>NC_081314.1:29930438-30237938 GCF_026419965.1 Kogia breviceps | reverse complement strand
TAAATATTTTTAAATGATTTACTGAGTATCTATTTCTCTTCCTAAACTGTAAACTCCATGAGAGCCAGAACCCTAAGTACCTTGTCCATTGTTGTATTTCTGGCTCCTGACTGTGGCTGCAGTACAACAGATGCTCTGTAATATATTTATGGAATGAATGAATGGATACAACAGCCTGAAAATACATGAGGAATGCCACCAAGGTGAAAATGAACATCAGAACAGTTCCTGAGGATACACAAAGTTATTTTGGCAATTAGAAAAGTGCAGAAGGATATGCAGCTTATATAGGACATCTGTGGAACTTGGATGCTGTTTTGTAATTTTGCATATAACCACAATCCAATCAAATTTGTGTGTACACTAACACACACCATCTCAACAAAAGCCTGTGATAAGCTTTTGACACCCTTAAAAGTTAGGTTCAGCGTAGATCCTTGGTTCGTGCAACTTCATTAATGCATTTATCAAAGATTTAACTATAATCACATACCCAAACAAGTCTTCCATAGGTGGGAAAGTTGTCAAATTAAACTCCATAGAGGAAGAGTTGTTTGGAGATGAGTATATTCAAACCAGAGAAGTGTGAGATGTAGGGTGTTGTTGACAAGTGTTACTGCAAAACACTCAGCTATTATTTTTGAGAACACTGAGGTCCCAGAAAGGGGAAAAGCTACAACAGTGCCCATGTTTTCAAAAGGGAAGAACTTCTCAGGAAAAGAGAAAAACAGAACAAAACACCAATTTATCCATTTGTGGTCACCAGGCAGAACTCGAGGTCCTGAGCATCCAGCTTGGCTTGAGGGAGATGGATTTGGGGCCAGGACCAACTCAGCCTCCAGTGAGAGTGACAGGCTGGGTAAACAACTGCACAGTGATGAATGACTGTATTGGGGCTTCTTGGTTGTTTGACTGCAGGTGAATAAATCAAATGCCTCTTGAAAGAACGGGGCCTGAGAAGATTTTATAAATATCTCCTACTTCTGGGGGAGAAACTCATAAAACCTTGTGAACTGGAACCACTCAAATGTTGCATAACTTCAACTGGTCATAATTCTGTGTATCCTGGTCAGAGCCCTCTTCCACCCTCTGGTTCAGTTTCTCCGGTGACTGTATCTGCAGTCTCCTTTGAGGTGGAAGAAAGGCGGACATCAATTACCAAGATGGGAAAGGACTCCTCGCCCACTGCTATTAACTGCTGCCACACACACCCGTTTCTTTTTAAACCCAGTATTCTGTCTATCCCATCTGCAGTGCAGTGGACTGAATGTATGTGTCCCCCTACCCCCATTTCATAAGTTGAAATCCTAACCCACTGTGTGATGGTACTGGGCGGTGGGGCCTTTGAAAGGTGATTAGGGTTAGTGTCCTTATATAAGGGACCCCTGATTGCTCTGTGCCCTCTTTCTGCCATGTGAGGATACAACAAGGGAACAGCAGTCTACAACTCAGAAGACGGCTCTCATCAGAACCTGACCATGCTGGCCACCTGATCTCGGACTTCTAGCCTCCAGAACTGTGAGAAGTAAATTTCTGTTGTTTATCAGCCACCCCCTTTACATATTGTTATAGCAGCCTGAGTTAAAGCACATACGAAACCTCGGGCTTCCCTGGGGGTGCAGTGGTTAAGAATCCACCTGCCAATGCAGGAGACACGGGTTTGAGCCCTGGTCAGGGAAGATCCCACATGCTGCAGAGCAACTAAGCCCGTGTGCCACAACTACTGAGCCTGCACTCTAGAGCCTGCGAGCCACAACTACTGAGCCTGTGTGCCACAACTACTGAAGCCCGCGTGCCTAGAGCCCATGCTCCACAGCAAGAGAAGCCAACGCAATGAGAAACCCACGCACCACAATGAAAAGTAACCCCTACTCACCACAACTAGAGAAAGCCCGTGCGCAGCAATGAAGACCCAACACAGCCAAAAATAAATTAATTAAAAAAAAATAAAACACGCATGAAACCTCTGTCTTTGGCAAATGCATCGTGTCCTCTCTTCCCTCTGTAACTTTGCCCTGAAATGCCCTACTGTTCCCCCCTCCCATATATCCCATCTAACTAACTTTGACTACTCCCCTCTCTCAGGGGTCAGTTCAGGTACTGTACTAGAGGGAAGATGGGAGCACCCACCCAGATCCCTGTGGGCTGGGCAGGTACACCCATCCACCAGCTGCTCTGAGTGTTGGCTTCTAACAGCTCAAAGCTAGAAGCCAACACTCCAGAGACTGGATGATAGGGAGTACAAAAGTCTGGTGTCTTTGGTTCAAGGAAGGACAACTCTAGAGTAATTCACACTCCCTCCAGATACCCTCCAAGACTAGAGGCTAGACTCCAGCAGGAACCTAACTTCTTCCCTTGTGCTAGCTCACTTGCCTCAGTTCTTCACAGTCTTCTTCTGATCTCCCTCAATAAGTCACGTGTACAAGATTTCTCCTCCCAGACTCTGCTTTAAGGGAACCCCACCCAAGCAGACATTGTCTCTTCTGGGAAGACTTTCCCTGACCATTTTCCACCCACACTGATTTAGGGACCCCTCTTTTGTGCACCCACCCCTACCACTGAGCTCCTCGCTAAGTCCTAGAATCAGTGATTTACCAGTCAGTCTCCCTCCTAGGCTACTTGACAGTAGAAACCCTGACCCACTGATCCTTTCCTCCCCAGCACCCGGGGCAGTATCAGTTTGGCCTATAGCTCGTGCTCAGTAAAATGTTAATGAACTGAATTCTTGGGGGCCGTTTGGAAAGAGAATGTGCTCATGAAATGAACCGAGGTAAATGGCTAAACCTTATTTTGGCCTCCCATGTTGGAAGAGGGTTCAGAAAAAACCACAGAGATGGTTCTAGAAATAGGATATGGACTTAGAATGTTGTTAGCACCATTGAAAATGGAATGTCATCTGGGATTTTGGTCAGAAAATAATTATCAAGCCAGCTACTTACAAGGTACAATGGAAGATTTTTTTAAATGGGATACATGGGCCCTATCTTCAAACAACTTAAAATACAGTTTGGGAAAGGTTGACTATAAATATATGAAGAGGCAATCCAAGTAGAACATGAACCAACTTCCAGCCACAGTAAAGAACAGGAAGAAATAGGCTTAAACCATAGTGGGATATTGGGGAAAATATTTGAATCAACTTCCTGACAGTCAGAGCAGCAGAATTCCGCCAGCACGGAGTGAGACTCTGTCTTTGGACAAAGCTGAATCAGGCTCCTCTGAGCTCTTGACTGGCCTCACCTTTGGCCCATGAGCACCGCAGACTCTTGGCACAAATGATTTTGTCCACCTTCTACACTAAGAGACGTGAACAACACTAACACCTCAAGCTTGCGTCCCTAGGACAATGGTCCCAGTCCCCTTAAGTTCCTGCCTGAGAAATCTCAACACTGACAAAAGGATTTCCTGTTTGTTCCAAAAACCTGACTATACGTCCCTGACCTCCCTTTTCTTAGAAGCATTTACTTTGAAGAACTTGCAATTGTAAATCCTTTCTCTGTCCTGTTGTGATGTATCTTCCACGAGCCAGGAATGTCTTTTTCAAGGACCTGAGAGCCATCACTTGAAATGTAATCATCAAGAAGTGCAGGGCCGTCTCCCAGCCTCTGTGGGAGGGTGGGAGCCTAACTTCAATAGCAAACACTTAACTCCACATCATATCCTTCAGTACTTTTCCTTTAGCATGCCCTAGTGTTTAAAGGCCTCCCATCTTTTGTTTCAGTGGAGTTGAGCTGAGGTGTCTCCCCAGCTGCAGTAGAACAGAATAAAATCTGTCCTACCACCTTTAACTAGTGTCCAGCTTTGTTTCTCTTTGACAACACCCGAGGGAAGCTGTGACTTCAACAGTAGTAGAAAGCTTTGAAGAGGAGAGCAATGAAGTTCTACTTCAGAGGGTCCTGATTTTGTCCTGCAATGAAGCAGGAGGTGGACAAAGTGACCCTTTCAAGCCCCTCTGCTGGCCAGTTTGTCAGATCATTGGGAAGATGTCCCTTAGGAACACCATGAGTATAAGGATAGGATCAGGCAATGTATTCAGTCCCAAAATAAACAGAGAAGTCATGTCTATAGTAAACAAAAATGAGACTGATCCTGACTCTGCTTCTCCCTGGCTGGGTGACTTTAGATAGATTACATAACCTCTCTGAACCTCAGTTTCTCCATTCTGTAAAAAGAAAGGGTTGCACTAGATGACATTTAGACTCCATTCCTAAACATGATGTTTTGCTCCATTTCTCAGGCAAAATCAATCGATAGGTTATGACTTCCAGACCCCCAAATTCCTGAATTAACAAGAAAGTCCCTCCTGCTAGTTGTCCTTGATGGGTACATTGCAATGCCTGTCATCTGTGTGTTAAGATGGGAGAGGGGCTGTCTACTGCCTGCCAAGAAAGCACTGTCACACCTCTTCCAGGGCCATATGTGACCAGGATCCCCTGGGAAACCAAAAGCACACATGGCTGCCAGAGCGTCTAACTTTGTGACTCAGAAATTGCCATCTGTGAAACAGCTTTTAATTGAAACTCCAAGAGGCAGAAGCTGGCTGGAAAAACCTTGCAAGTTGATCCAATAGGATTATCTTCCCTAAAAGAGGATTTTTTATGTTTAATTAGTTGGAAGCCATTGTGTCACAGATGGATTTTTCGGATGCCAGTCCTTTTGGTGCCCTGCCTGCCCACCCCCTCACCCCTACACCCCCTCCCTGTGTCCAAGTCCCACAGATTCTTTACTTAGTAGCAGCCTCTGTTTTTTTTTTTTTCCCCTTGAGGCTGCACTGACCATCCTATGAGGAATCCAGGGTTATAGAAGGCTTTCCCCACCACTCAGGATACAGATGAGTTATTTCGGCCTGGGTGGAGAAGCCAAGTGTAAGCTGGTCTCAATTTTTGGTAATGCAAGTCAGTTACCCCTATATTCAGAACCACAAACTCATGGTCTCGTTGGTCTGTATTGAGTCATCAGGCAGGCATGAGCCTGAAAGGCAACACTGACCAAAGGGAAACCCAGTCATTCCAGGGGTGGAGTGTTAACCCTCTGTGCCCAGCCTAGAGAGGACTTGCTGTGGCCAGGACCAGCTCCATCAGCTGCCGGCAAGAGGTGGGTGAAGAAACCCAGAGTCAGGGGCTTCTTCCGACCTGGGATTTGTACTGCTGCAATTCCCCTTGTGTCCTCAGGGCATGCAGTGTGAGACTCTGGTATAACAAAATGGGTAGAGTCAGGGAGTGGAGACAGAATTAGAACTGTGGACAGACCTGGCTGCAGCAAGTGAAGATACTGTTCAACATGCTTCTAGGTTTGCAGCTGGGCAAAATACTCCATTTCAACCCACAGGCAGATAATAGTATCTTCATTTTAACCCTACTATGGAAAATTTCAAAACATACAAAAATGGAGAGAACACTTAAAGAATCTCAGTATACCAGTTACCCAGTTTCAACAATTATTAACTCAAAGCTAATCTTGTCTCATCTATACCCCACCAACGCCCCAGCCCCACCTCACTCCCCGTATTACAGCCCCACACTTTGTAACCAAGGAAAGCAAGGCTCAAGCATAAATGAAGAAGAATGAATTGGGCCAGTTATTCTCAGTGACTGGAGGGAGGGTGAGGGTGGAGGAGGTATATCACATTCTTTGGAGTGGCATGCGTGTGTTTTGGAAAAAGCAAGAAAATACTGCACTGTTATTATATAATTTTTATTTGGAACATGAAAATATAATACCTATTGTCTTCATAATATAAATTACAGAAAATAAAGCTGAACAAAAGTTTTCTCAAAGGTGGGGGTGACATAAAAAATTCTCAGTCTGTGAGATCTCTATGTTTATCAGAAAGAGGTTATGGGTTAGAATAGGTCATAAAGTACAGGATTAGAATTTGTCTAAGGTTCATTTCCCCTTTGACCTTCCAGTATTTATAATATTAATGCCTGGGAATTGGAGGCAATGGCTACTTCCCTTTATAGCATCTAGCACAGTTCTGCATAACCAGGAGGCTTCAAATAATGCTTTGGAGAAGTGGCCTTCCCTACAGTTGTAATTAAAAATAGGAACCAATGGGAGACTGAGAGGAAATTGCTCATAAATCTCTTACATATGGCATTTCCAAATTGGAAAAATTGCTTGAAAATAAGTAAGCCCTGTAGTTTTCAAACTCTGCTCCTTGGGACCTTATGGCTGTATGAGGGGTTTGGCAAGCATTGATGTGTCCCAATCAACCTTGCAAAAATTAACCCTCTATCACTTTTGTTTTATATTTGGGTTTTGCTGTAATTTTTCATTAGATTTTTTATAAAGAGTTCTGCTGATGAAAAACAGTGGCAGTAGTCTCCTGCCATGGGGAGGAGCTGGTGGTACAGAGAGGGGATGTGACTTGCCCTCACACAACAGAGCAGTGCAGTTGCTGGGACCAAGGCCTGGTATTCAAGGATCTATGGGCAGTTGACATGGTTGCTGGATTGGGAGCCACAGAAAGTACCCAAAGTAAGTGGGAAAATCCTTTGGAATGGAAGCACTGCCCACTAGGCTCTCCTGCCCCTCAACCCCATCAGTCTTAAGGACAATAGAGAAATTTTGCAGGGGATGTTTGGGAAGATTCCTGCAGAAGAAACCATTGTTCCAGGACATGACATGATTAGAAAGCAGGCTGTGGGATTTTCTTTGATGTGCTATAGCACCCTTGAACCGTGGCCCTCATAGCATACTGGTTGTTTAGCCAAGTCCAAGTCGGAGGTTACAAATGAGTGGTCAGGAGGCTGAACACTACCCCCAGACATGTTTGGTTTAGCCTTGTTTGAACATACATATATTTTTGATAGTGCACATATTACAAATATAAGGCATGAAAGAGGGGACATCACTACAGATCTTACAGTGTTTGAATATTTTTTAAGTCACCAACACTTTTAAATTGGGGGATTAAAGATTCTGAATTTCTGGTGTATCTTCAAAAAAAAAAAAGAAAGAAAGAAAGAAAGATTTGGCAATGGAATACTGGGCAACTCTGGCAACGCATTCTTGTCTCAGTCAGCTGGAAGCTGGGGTTTTAAACTGAGCATCTTTTCTCTTGTTTGCTTTATTCCCCACCTCTCCCTACTGCCTCACACCCAGCCTGCTTCACTAGTTCATTGTACGTCCTGGGCCCTGTAGTAATCTGGATTGGTGACCTAATACTCTGACAAAGGGTTTTAAACAATGATTCTCAAATATGAGCATCAGAATCCCTCCATGGTGCTTGCCTGAGTCTCTACCTCTCAGAGAGCCCGATTTCAATGTATTAATGAGGTTCAGGATTTGCATTTTAAACCAGCAGCCCAGAGAGTTCTGGTGCAGGTGGTTTTATGATCACAGTTTAAGAAAAGCTGCTCTGTAACTGAGTTTCTTAATACTGGCTACACTTTTGAATCACCAGGAGGAGATTTTACAATGTATTCAGCTTTTACCTTCAAACAACGGAATCAGAGAACACTAGACGCCTGGCCCAGATTGGTTAATATTTCTTCATTTATTTTTTAAAATTCCAAAAATACAAAAAATTTGACAGAAGGGTTCATGGAACTCCTTTACACCTCTTACCTAAATTACCAACTATTAACATCTTGCTACATCCATACCATCACTCGTATTACACACACAAATACACACACATTCCCTTTTGGCCAAACCATTAAAAAGTAGTCTGCACACACTGACACTTCACCCTTAAATGTTTTTGCATGCCTCCCTTAAGAAGAGGGACATTCTTCTCCACAACCACACTGTATTACCGAGGCTGAGATAACCACTGTTTCCTCGAGATGAGATTCAGGTCAGTACTTCCAGCAAAAACCCCACATAGTGATTTTGTGTGATGTTCTGTACCTCCCATTACATCACATCTGGAGGCAAAAAATGCAATAGTTCATGAACTTTGGTGTGCACCTGGAAGGTTTGTTAAAACCTAGATTGCTGGGCCTGCCCCTGCATTTTGAGGTCTGTGGTGCGACCTGAGCATTTGCTTTTCTCTTAAGTTTCCTGGTGATGCTGATGCTGCCAGCACAGGGACTGAACTCAGAGATCCACTGACCTCATAGCAAGCTATCCCATCATTGGTGATAGGCATTAGTACTTTAAGCGTTCCACCAGTTGATTATAAACTGCCAGCATCGAGAACCACTGCTAGTCTGGCCCGCCACTACTCAAATAGTGTCCTCGGAGGAGCAGCGTCTGCATCACCCGGGACCTTGTGAGGACTGTGGAATCTCAGGTCCCACCCAGACCTGCCAACCCAGAAGCTACATGTTAACAAAATCTGCACTGACCCATGCGCACTTTGAAGTGCGAGCAGCTCTGCTCTAGAGCACCTGGAAGCTTCTTCCACGCTTCACCTGGCTGATCGTGACTTGGCACCCAGGGGTCTGTGGGAGCCCATGATGGGGCATGGGCTGCTGCTTCAAGGCCACAGTCCCAACCCTGGAGGGGGCAGAAGAGAAATAGAAGCTACCAGTTGACTCTGGGCCAGCTCTCCCACCCCCGCTTCAGCTTTTAAAGTCTTTTTAAGAAACTGTTCACTTCAGTCCCATCTCTAAATTTAGTGCCTTGTCTTGCCAGCTCCTCTGGTTGGGCCTCCTCCTCACGCGTGGCTTTGTTGGATCTGACTGTTTCTGAGTGGGCAGCATTTTGCTAAGCCTTGAGGGTATAAAAGTGACTAAAACAAATTCCCACCCTTAGGCATCCTGCATTCTGGTTCCTTCTTTCCCGACTGGCCACCTGCCCAGCATCGTCATGTCCCCAGCGGGGTCCCCGTTGGGTGACCTGTTGTACCCATTGCAGTGTTGGAGTGAATGATGAGCTCCTCTGACCTTCTTTCTCTTTCCAGTTTGGACCCAACTTTTAGAGACTGGGGCTATGTGGGGCCATCTATCAGCTATCATCAAATAGTCATTCAGCAAACACTGACACTGGGCCTTTGGTGCTGTGGAGGGGACAGATGTGATTCCTGGCCTCTGACTACCTACAATTTGGAGGAGAAGATAAGGCACTTATGGAAAAGGAAATCATACCAGGAAGAATGTGTATAGAGACATTGGTGAGATTTCAGACTGGAGAGAAATCACTTCCCACTAAGCGACTAAGGAAGGCTTCGTGGAGGAGGTGACATTTGGGAAGAGGCCGACTTCATCTTCAGGGTCAGATAAAATCATCGGGTGGCTTGGTTTTGCTCTGAGACAGGCCCAGGAGTTGCTCGGATTCAGACCATGTTTACTGCCACTCCACTTTCACACCCCGGCGGCCAAGGAGGAGACAATATATTTGCTCATAAAGCGTTTTACAAGCCTGGGCAACGGGGTGTGGATTGTAAAGAGTTCTAACTAATTCCGTGCTGCCGTGGAAATCGCTTCAGCGGGTGGGAGGAGAAGAACCAGCCAGGGAACGTGACGACCGGGGATTGAAAACAGCCATCAGAAGAGTCAACCCACATTTTCCGCTGCTGGCAGAGAGCAGGCCTGTCAGTAGGAGCAGTTGGGTGAGGTAGGGAGTCTCTGAGGCAAATGTGGGGCTGGCAAGTCATCGTCCTGGGTGAAGTTAAGTTGGGGGATGATCAGAAAGAGAGTGGTAAAGGGGCCGTCTCCCGTCTCAAAGCCCTGGGCAGGCGGGACCATGAGTCAGTTCAGGAGACCCTGCCTTTGCTGGGGGTGGTCGGGGAGGCCTTCAGGGGGAGTGAAACTTACAGCCTGAGTTGGAACTTTCCTGGGAGTTGAGGGGTCGTGGGAAAGTACAGAACAGCACACAGGAAGCGGGGAGGTGTGCGCGTGGTGCTGTGTCCTAGGATGATGAGACCATGGCGGCCCCTGGCCCAGGCCCGGCCCCAGACAGGCCCTCGTGGTGGGTCGCATGAATGGCTCCAGCTCTTCCCCTGGCCCTGCATCCATGAGTCACAAGACTCAGCCTTGTGACCTACTGTGGCCAATAGATTGAGACAGAAGAGACAACCTGCAATGAAGGATCAACTCAGCAAGTCTGAGGGGTCCAAACTTTCTTTCTGCACATTCCAAAGAAAGTTTGGGCCCTGGACTGGTTCCTGGTTCCTGGGAGGTAACTTCTAAGCCCTAAGAATATCCTGCCTGACAAGAGTGTCTCTATTTACCTGGAGGCATTGAGCCAGGCCAGATAGTGACACTGACAATATGATTTTGTGGGGGAGCCTTGGACTACTTAGTATCAGCTTGACCTCTGGAGGGCCTGGAGACTAAGGTCAGGCACATAGCAGCGGTCAGCTGTGCCTACGTGACCAACCCCCAGTAAGAACCCTGGACACCAAGGCTCAGGGGAGCTTCCCTGGTTGGCAATATTCCATGTGTGTTGTCACACGTTGTTGCTGGGAGAAATAGGCACTGTCTGTAGACCTCCACTAGGAGGGGACAGCTGGTACCCTGGACCATCCCCTATGTGTCTTGCTCAGTTGTTGATTCAATCTGTATCTTTTTGCTATAGTAAATTTTAACCATGGGTGTATCAGCTTTGCTGAGTTCTGGCATACCTGGGGGTTGGCTTTGGGGATCCACACACTACAGGCAGTATGTCAATTCTGAGCCAAGGCTTTGAAAGGCTTTGTAAGTGTTTCTGCTTATTCTCTTGCACTCATGCAATTGCCTTAAGAAGGATGTGCCTGGGTCCTCCCACTAGTCCAGGAGAGGAAAGAGAGACACTGGAGCAGGGCCACTTCCAACAGGTCCATCCTAGATCAGTTGACCCCCAGCTGACTGTGATGACTGAGCCAAAAAGAGAACAGCAGAACCACCCAGCTGAGCCCAGCCTGGAGTCCCTGACCCATGAGAAACAATACATACTAGTTTCTGCCACTGAGCTGTAGAGTGACACGTCCTGCAGCAAAAGAACTGATAAGCCCCCAAACAACAGTGGTGGTTCCAGCTCTGCTCTAACTGATGTCAGGGCCTCTGCAGGGCCTCTGCAAGACTCTCCATCCCCGACTTCCAGGTCAGGAGAGAATCACAAAGTAGCCAGCGATGTAGCTTCAGTCATGCATACTGCAAGGGATCCGTTTTTCCAAAGGAAATTATATGGAAGGCCTTATGGGCCTTCTGGGGAGGAAGGGCACAGGTGAGGGGAGATGAGGTGTGGTCTGAAAGTAGGGCAGGGGAGTGGGCCCCAGGGAGAAGTGCAAAAGGGGAGAACGGAGAGTAAATGGGAAGAAAAGGGCTCTATGGAGTGAGGGGTTGGGAGGAATCTTGGGAGTATTTTTTCAGAACCTTCTGTCAGGCATATACCTCACACTAGGCAGTGTGTACCTTCCAGAATGCTGCAGGCTGCCATCCTGGATGGCATAAAAATAAATGACTGTTGAAAAGTTTGGAGTCCTGAGGACATAGCATAGTTTGGGGAGAAAGGGCAGGGATGGAAAGATGGGTTAGAGGATTTAAGTTCTCATGAAAATATGAACAATACATGGTCAGTCCTCGTTATTTGCGGAGTCTATGTTTGCAAATAGCACCTACCCACTAAAATTTATTTGTAACCCCCAAGTCAAATAGTTGCACTGCTTTCATAGTCATACTTCTATTTCCCCTAGGAGCAATGTCTCAATATTCACTGATTCAGTGTTCCTGATGTCTTTAGAGGACATAATACCATGAATAACAAGAATCAACTGCAGATTGGTCTAAAGCAATATATATACAATATATTGGTGGGCACACTGCTCTGTCCAGCCACTCTAAACAATGACCATAATGGGGAAGTCCTTTGAATGGCATGCACAAGGCAGCTGTCCCAGATCTTAGTTTCTCGGCTGGAAAAATTGGCCAAGAAGTCAGAAGAGGCAAAATGAACATTATTTTTCCATCGAGCAGAGACGTCCATCATCAGAGCAGTGGCTGAACTATCCAGCCTGGAATCAGACCGACAGGAGAAGTCAGGGAGAACCTTCCCCAAGCAAATCAAAGGGGAGTCCATTCAATTCAGAAAATGCCCTTTTATTACCTGGGATTAGCCCTTGCTAGATACAAAGACTAGCTCTGTGCTCTTTAACCCCACAGTGGTGTAGAGAGAGACCCTCAGGTGATGCTGCCAAGTTTTTAATCCATGCAAAAAACATACAGAGATTATGTTTCTACAATAAGCATACCCACTGTTCCAGTGAAAGCTGTCAGTATGTGAAGTTGCGTGATTGTGTGATATGCTAGGATATCTCAGGGTACCACTGGCTGTGAGAGAAGAGGGAGTTCACAACAAACAAACAAAAATCCTGTGCATTTCCTGGCAAGCCTTCTTATTACCTGAAAGAGCACTGAAAGAAGATGATGTTAAAGGAAAAGCAAGTAAAGAGTACAGTGACTTGATACAATCTAATTCCTTCAGGTGTCACCAAAATTTCTTATATTTGAAAATAGGGAATGGCTGAACCATGGAGTATAGAAGTATGTTTACCTTTAGTAGATATTGCCAAACAGCTTTCCAAAGTTTTGGTATCAATTCACATCCCCATCAGCGTTGTAATATAGTTCTAGCTGCTCCACATCTTCACCAACATTATCAGTCTGGGATCTTGAATCTTGGATGGAGGGTCTAAAGGGCAGAGAAAGCTGTCAGAGCTTGTCCATTGCAATTGGATCACCCTGCCAAGGTAATTTAGCAGTTCTGATGCATGGTCCCCTGGAGCACCATTTCTATGTTTAATTCTTCTGCCTTCCCAACAAGTCTCCCTAATATCCTTCTGTAAATTCCATGTTGACTTACCCTAACTTGAGTCAGTTTCTGATACCTGTAGCCAAAGAACCCAAATGATGCATTAGTCTTAGCTACTGGGGACTCTAAACTGGGCCCTGGCCTCCCCTGACCTGGGCAGCAAGGTACAATATCATGGACCACACATTCTAGCCAATAAAATACTTATTATCTCCAAGCCCACCAGGATGGCCCTGATTCTTTATCTTTTCAGGGTACCTTTGCTCTGCCCAGAATTCACTTTCAAAACCTATCCACTTGGGGCTTCCCTGGTGGCACAGTGGTTGAGAGTCCGCCTGCCAATGCAGGGGACGTGGGTTCGTGCCCCGGTCCGGAAGGATCCCACATGCCGTGGAGCAGCTGGGCCCGTGAGCCATGGCCGCTGAGCCTGTGCGTCCGGAGCCTGTACTCCGCAATGGGAGAGGCCACAAACAGTGAGAGCCCCGCGTACCGCAAAAAACAAACAAACAAACAAAACCTATCCACTTGGAAAAATAGGACTAAGATTAAATATCACCTTCTCTGGGAAACACTTTCTGACCACCTCATGCAATTGCTTCCTACTCCACTGAAGAGAATTCTGGTCACACCCTGTCCAGAGCTGTCCCCTCATAAATTCATATGTTGAAGCCCTAACTCCCCAGTAACTTGGAATGGGACTGTATTTGGAGATGGGGCCTTTAAAGAGCTGATTGGGGTTAATTGTGGTCATATGGGTGAACACTGACCCAATCTGATAGGTGTCCTTATAAGAGATTATAACACACAAAAAAGACAGTAGGGAGGCACACACAGACAGAAGACCCTCTGAGGAGGACGCAGCAAGAAGGAGATGTCTGCAAGCCAAGAAGAGAGGGCTCAGTAGAGACTGGCCCCGCAAATACCCCTTGGAGTTTCACTAGGCTCTTCAGTTTGGAGCTGTCACCACCTCTCAGCCATGTGGGCCTAGAGCTGGAGTAAGAGCCATCAGTGACTTCAGCCCCGGACTTGGGTTTCTAGAAAACACCCAGCTCAGCTCAGCTGTCTGCAGCATCCGGGCTGTTCCTGAAAAGCTCTGGGCTAGTGGTTCTCAAACTTTGGCATATATCCAAATCACCTGGCAGGCCTATGAAAGCACAGGTGGCCAGGCCACCCCCCCCCACACCCTTAATTTCTCATCCAGTAGGTCTGGGGTGGGGCCTGAGAATTCATATTTCTAACATGTTGCCAGGGGACGCCGATGCTGTCAGTCCAGACATTAACCCAGGCAAAGGGAGGCAGGCCTTCCAGGGAAGGATGACGGAAATACTTGAAAGAATGTTGAAGTAGATCCAGGCAGGGTGAGATAAAAGGTGATATGGATGGATGACTTGGTCAAAGAGTGCTCAGCATGTGCTGGGCAAAGCAGACAGTGGTTACTGAAGCCACAGGGTGAGTGTGGGAGATGGATACAGATGAAGTGCCAGGACCATCCTTCAGAGTCCAGGTTCATTTGGAGAAAGAATGGCCACCAAAAGGCAGAGAAGATCCCAGTTCACTTTCAGATCTGTAAACATTTCTGGGGATTGTACAGTTTAGGGGCTAGATACTGAGCTAGAGGCAGCAGCTCTCATGGGGAGGAGTAGGATTTGAGTCCTGGCTTAGCTCTTATCAATTGTGTGCCTCAGCCATTTAACCTCTCCCTCCGGGTCTCTGTTACTTGATTTTCAACAATGCTTCAAGGTTGCTTCAAGGATCAAGTGAGGTTTGGACAAAGAAGCACCTCGTAAATTATGATATTCTATGGAAGCACAAAGGATGTAGATACTCCTGGGGATGTAGAAATGAACAGGGCTGGTCCTTGCCCACCGGCAGTCATGATCTCTGAGAGGCAGCAGTGAGTGCTGGCCCGAAGCCAGATCTTAATTCCCTGCCCTGGAATTGAACCTGGGGAACCTGGTTGAAGACTAGGAAACCTGGCCACCGCACCCCCTGCTCTTGCCCCCAGTGAAAAATGCATTTCTCACGGCAGCAAAAACTGTAAAAACAGGTACAAAGTTTATTATTAGAGACATAGCACAGTGACAGGTGGGAGAGCACACAGAGAAACAGTTTGTTTAGTCACGGCAGAAGCAAGGCAGAGATGCCCACCCAGAGAGAAACGGTGTGGGCGTCCTCCCCAATGACGAGGAGCGCCGTCAAGAGGCGGTTAGGTCACTTATATAGGGCAGTTCTTCCAGGTCTTTGTTTACCTTTGGCCAGTTACCTGGTTTCTTTTTCCACACCTGATATGCCTTAGAACCCTTCCCAACACACGTGCACAACTTTTTCCCAAGATGGATTCCAGCCCAGAGGCCTATGGGATGGACTTGGCATCACATATTATGGGGTGGTGCCCCCTCCTTTTTACCCCCAAGGAGGCTTTCTGCGCATGTGCAATGATTCCCTTGTCCCAAGGATGGGAAATGTATGACCTCTTGATATTTTAACAGGGTTTAGTCCCACTCTGTCCCTGCCATAAAAATGTCCAATGTCTGGTTATTTACCCTATGTCTGTTGAGGGTTTTTATATCGAGGTGCAGATCTTGAAACATAGACAGGAGTCCGTTCATAAATATGTAGTCTTGGAGCCCATTTTTCTCTTGCTTTAGGAAATGTAAACAGGGGGCTGGTAATGAATGTCCGGCCTGGAGCCCATCTTCTTCTCACCCCAGGAAATGTGAACAGGAGACCAGTTGTAAATGCCCAGCCTGGAGCCCATCTATCTCCTGCCTCATTCACACTCGAGAACAGGAGGTCCTGTATCCAAATACCTACAAATCCCAATAGGACTTTGCTTCTCTCCTTCTCCTTTGCCACCATCTCTCTAGCCTAAGTAGCATCATCACCCTCCCAGAACACTCAGTAACTCCCTAGCTCTTGTCCTCTAAGCCAACTCTTTTTACAGTAACCAGAGGAATTGTTTAAAAATCTAATCAGATCATGTCCTCACAGACTTAAAATGTTCCAATAATTCCTTCCTATTGTCTTGATATCAAATTTAACTCCATAACCTACAAGACTGTGTGATCGGGGTGCAAGCCCATCTCTCCAGCCCAGCTCATGCCATGCCTCCCAAAGACACCAGCCTCCATTCCTTCCTGGAATGCAGCAAACTTCTCCCTGTCTCAGGGCCTTTGTTTGCCCTCTGTCCTCTGACAGAGGGTTCTTTTCCTCCCCTCTCTCTCTCTGTACCTGCTCATCCTTCAGATCTCAGCAGCTGTCTTCAACAGCCCCACAATATCAATTAGATCATCCCATTATTCTCTCTCATAGCATCCTCTTCCTTTATTTCACAACTCTTTGTAATACATATTTTTTCATTTGTTTAGTGTATGTCTTCCCAACCAAATTAACAAGCTCTAAAAGCTGGGCTTATGTCTATTTCATTCATTTCTTGTATCAGTCAGGGTGTTTGGGATGAAAGCAACAGAAATCAGCCTGGCTAATCTAAGGTAAAGGAGATTTGTCGGAAGGACATCTGGAATGAATACGCCAGACAACAGGGCTTGAAACAAGTAGGAACAAGACAGCTCTAAAAAGTGGGAAATTAAAATGGCAGGAAATGTTCTAGTAAAAACAGCCTGATTGCGGTGTGAGATCCCCAAATGCCTACTTGTTTTCAGTCTCCTTATTAATCTGTTTTGATTTAAAATCCAGAGTGAGAACATTTATTTGGCCTGGCTTGGATCATGGGCTCACTCTTGGCTTGGGGAGGGAGAGAAGCCTCATCAGATTGGATCCAAAAGAAAGAGGTCATCTCCCATCCTCAAAAAAAAAAAGAGTTGTTTGGTTTATGCTTCCCAAGGGGAGAATGCACGCTGGCTAGCCTCAAAGGAAGTATCTGCTGGGCCACCACAGTGATCGCTGCTGGGTTTCCAGACAGGGTAGCTTCCCTATAACATATTTGTACAGTGAATGAATGAAAACTTGCTTCTGGGCAAAGTTCAGAGCTTGCTCGGAGACTTAAGAAAAGAGATTGTCAATGCCAGTCTTGGTGTTTTGGAATAGAAATCTCTTGGTGCATTTAGCAATACTTGGAACCATGCATCCTGAATGGAATCAGTAAGCAACTGGGGACACTAGGAAGTTGTATAGCTTCAGCCATGGACAAACCCCAAACATTCCTGAAATGTCATACCCAGTAGTACTTTTAATTACCTCAGAAGATGGTGATTGTCTCTCTGGGTAAATTTCTTTGGCATTAACAAGAAAATTTCCCCTTCAGTTTTTAGACATACAACCCATCACAATTTGGGCCACCTCACAGGAGACTGGGCAATAGAACAAGAGTCACTTGAAGGAGCTTTCTCTCCTGGTGTCTCAGGAGAACCAAAAAAACATCTGTGGCCTTCCCTTAAAGTAGATGTATTAATTGAGGAGGAAATTAGATATGTAAGAGAGGTGTGTGGAGCACTGTGTGAGGGCCTGGTCTCATCTGGCTGGTTAGTGGAACATTCTTATGCCTCATGGTTTAAGGGTTTCTTTTCCTTTTCGAGATTTGAGGGGGAATTGTTCTCAATTTCCAGGAGAACAGGAGAAATGAAGACATCTCCAGATTTCATTTTCAAGGCCCTTTGGCTACATTCCCAGATCCAAAACATTTTCTCCAAGGGTCCTCAGCCAGACATCTGGATTTCTAGATGAGTTTTGTAGCCAAGGAAATTTTAGACAGGGGATGCATTTCAATATTTTGTAGCCTTATAAACCATCATGAAACAGTGATTTAAAACAAATAGCAATTATTTTTCATGATTTAATTTATTGTTTTTCATGACTGATACCAGTTGAGTGGTTCTTCTTTTCCACGTGGTATGTCTGAGGTCATTCATGGGCTGTATACAACTGGGGCTATATTCAGGTGGCTGGGTCTTGGACATTGGAGATGACCTGTCATCCTACAGGACCTCTTACCATTCTGTAATTTAGCCCAAGCTTCTTTCTTTATTTTTAAATTTTTTTATTTGTTTTTGACTGTGTTGGGCCTTCATTGCTGTGTGCGGGCTTTCTCTAGTTGCAGCGAGCAGGGGCTATTCTTCGTTGTGGTGCATGGGCTTCTCATTGCAGTGGCTTCTCTTGTTGTGGAGCATGGGGTCTAGGCATGTGGGCTTCAGTAGTTGTGACTCGCAGGCTCTAGAGCACAGGCTCAGTAGTTGTGATGCATGGACTTAGCTGCTCTGTGGCATGTGGAATCTTCTCGGACCAGGGCTCGAGCCCACATCCCCTGCATCAGCAGGCGGATTCTTAACCACTGCGCCACCCGGGAAGTCTCCAAGCTTCTATATAGCATGGCAGTTGGCAGTTGGCTTCGAAGAAGGAGCATTTCCAGAGGACAAGCCCCAATGTGAATTCATTTATCAAGCCTCTTTTGACATCGCTTTGCTAATGTCTCAATGACTAAAGCAAGTCCCATGGTCAAGTCCAGAGTCAGTGTGGGAGAGGAGTACACAAAGGTGTAAACACCAGGAGGTGTGGTTCATTGGAGGCCAGTGATGTAACAATCCAGCCCAGGAGAGCAGGGCAGTTGTGCAGGCTGAGTCTCCCTGGTTGTCAGTGTCTAGGTAAGGATGCCATCTGGTCTATGGCTCTGCAGTTCCAGAAATACAGTGTGATTAGGATTGCATCTAGCTCTACCTTTTTCTTTGGAATTTCCTCTCATCCACAGACCCTGCCAAAGAAAAGAATTAAACTTGTAATGTTATTTCAAGATCCTGTATCCTTGGACACAGGTGATTGGACCAGAGTGGACTCCTGACCCAGTGGAAATCAAACCATTTGCTGGGCTGGCCCAATTAGATTGTCTCCTCTGACTCTGGAGTTGGGATGCTGAAAGATTAAGGTCTAAGTTGGTGAAGATGTTACAGAAGATCTTCTGGGTACCCTAAAATGAGCTATGTCTTCTGAAATATGTTCCAAACTCCTGAGAGGAATGAGACAGCTAGACCATGGTAAAGAATTTTTAAGGAACAGAGACAAGTAAAAAGGTGTTAGAGGGTTGCAGGAAACAAAATAAACACCATAAATCATTATTAACTCATAGATATTGCATGTTTCTTCTCACCCGATTACCAGAGAAGGCTATGCCCTCAGTAGCCACCAGTCCCATGAGGATAAGACATGTGTGGAGCAAGCCAGGAGAGGCACTCAACCTAGGTCAGCCTAGCCGCAGTTGACTGGCAGCTCCACAGTTGTGAGTATAAATATTTGGGGGGATGTTTGTTATGCAACATTATCATGACAATAGCTGACTACTACAAATCTCAATGTTAAAGGTCCTGGTTGGCCAGTTCTCTGCTCCACTGATCATTCAGGGCCTCTGTCTCCTTCATCTTGTGATTTCATCAACCCCTAGAATTTGGCCCTCATCTACATGTTTAAAGCTTCGTCACAGGCCTATGCAGGATCCAGCTTTCAGGAGAGGAAAAACTTATGGAGAATCACACAGGCAATATTCAAAGGCCAAAACTTGGAAGTTGAGTGCATCACTTGCATTCATCTGGCAAGAATGGAGCTACATGACCACACCTGGCTGCAAAGGCAGCTGGGAGATGTAATCTCTAGCTGAGTAGCCCTGTATCTAACAACTATGAAAGAAGAGTAAACAACTGTGTGTGAACAATTAGCAATCTCCACTCATAGATGGGAAGAGTGATTTAAAAATCTGTGAAGATTTTCATGAATAACAAGATAGTATGAGCTATTATAGTGATATACTTTCTGAAACAAACTAGACAGTGAAACAAATTTTATGCCAACTTCTGTAAATCACAATGAGAAAATGTGATGGCCCTGTAGTGTCCAATTCATGGTCACCTTCCAGGAGGGACAGAGACAAATACAGATATATATGTTCAGACGGAGTGAACAGAATGCTGAAGGTCTCAAAAACAGGTCATAAGCAGAATGGTCGAGGACCTTGGGGACTTTCAAATTGAAAAGAATAGTTGGGAAACAAAATGGCTGCCCTCAAATGTCTTAAAGTTTGTCATGGCAAAAAGAGATAAGGTTTATGCTGTAAAGTCTCCAGGAATAAACAGAAGATAAGAAGAGGAAAGTGCAAAGAAAATAGTTATGCTCACTCTAAGAAAAGAAGATTCTGGCAAAGAGGTCCAAAATGATTTATACCTCAGATGCATTTTAGACTAGAAGATACAACAAAAAAAAAACGCTAGCATTTGCTGAGTACCTACGATATGCCAGATACTACTAGGAAATTTCACATACTTTATTCCTTTCAACTCTGAAAGTCTATACATTGATAAGGCTATATCCTACATCCTTCTGAAATCTTCTAAAGAGGCCACTTGCCTCCAGTCATTAATTGCATTCATTAATGTATAGTAGTTTCTGAGAGTCTTCTCTTTGTCAGACTTTGTCTCCAAATTTCTGGAGGCAATTTATTGCAGCTCTACATACTTTTCTTCAAGCCCTCCTTTTGCGAACTCACCAACAATCCTGCAGAGAACATATATGACAAGTTTGTGGAGTAGAACCCTCCTAGGAAGAAAATCCTGGGGGTGTTGTATATACACCAAGTTGTGAGTTCTGTGGTAGATGAAGATATTGGCCAGGGAAGGGAAAGGAGGGATCCTATCACTCAGTAATTTTCCGATTCCCAGCAGAAACCTGAGATTTTTGAGAGGGGGGGTTATGGTCCTGAGTAGCACAGCTTTGTGGTGGCCCACACGTCTACTGCATTACCTCCTCGGGGAGTCTGGAGGGTGCTGCCAAGAAGGGGGAGTGGACTGGTTTGGAAGCGCTGTCCAATGCACAGATGTCCAGTATTTTCCTCAGACCTCTTCTGGGAACCCGTAGGGAGAGATCCCTTTCCTGATACACTGGGAATTAACTGGAGTCCGTGAGTCCTTTTTTTTATTCCTTGTAACTCCTGAGCCAAAGTTCCCACATGTTTCCACCTAAGTCAATCCCAATCTCTAACGTTGTATTCTTCTACCAGTGGGAATCCCAGGCAGGAGACAGAAAGTGACATGAAGAGACCCTAAAACTCCAAATCTTCTTAAAGCTTGGGAGAAACTTTAATGTTTTGTACACACCTTTGGTAAGTGATAAGTTCTTCCTACATGTTCCCAGGAAGTTAAGAGATAGTAAAGAGGGTATGGTAGGAACCTATTTGACATGTAAATATTGCAGTTAAGCTGTGAAGAAGGTGAGCAGAGGACATTTCAAGGCCCCTGGGGTCACAAAGCAGCAGGATGGACCAGGTGCTTGGGGAACAAGGGCATCCTGTCTCTCGAACCCACGCATGCTCCACCTCCCAGCCCTCAGTCTCTGCTGTGTCTTCTAAACCCTAATGCCTCAGATTGGCCAGATTTTTAGTAGAGGTTTGCTATGTCCAGGAGCCACAAGCTTCTGGTGTTCTGGTGCTGTGACCTCATGGAATAAAATGCTCACAATCCAGTTCAGTCTTTCCAGCAACAAGAGCTCCAGTCTGCTTCCTCTGATTTATTAAATGGAAAGCATACTTCACCACAGCAAGCAATATTTTCTCCCAAGACAATAGAATATAGAGTCTAATGAGAAATGCATATTCTTTTTGACTTTCCAAGGCCCTCTCACCTTTCTCTTCAGCTACTCTGGTAGAAAGTGTTATCAACTTAGCTGAGAACATTCTAGAATGGATGTGAAATCCCTGTGTGAAAGTAAACAGACTAGGAAATATAGTGTGATTGGCAGCAACAATAAGGGCACATTTGAAGTTCATGGTTTGAAAAATGGGGATGATAATAAAAATACTACTGTTGTGAAGATTAAACGAGTCAACTTATGTAATCAGAACAATGTTATGTAATCAGAACAATGTTTGCCATATGGTAACACGGGGCGGTCTCAACCATTATTATTAAGAGTAGAAAGGGATAAATTTGTTAATTCAGTAGAACTTGAGCAGTAAGTGAGATTCCAGTTGTGTTATATTACTTATTATCATATGGAGGTCTAATAGTAAATATAATTAAAAGTAAATACAACAAATAGAATAAAGCTAGGAGGGGGCAGAACACATTTATCTTGAGATGAGATGACTTTGAGTCATTCAATATCTCCTTGATGGCTGCCTTTCATTAATTTAAGCTTTAGAGATCCAGGTAGCAGTCAGTCTCGTGGGATAGTGAGTGGAAAAGAGGGGTGGGTGTCTCTTCTAAGATGCTGGCAATAATTCTGTTTCTTGATCTGGTGTTGGTTACATAGGTGTGTTTAGTTTGCAAAAATTTATCAAGCCCTATGCTTGTGATATGTGTACTTTTCTTTATATATATATTATACCTCAATAAAAAGTTTTAAGCACATAAAATTTTAACTTAAAAAATTGTAAATGAGCATAGAAACAGAGAGATGAATGTCTGCTCTTGTCAGTAGCCTTTAGAGAATGATAAACTTATCCTTATTTGAATTTTCCTTTTTCTGGACTTAAGCTATCTTTTTAAAAAAAAATAAATTTAATCTATTTATTTATTTATTTATTTTGGCTGTGTTGGATCTTAGTTGCTGCACGCGGGCTTTCTCTAGCTGTGGCGAGTGGGGACTAATCTTTGTTGCTGTGCACAGGCTTCTCACTGTGGTGGCTTCTCTCGTGGAGCATGGGCTCTAGGTGTGCGGGCTTCAGTAGTTGTGGCACACAGGCTCAGTAGTTGTGGTGCACAGGCTTAGTTGCTCTGTGGCCTGTGGGATTTTCCCAGACCAGGGCTCGAATCTGTGTTCCCTGCATTGGCAGGTGGATTCTTAACCACTGCACCACCAGGGAAGTCCTGGACTTTAGCTATCTTGAGTGGGTTTCTTCAGCCTAGGGGATCAGTTGTTGATACCCAAACCCCTTCTACTGGAAGGCAGCCCTCCACAAGGACAGAGATGTAGGACCTCAAACTCCTCCCTGCCCTTCCCCCCATCCTGGCCATCTTCAAAAGCAGATAAATCTATTCTCTGCAGAAAGTTAAGTAAGTTAAGAAAGTTAAGTAATCGTCAACTCTAGCATTCCATCAAGATCAAACCTCAACATTTATTAAATTCCGCTAAGTCTCGCATTCTTTGAGGAAAGATAACTTGAACGTCTAAATCACTAGTAACTTTCTTGTCTAACAAGTTTCTCCAAAACAGAGGCAGGGTCTAGCACTTCATACAATTGGGTCTCAACTAGCCCACCGAATCCTCTGCCTCCACAGAGGGGACACAGCTTCTCTCGTCTGCCTGGGGTGCGACAGCCTCAGCCAACAGAGCCTCAGGACCCACAATCTGAGATGCCCAGAATTCAGCCCAGACACTTTGGACAGTGGCTAAAGCTACGCTTCAGAAGTTTGGTAATTTATTCCCCCACCTCAGTCCTCTAGATGGCTTCATGAGAAAAGAGAAACCAACTCAGAGTCCAATTCCTCCCACCCAACTTCAAGAGGACAGACATGCAGCCCATGAAACAGAACTGGCAGAGCAATGAAGTGTTTGCAGCCACGTAGAGATCAGACCCTCAGCACGGAGCCCCAGACCTCTCCAGATGGCCCAGCAGCCCAAATCTAACCCAAACCCAGACAACTGAAGTAGTGTCTTCTCTCAACAGGCTCAGATCTATCCAAACTCATTCAATACAGTAAATAATCATCATGAAGCCAAAGCCATGGAAACTCAACTCTGGTGTCCGCTCCTCATGCGTCTTGTGTGACTATTTTCCCTCTGACCTTTCTTCTTGGATGGAATGAATGACTTCACTTGCTTCCAACCACAGTGACTAAGACTCAAAGATGGTGTTTGCTTGGAAATAAAATTTAGTTTCATAGCATCATCCTGCCTCTATGTGGATCATGTGTCTCTGGATCTCCTTGTATCACTGAAAAAGACAAAGGGAGACCTGGAGACAGGATGCTTATGGGAAGTCCACTTCATGTCATGGCAGAGTGAGAACTTTATTCATTTATTCAACAAATATTTACTGAACACCTGTTCTGTGACACAAACTGCGCTATGTACTGGAAATACCATGAACAATATAAACAAAGTCCCTTCTCTTACAGGGTTTGCATTTTAGACAGAAGGAGATAGACAACGAACCAGTACACAGGTAAATTTTTAAAGATAACTTCAGGTACTGATAAGAATCATAAGTAAAATGAACAATGTGATGGGAGAGAGATGGGAGTGAGCGACTCTCTTGGGAACATCATTTAAGCTCAGATTTGAATAACAAGAAGGTACATCCAAAGATCTGGGAAAGGGTATTCTAGGCAGAAGGAACAGCAAGAGCAAAGGCTTGAAGGCAGGGACCGCCTTGGTATGTTCAGGAACCAAAAGAAGTTCCGTGTGGCTGGAGTGAAGGAGACAGTGATCTGTGATGAGGCCAAGCAGGTATGTAGGGACTTGATCCCGAAAGACTGTGAGCTGTGATAAGAAATAAAATCTGCCTGCCTGATGTGGCCAGATCATTGAAATGTACCGGGGAGCCCCAAAGGGAAAGAAAATAGTTTTGAGTGTGAGGGAAGGCATGTAGTAGCATGGTTAGGGGCTCAGGCTCTGGAAACAGAACTCTCTTGGGCTATATCCCAGCTCAACCACTATGCTGTGTGAGCTTAGGCAAGTGGCTGAACCTCTCTGGGCCTCAGTTCCTTCATTTTTAAGTTGAAGATAACAATAGTTTCTACCTCAGAGATATTATTTTGTTTTGAGGATTAAAGAAGTCTATATATATTAGGAGCTTAAAACAATGCCTGGCATGTGATAGTGCTTGCCTTTTAATTGTTTCATTGTTGCTATTGTTATTGTTATTATTATTATTGTCATAGACCTTGCTAATGAGAAAAGGACTTTCAATGAATTCTTCACTATGTTATATTTTAAATTTAAAAATGACCCATGGAATAACATTGCCATAGATTGTATTATCTGTCATTAATTCTTCCTTCCTTTCTTTCTCCTTCCATGGCTAGGGTGGTTTAAACAACAGAAAATTATTTCCTCAAATTTCTAGAAGCTAGAAGTCCAAGATCAAGGTGTCGGTAGGGTTGGTTCCTTCTCAGGGCTGTGAGAGGCAGATCTGTTCCAGGCCTCTATCCTTGCCTTGTAAACAGCTGTCTTCTCCCTGTGTCTTCACATTGTCTTCCCTCTGTCTGGGCCACTGTGCCCAAATTTCCCCCTTTAATAGGACACTAGTCATTTCAGATTGGAAGCCATCTTAATGACCTCACTTTAGCTTGATTACTTCTATAAAGACCCTATTTCCAAATAAGGTCACTTTACGAAGTACCGGGGGTTAGGATGTCAACATATGAATTTGAGTGGACACAATTTAACAGCTTCACTGGCTGGAATACACCTCCTCATCCCACTTATTTTGGGTTCGGTCATGTGACTTGCTTTGGCAAATGGAATATGGGCTCAGAATGAAGGTACATGGAGCACATTTGTACCTCACCTAAAGTCCTGAGTACAGCCTAGCCAAGCTGATCCACATCTGGCCTACAATCATCCTGCAAACCAACTGGCAAGAAATAAGTGTTAGTTGCTATAAACCAATAGAAATGTGGGGCTTATTTGTCACATAGCATCATCACAGTAAAAACTGACTAATACAAACATTTTCACTAGAATGTAATAATCAACTGTTTTTGTTTTCACATCTCTATTCTTCCATTCTTGATCCTGATGCCCTACATAATTTTTTACTGTTGTTGAATCATGTGCCATTATCATTCCAGGCTCTGATTATTATTATTTTTTTTCTATTTAGCACATGTCAGGCACTTTTCAGGCTGCTACACAGTTATCATAACAGTAAACTTCCTGTCTCCACGGCACTTTATTCATCTGTTCCTCTCTGGGGATCATCTGTGAACTCAGGCCATCTCTACCACAGTTTGCTTAATCCTGGGCATTTCTAATGCCTCCAGATTGTTGCAGTTATAAGCACTGTCCTTTTGTGCTGAACATAAAAGGGTGGTGGTGAAGCCAGGCTGCCTGTAGCCCTGCCTGCTGACCACCAGGACGCCTCCAGGATGGGCAGCTGGTCAGTGAGTGGTCCTCAGCCCCCGTGAAGTTTAGGAAACCCAACTGTGTTGGTTCTCCAGAATTAGCCAGCTGCAGGAAGACAGTGATATAAACCAAGCCTGTGCATTCCCAGCAAGAAGCTCCCACGTCCAAGAATTAGATGGCTTCTCTCCCATAACCAGGCCTCCACTTTCCCAATACTGTTGTCCTTGAAGGGCTAAATCTCTCCTAAGATTGGCAAATTTAGAATCAGAACAAGAGAGAAATGAGACATTTGAGGGTTATTTCACCCAGCCTGGGAGGGGGTCTGATGCGTAACCATGCAGGACACCTGGGTCTCCATCCTGGGGCCTGTGCTGGGCGCTCATTGGGTCCAAACTCTGACACCTGGGTGCTTCTGCACTCTCTCCAGAGGAATCAGGGGGTCTCGGTGGGGGAGATGGGGTGAATTCCCCTTGCCAAATTGCTTCTGTGTAGCTGAAGAAATGTGACTGCCACCACTTGGCATGTTATACTTGGGCTACTCTCAAGTAATCCACCTGAAGAAATATTACAAGAATATTCAGAGTTGGATGACCTGGGTTCGAGTTTTCATCCCTTTTCAGCTTCCTGGGTGACCTTGGCCGAAACACTTAACCCCTCTGAGCCTCAGTTTCCCCATCTGCCCCTGCAGAGGCAGACTCTCCAAGGCCATTAAGGTGAAGATGTTTTGAGGTCTAACTGTTGTAAAAATGTTAGTTGTTGTTCTATTCAGGATGACTTTCTGGGGCTCCTCTCCCTTCCACAGAATTCTCCAGGCTCACCTGACTCCTCAAAGTTAGCCTTGTTAGAAGGCTCCGGTGTCTGTCATACCCCACAGAGGCCTTTAAAAAGTCCCTCACAGGGCAGGGCAGTAGTACGGGATAAAATAGCTGCCTACCTTCTTCTACACACATCTCTGCAGTTCAGTGACCCGAAATTCCATCCTCTGCCTTCTCTCTTGAACGCTCGTTAAAGAATGGCTTTAATTTGGGGGCCCAGGATGATGCTGGTTCTGTACAGAGATGCTCAGGAAATGTCAGAGTGTGCAAAAGTCAGAGGCACAGTGATGAGAATGGCTGATAATCATGAAGATTATCTTATCTCTTGCCGTTCATTTACCACTGTGCTCTTGTAAAAAAAAAAAAAAAAGCAGCAAGTGATGTTCAGTATTTTTCTACTGAATGGCATCGCAACAACGTTTCCCTGCAGTTTTTGTCTTCATCTTCTAGGTGTATTGAACGTGGAAGGTGCAGGTGACAATTAGCACCGTGTGTGTGCGTATGCAGGCACTCACCTGCACACGCACATATGGGGAGATAAAGAGAGCAAGAGACAGAGACAGAAGGAGAAAGAAGGTGACTAGAAGGAGGAGGGGAGGAAGACACGTTAACTAGATGCTCAAAATGATAAGACAGAACAGAAGGGGAAAAGGAGAGAAGCATAACGAGGAGGAAGGAAAGGGGCAAGAAGGAGCAAGAGGAAAGAATAGGGAAGAAAGAAGAGACGGTATTAAGCGAGGCAGAGACGCACTTTCCAGGGTGAGCTGTCTCCTCAGACTAGTTTCTTGAAATAAGCCACAGCTTCACGATATCACCCGCAGCGCTGGTCCTAAACTTGGCAGGTTCTGAAATTCAGTTTTGTTAGAACACCTGGAGATGCTCACAGGCTAGCAAAGGATGGTGAAATAAGTTCCAGAGGAACATTTCATTATCAAAGGTAATACCTTTCCAGTATTTACACATTGATGCCCCCCTATTCCTGGACTCAGAGGACATAATTAGGATCAGATTGAAACAATGCACCTCAGATTGGAACTTGAACCCATGCAGCCGGGACTCGAACCCAGCCTAAACCCTGACTGGGTCTTGACCCCATGGAGTCGGGACTCAAACCCGGCCAAAACCCACGGTCTTCCAACTGAGATCACACACCTGGTCTCAGGACTTAATGAAACTCAGGCTCTTGATGTCTCATCGCAGAAAGAATTCAGTGAGAGACAAAGTGATAGGTAAGAAGTGGATTTATTTAGAGAGAAACACTCCACACTCCACAGACAGAGTGTGGGCCATCTCAGAAGGTGAGAAAGGCACCAGGGTATGAGGTTGTCAGTTTTTATAAGGGTGGGTAATTTCATAGGCTAATGAGAGGGAGGAGTATTCCAGATATTGTAGGAAGGGGAGGGGATTTCCAGGAATTGGGCCACGGCCCATGACAGGTCGGCCTTGGAGCTGTCATGGCGGCTGTGGGTGTGTCATCAGCATGCTGGTGTGTTACAGTGAGCGAGTACTGCAGCTCAGGGTCTAGTGGAAGTCGACTTGTCCGTCATCTTGGACCCATTTTGTTCTAGTCAGTTTATGTTATGTCCTCGGTCTATATCATTCTTTCAAAGGTTGTGCCCTGCCTCCTTCCCTCCTATTTCAAGATCAGAGTTCTGGCGAGTGCAGTGGGACATTTTCACGATCTCCCAGAAGGGCCCAGACTCTACTTTTTTCTGGCCCAAATTCTCTTTTCTCCCTGTGACTCCCCATGAGGTAAGTGTTATCATTATGCCAGTTTTTCAGTGACGGGAACTGAGGCTTGTAGACACTAAGGAAGCTGCCCCACATCACACAGACAGTGAAGATTCAGACCTGAGTATGACTGACTGCGGGGCCTGGGGAGGTAACAGGTGTGAGGATGGTTAAAACCACACCTGCCACATGGGAGACACTCAACACAGACATCTGCTACTGGATGCCACCACTGCACTCAGGGAGTCTGACGATTCCTCCACTGCCAGCCAAATCAATTCTCTCATCTTTGCTCTTTGGATCTCTTAGTTTGGCTGTGGATGCATTTTATTAACGAAGCCTAAGTCACATATGGGAGCTTCCACGACGTTCTGAGCATTACTACAAAGTGGGCAGGAACTGTAGCAATTCCCAGAACATCATGGAAGCTCCAATAGATGACTTGGGTTCAAGGCAGAGCTGTTGTTGAGTTGAAGCACAAAGATACAGCCAAACCAGCTGTGAAAATATTGAAATACTTCCACACTAATTGGTAAGTATCACTATCTCTAGTCTCCAGGTGCACACCACCATCCAGGAAACTCCATCTCTCCCCTCAGCACCCTGAACCCCACCTTTGATTCAGCGACCATGAGAGTTAATTTTATGTCAGCTTGACTGAGCCAAGGAGTACCAGGTAGCTGGGTAAACATTATTCTGGGTGTATCTGTGAGGGTGTCTCTAGATGGGATTGACTTCTGAATAAGTAGATTGAGTGTACCAGATTGTCCTCCGTATTGTGGGTGGCCCTCATCCACTCTTTGGAAGACCTGAGTAGACCAAATAGAGAGACAAGAGGGGACTTCTCTCTGACTAACTGTTTCAAACTGGGACCTAGGTCGTCTCTGCCTTTGAACTTAGATTCAGACTGGAACTTACACCATCTGTTCTCCTGGGTCTCCAGTTTGCTGATGGTAGCTCTTGGGACCATTCAGCCTCTATAATCATGAGAACCGATTCCTTATATATTGGAATATATATACATATATTCCAGTTTGAATATATATTTGGAGTTACTCATATATAGTGTTCTATTTCTCTGGAGAATCCAGACTGATACAACAGTGAAAGGGTTGATGCCTGACACAGCAGGGAGTCTCTGGGACCTTCCTGCAGCCAATGTGGAGAGTCATTACCGAGTGAAGCTGGCTCTGCTCACCGCATGAGAGGCCAATAAATCGGAAGACGAGGTATTGAGGCAAGGAATACGACTTTATTCGGAAAGCCGGCAGACCAAAAAGGTGGCAGACGAGGGTCCCCCAAAACCCAAATTATCAGGATCTGGATGCCAGTTTCTTTTATAGAACGAGAGGGAAGTAAAGTAAAAAGGCAGAAAATAGAGAGGGAGAGGCGGGGAGGAAGTAAAGTAAAAAAGGGCCATCAGTCTTGCAAAACACCTCCTGAAATGGCCAGCCTCAGGCAGGGGATGTGGTAGTTTGTTCTTTCTTGCAGCCATTCACAGGCGGATAGGGTTCCCTGAGGCAGGTCATTATGTGTGATTATAATAACAAAAGCAACGAAGGCTAAAGTCAAAGAAACAGATCCAACATGGAGTCAAAATTGGCTCTTCTTCGCTGTCACAATTGTGACCGCCTCTGACTGCACCAGGTGACAGCATCCCTGGAGATCAGGAGTGGAGGAGAGGAGGAGTCACCGTGTGACCTTCTCCTGCATCCCGCCGCGTTCCGGGCATCCTGCTCCAAGATAGGGCTCCTCCTCCTGCCAGCCCAGCGTCAGTGCCTGCTTCTCCGGCCTGAGCCAAAAGGCTTCCATAAGCCATTGCCATCTGTGAGTGAGAGCTACTGAAACCAGGGCGTGGAGAGGGGGTGAGGAGGGGTTGCTACTAGGAAAGTCATATTCCATCCGTGTTTGGCTTGTGATCAATTTGTATTTAAGATCCAGAAACCAGATCCCTGTACCAAGAGCCCATGTGAAAGGAAAGCTAAAATTTGTCTTCATTCCTCCCGGCCCCTTCACACACAGGCTCATGTGGGAAGGAACTGCATGGTCTTTTCCACTCTGCATATATTTTCCAGTATAATCAGACATAAGAGAAAAACGTATTTAGTCAAATAAGGAAGTCAGTTTGTTACAGAAACTTCCAAAGGAGCGAAACGACTCAGACACATCACAGGAAAGGGGGCAAACTCCCAAGTCTCTACGGAGCTGCAGTTCCAATGTGCCTTCTTCCCCTGGGGCCCATCTCAAAGCATAAAGTGGTCAGAGGTTTCGCCAGTACCCCTGGCCATACCCCATCACTGGAGTGGGGTCCAGTGGTCATGCGGAATCAGAACTTGACCCGACATGACCTCCAACCCAGCTACCCATAAGCAGACTGTCCATGGTCTGTGTTCAACAGTGAAAAAATCTCAACATAGGGGGCTTTAAAAAAAAAAAAATCAGTTCCTGTCTCTTAATGCAGGTTTAGCTGCAGTCTTCAGGGCTCTGATTCTAGTTGTTCTGTGAAGGAAATGTGTGAGAGTGAACATGTGTCTGAGTATGTACTGGGATAAAAGAGAGAGAACGGATGGGAGAAAGAACACAGAAACAACTAAAGCCGCATTGGAGGCAGATGGAGGGAGAGGAGACTAAGACATTTTCTATCTTGGCTTAACACAGGCAGTGGATCAGAGCTGAGCTTTCAGCTCTGGAACAGGCCTGTGCACAAGAGCCATGGGGGGAACACAGCAGTAATCAGGAAACTATGGCAACCCAGCCCCGGCACAGGATACAGTCCTGGGGGCTCCGGGCTGGCCACTCTCTGTCCCCTTTCATAGCCAGGCTAGACAAGGTGACCAGAGACCAGTGCCTGCTTTCTAACCTTCAAAGATGTCACCCTTACCTTTCTGCAGCTTTGGCATGCATCTGGTTCTGCACTCAGGGAAGGATCCAAGAAATCTTGTTGGTGCCAAGATGTTCAGTAAACTCCAGATCTGGGGCTCTTGGCTGACATACGGAGGCCACAGGATGCCATGGGCCCCAGAGAGGAAGAGCAGATTCCCGAGGATCCCCAAAGATGAAGCTCACCAACTGGGGGGCAAGAGCCTAGGCTCCTCCTCCCGTCTCAGCTGACAGTGGCCCAGGCTACGTGCTGCCATGGCAGTGGGAAGGGGTGGGAAATGGGGCAGAAGAAGAGTTTCCTTGGCTTAAACATTCTATCACCTGGACTCATGATGCCTCCTTGACATGGTGAAGCGTCAAAAAGTCATTCGAGTTTCCCAAGGTTCTGTGAGCCAGCCTGACCCCTGATCCACTCAGAGGAATCTTCCAGTACCCGTGGCACTAACATGATGTGAAGGAATTCTCTCTGCTCTGAGCAGAAAGTGGGCTGCAGCTGGTTGTATTTTCCAGAAACAGTTGCAGCATCTCTCATTGTATATATTCTTCTAGAACAGGGGTCCACAGACTGCAGCCTGCAGACTAGCTATCTGCTTTTGTAAAGTTTTCTTGGAAGAAGATCATGCCCATTTTGTCAACGGCTGCTTTCATATCGTTGCTATGTCAGCAGAGTCGGAGTTGCAACAGACACTGTATGGCAGGCAAGTCTAAAATATTTACTGTCTGGCCCTTTAAGAAAAAGTTTGCCAAACTTTTTTCTAGAACCTTGCTATCAAGAAGTTGGGGTGGGGGTGGGGGGTGATCTATGTTCCCTCCCTTTGGACCAGGGTGGAACTCTGTGACTACCTTGACCCAACAGAGTATGGCAGAAGTGATGCTAGGTGACCTCTGAAGTCGGCTCATAAAAGGTCATGTGGTTCCACCCTGCCCTGTCCAAATAACTGCTTCTTGAGCCATGCTGGATTCCAAGCTGAGATCCTTCGGAAGGGCAATTAGAGCTAATCCGGTTACCGTAGTTACACTGTGAGGAGAGTAAACGAGCCGAGCCGCCTGAATAGCATTGTTACGGATCTCTTGGACTTCTGTTCTCTGTCTTATCTGAGAAGCAGGCTATTCTGATGGAGGGCAGAAAGCAGTCAACCAACCAATCTGGTAATTACCTTTTACTCAGCAATGAAATAATACACAGTGTAGATTCTTCATCACGTAGTACATAAAACAGGGATAGACTCTAGTTGTAATGACAACTACTAATAAAATGTAACTTTCTCATATTTTCATAGCTCTTTAGTATTTAATGAGTGTTTTCATATACTTTGTTTCATTTCTCCCCTTCCAAGAACCCTATGAGAGACACAGGAATCTTGAAACTGAGGCAGAAAGCTGAAGAAGAAGAAGTGGGGCTTTAACTGAGCCTTGTCAAATGGGCCACACTGGAGATAGAGAAGGAAGAGTCAGAGGGAGGCCACAGCAGGTGGAGGTGGAAGCAGGTGTGTGTAAAGGCTTGAGATATCATGCGGTCCCAGCCTGAGAGCGTGGAGGGTGAGGGCAGAGCCATGACCTGCTCTGGTCCCCAAGCTGCTTGGAGAGAAGGAGTTTCTGGGCAACCTGACCTGCCTAAAAAACCTAGATGTTGGCCTTCTGAGACCTCCCCATATTGAACTGGTTAACGTGAGTACTCTGGTGCCATGCATCTCCCTGCAGCCCAGCAGATTTTGCTCCTGTCTATGGTTCTCCAGCCCCGTATCACATTTTCCTTGTCCCAGAAGTGATGTGGGCATGACAGTCGCCGGAGAGGAGAGATCACTGTGTGTCTCTGTCCAGCCTCGATTCCCTGCCCCATCTGTGTCACCAAGCCAACTTCCCCAGTCTCCTGCCATCTTCCCTCCAGGCTGCTGGGTCAGCCCCTCCCTGGGAGACCCTTTTCCCCTCCACTCTCTGGGAAAGTCTGGCTGAGAGGGATCTGCTGTTATCATGATGTCATGCTCTCCTAGAGAAGTGAGATGCATTTTTAAAAAATATTTATTCGTTTATTTTAAAGTTTTTTAACTGAACTATATTTGACATATAACATTGTGTAAATTTAAGGTGTACATGTTAATTTGACCCATGTATATATTGCCATATGGTTGTCACCGTAGCAATAATTAGCACCTCTATCACTTTACATAATTATCATTTCTTTTCAGTAGCTGGAATAATTTGAGAGGAGTTTTTTTTTCTTTTTTAATTTTATTTATTTATTTATTTTTGGCTGTGTTGGGTCTTCGTTTCTGTGCGAGGGCTTTCTCTAGTTGCAGCGAGTGGGGGCCACTCTTCATCGCGGTGCGCGGGCCTCTCACTATCGCGGCCGCTCTTGTTGCGGAGCACAGGCTCCTGACGCGCAGGCTCAGCGGCCATGGCTCACGGGCCCAGCCGCTCCGCGGCACGTGGGATCTTCCCGGACCGGGGCACGAACTCGTGTCTCCTGCATCGGCAGCCGGACTCTCAACCACTGTGCCACCAGGGAAGCCCTGAGAGGAGTTTTTTTATTGCTTTAGGCTTCTCAGCCCCTGCCTTTGCCAGGCCCCGCTCAGCCATGGGAAGTACAGGCCAAGGCTGCCCATGCTGTCACCCAATCATGGAAACCAGCTTCCTAATGACCACCTTGGGAGCTCAGGCCGAGACTTGTGCCCACTACCAGGCATTGGTGTGAACTGGGCATCTGAGTACCGCCCGGCCCCCCTTCCCTTGCCTCTGCTGGGCTTCCTGCGTCAATGTGAAGGGCCACAGCCTCAGGACCCGGTCTGCATTCAAGCTCCCCTGAACCCCACCCCAGTTGTCTGGGGCAGTCCTAGCCCCTCCCAGCAACCCTTCTCCCTTCCCTCTTCCTATGGCTAAAATGAAACAAAGACATGCAAGAAGGGGGAAAGCCAGTCACTGAGAATGAAGTCACAAATTTAAAAGACGCCTTTCGGGCTTCCCTGGCGGAGCAGTGGTTGAGAATCCGCCTGCCGATGCAGGAGACACGGGTTCGTGCCCTGGTCCGGGAAGATCCCACATGCCGCGGAGCAACTAAACCCGTGAGCCATGGCCGCTAGGCCTGCGCATTCGGAGCCTGTGCTCCGCAACGGGAGAGGCCACAACAGTGAGAGGCCCGCATACCGCAAAAAAAAATAAATAAATAAAATAAAAGACGCCTTTCTTTCTGGGAGGACTCATAGGGTTTTCCCCTGCAGGGCAGCTTTTAGTTTAAATTACTTCCAACCTACAGCAAGACTTGCCTTTATCCAAGATGCGTCAGTTCCCAGGACGCCCCTCAGCGAGGTCTGTGCAGCTAAAGAGTTGAACTGTCTCGTGAAGCCATATGGACAGCCCAGAGCACCTGGAGGTATGCCTTTAGTAGTGCACATGCTGCAGCAAGGCGCTGACGTGCCACGTCCTCCCCCAAGAATTGTGGACAATTCCGAACAGATTGGCTGCTCTGGGGAGAGGCACACAGATTTAACTAAAAGATGGGGGTCAGGGCACCATTGGCAAAGGAGCCACTTGATCTTATGGCTGATTTAGTAGCTGTTTCAGCTGGTTTAAGTTCCTTCAAGCATTCAGCAATTAACCCCTTCTTAGAATGTTCTGGAAAATGACGTATCGTTTAGGGTCCACTGGCAATCAGCTCAGATCCACAGCCTGCTATCTGCATGCCTCCCAGCGACTAATGAGACTCTCCAACAGTGAGTAATGGCACCTGTGTAAACAGATTAGGTAAAATTCATTGATTTGTGTGACACCCTTCTACGGAATTTTTCTGAGGTAAAGGACTGTCTTTAAAGAATTAACTGTACTTGGCTTTTTCATTATTAAGGGTGAAGGGGGTGCAAGTTAATGAGCCTGAAGACCTCAGAGCTTGGATCTGCAGAGATTTAAACTCTGAGCACCTCGGTTTCCTCCTCCAGAAAGAGGACCGACATTAGCTGCCTCTTAGGGATGCCGTGAGGATCACACGGAGAATCTGCATGAAAGACCTTTGTAAACTATAAGATGTTAAAGATTACGAAAACTAGTCTCCCCCTTTCCTAGCCCCTCTCTTGCTTCCGCACACACGTAAACTCCAAGCATGCAAACTCAGAATTTTTCCTGGGAAAATTCCAGATGATCAGCCCTGGAGGTGTTTGATCTTAGCCCACCTCCCCGTTTACATTTTCATCCCCAAACCGAGCTATGATTAGACCAAGAGCTCAGGCTAACTGAGTCACAGATTTGGCAGGCTTTGCTTCTAGTGTTTTGACGTGTGTGCACGCGCGCGTGTGTGTGTGTGTGCACATGCGTGTGTCCTGCTGAATATCAGGCGCAATCATTCACTGGGGTCACTCTGATTCATGACATTTTAAAACTCGAGGCATGCTGCAAATGTCCCCCCAGGACATTCCATCAAGGCCCCTTCGGGCCACAGCCATCTCTGTCCTCTCTTTCCTGTGGACAGTCAATAAAGAGCTGAGGTGGGGGGGCAAGGCTCAGAGGGTGTTAGGCTGGGCCTGGGTAGTCCTGGATTCAGTTTGTTGGATTCTTGCATATCTATTGCATTTGGGGTTTCTAAAACTTTACCTATTTTCTTTCCCACGCGTGATCTTTACATTAGTACGGCGACGATTCTTGGTCCTGTACGAAGCTGCCCGTGTGGCACACCAGCTGCTGCCCCGGGAAACCTCACTGTGGGCTCTTTCACCTCTCCTCCCCAGCATGTCCAACACGGGTCCTTTATTTTTTTTTCCGACCAGGGAGATTGAACCCAGGCCCTTGGCAGTGAAAGCATGGAATTCTAACCACTGGACCACCAGGGAATTCCTGAACATGCATCCTTTTAATGAAGGACAGAACTCCCCAAGAAAAGAATCCCTGTCCCCGGCTTCCCTGGTGGCGCAGTGGTTGAGAGTCCGCCTGCCGATGCAGGGAACCGGTCCGGGAAGATCCCACATGCCGCGGAGTGGCTAGGCCCGTGAGCCATGGCCGCTGAGCCTGCGCGTCCGGAGCCTGTGCTCCACAATGGGAGAGGCCACAACAGTGAGAGGCCCGCGTACCACAAAAAAAAAAAAAAAAAAAAAAAAAAGAATCCCTGTCCCCAAGGTAAATATACTAATTCTAGAGACAAGAAGGAAGAATCATAAAATCATAAAAATTCACTTGGGATCCCCAATATAAAATGCATCCATAGCTCCTCTCCTTCCCATTCAGGAAAAGTGTTTGGGGAACATGAACTTGGGCAGGAGCAGGGGAAGGGTGAGGCATGGCTATGACTTCTCTGACCAGATCATTTCTACCAGCTCAGTCTCTGGAGCTCCAACACGACTTCCGGGCAGCACCGCGGCCTGAACATCCAGGCTGACGTCTCTGGTGGATGCTGGGAGAGAGTCATGCCCTGGGGTAGCTTCATGGAAAGCTGCAAACTCAGCACTCCCTGCCCTTTCCTTATGCTCATCCTGGTGGTGTGAGTCTCAGAGGGCAGAGGCCAAGGAGTCCGGCATTTGGTGAAATCCTCAGAAAGGGCCCAGTTGAGCAATTTCAGGAAAGCTATAACCCAGGGTGTGTTCAAGATGAAATGTTTTCTATCATCATTTGCAATCAAAGAATTATAAATGGAAATCATTTTTTAAAAATACATGAGCAATTATACTCCAATAAATATGTTAACAGGGCTTCCCTGGTGGCGCAGTGGTTGAGAGTCTGCCTGCCGATGCAGGGGACACGGTTTAGTGCCCCGGTCCGGGAAGATCCCACGTGCGGCGGAGCAGCTGGGCCCGTGAGCCATGGCCGCTGAGCCTGTGCGTCCGGAGCCTGTGCTCCGTAACGGGAGAGGCCACAACAGTGAGAGGCCTGCGTACTGAAAAAAAAAAAAAAAAAAAAAAGATGTTTACAAAAAAATACGTGAATCATTACTGGCAGAGCTATTAGCACTCTTTCCCCCTCACCTCCCCCAAAATGGTCTCCATCTTATAGACCATGAGCTGTCTCAGTCTCCAGATCAACTATTACCCCCATTCTACTCTCCCTGAACTGCTCTGGACATGTCCTGACTTTCCACACTCGCCCCAATCCACCTCAGCCCTCAAACCCTCCCACTGGGCCCTGCAGAGCTCACGTTCTACCATCAGCGAAAGTTTCCAGAGGCTTGCCATCTTCTCTGAGCCTCCTTTCCGCTTCTTGCCCTAACTCTGGAACCGGGTCCGCCCTGAAGACCCGGGCAAGCGGAGGGTGCTTTGTTCTCCTCCCTGACTTCCATCACCACTTCCAAGCCATTTTCCATCCTTCTCCCTGCAAAAGTCCCAGCTCCTTTGAAGTTCATGCTTTTAAACTAGAGGGTCCAAATCCCTCTCTGGTCCTGTCATCTAACAATCCCTAAGTGATTGCCTCTTATTTGTGGAAGTTTCTAGCACCTGGCTCCCTATCTCTCTCTCCACCCTGGCTCTGTAACCACAATTTCAGTACATGTACAGATGACTCACCCAAACTCATCCAACACTTGGCATTGCTATATGTTGACTCCTTCACCTCCTTTTCTCTTTTCCTCTAATGCACCTCTCCAGCCACCCTCCCCCTTAGTCATTCTCCTGACCTTGTCACCACTGATAAAACACCACCTTCCTGCTCACTGACTCAGGAGGCCCATCCCAAGCCACTAAGCCTGCTTCTCCACGGAGACTTTCAGATCAGAAGCCACTGTTTCCTTATCCATTACCCCCCTCAAATTCCTACGCTCCTCTCCCCACAAATTACATTCTGGGATCCATCATTACACTCAATGCCTGCCAACCTCTCCCTGCACCCTCTCTCCCTCCCATGTGTTCACCTGTTTAAACCCCAGCTCAGGTCAAATCCATCCAACCACCCACTCCATACCTTACGCAAGTATCAGACTCCTGCTGGAGTAAAACACACAATTGTGCCAACAGGCCTCACCCTAAATTCATGGTGCCCGCAAGTCTTCAGAGGGCCTCACCTGCACTGCCAAGGTAGGCTCTTCCCCTCCTGAATACGACCCTCAAGGGCCTTCTTTTCTGTCCTCAGACTGCCTGTATCCCCTCCTCTGGCTTCACTCTCAGATGACTATCTCGTCTGGTGTTTTACAGAGAAAACAGAGAACAGTCAGAAATTTTCCCATCTTCCTACCCCCAAATCTCTCAGTCCACCTGCATCCATTCCCAAACCCTCTGCTTTCCCTCCTGCTGAAATGGAAGAAGTATCCCTGCTCCTGTCTGGAGCCAACACCTCCCTCTCGCCTTCTCCAAGTTGTCACCTCTGGGATTGGGATGGAGCAGGAGAGGGTGCATCTAGGGCCCTTGTGAGTGCACCCTTTCCAACCCTCGGGGCCCCTCTTGCCTCATTCCAGCCCTGGCCTGTCTCTAGTTCCTTCAAAGCCATTCCCTAACCTTTTCTCATATCTTTTCCCCAGACTATGACAAGCTCCCACCTCCTTTATGACATTCCACCACAATTATAATTAAGTAACTGTTTAATTCTTTGTTGGACGTCTGCCTCCCATACTGGAATATAAGCACCCAAGGGCAGGGAACAGCTCTAGCACATTCACTGCTCTAACACCTCTCTGTGCCTCAGTTTTCCTATCTGTAGAACGGGGATAATGATACACCCAATAAATGCTGGGGCTGTCTCCCCATCATCCAGGAAGTTCTCAGCCCATAAGAGGTACTTCATCAGTAATTGCTGAATAAGTCAGTACATGAAGGAATAATCCCAGGACTGATGCATGGATGAAGATTTGGCAGGGTTGAGTGCTTTTCTGAATGCAGTAAACTAGGAAGAGGCTGAGGCTCTTCCTGAGACCTGAGGCTACAAGTCTTCCCCTCTTCGTGGTGGTTGGTGAAAGGCAGTCATATCTTCCTCTCCTGCGTCTGTGGCTGCCTTCGTCCTGGTGTCCCAGGTGCCTATTATCAAGTCAGGTCCAACAGGCCCTTTCCTTCCCAGCCCAAGGGGGGCCTACCTTGTAAAATCTGTGGCAGAACAAAATCACTAGTGCAGCCTTCCCCTGACACACTGGGAAAGGCTCCACAAAGCTCTTCAGGGAGATCACAAGGCAGGGAGACTGTTCTGCTTGCTGTTACTAAGGAAACAGCTGCCCTCGCCCCCCTTGCACTCCTCCCTTCGGCCTTCAGGACCTCTCCACTCCTCCCAGGTCCCACACGGCTTTCTTGAGCAAGCCCCTCAACTCTGTCCCCTCTGTCTCCGTCCTCTGCTTGTGGAGGGAGAGGAGAAACCAAGTGTTCACAGGCCAGGACCCAAAAAGGCCCCGCAGCAGCTTGGGCCCATCAGCGCTCAGAGCCCACCTCTTGCTCTCCATTTTCTCCTCCTCAAATGTTTGCAAGCACGGACACCAGAAAATTCCAAGACGCGGGCTCTGGTTTAGCCGTATGGAACCGTCACAGAGTCTCCAGGCTTTTGCCAGGAAGGGGGTAAGAGCTACAACCACAGTACCCAGAAGCAGAAGCAAGGAGCTTCTGGAGGCAGCTCCTTGGTCTCTGGCTTTGATTCCCCTCTCAGGCCAGCAGCCTGGACTCCGGGGCTTGAGGGAAGTGTGTGGACACGGCTGCGTCTGCAAGAGCTAGTTTCTTTTATTGCTTCCCCTCACCCACGGTGTCTCTTCCAACCTCTCTTCCTCCCTCTGTATAGTCATTGCAACTTTCTTCAGGTTTCCCTTGGGGTCCGGCAGGCTAAGATTTGGTTTCACCCTAAAGTTGCTATGGCCCTGCCTGTTCCCCTCTTTGGAAGCATGACCCAAACCCAAATGGCCGCTGAGCTGGGAGTGGGAGAAACAGCCCCGTGTTTCCCAGCGTCCTAAAGCTGCCCCATGTCTGCTTGCTCTACCCAAGCCCTCGCTTCAGGTGATCTTGCTTCAAACCATCACTCTTGGTTTCCTTTCCTCAGCTCCCCGAGGGAGTCCTGTGCTGTTGTTTGTTTTTTAACAAAACATGTTACAAACAGAAATCTCTTTAAATATTTATTTTGAAGTAGGAATTAATAGAAAAATATAGACTCCTTCCAAACCTCTGTATTTTTCTGAAAGGACATTCCTGGGTCAAAAGGAATACGACATTTTTGTTGAGAGCAACTCTTAAATGACTGGATTTCTAGTCACAGAAATATCTTTTTTTTTGGTCAGAAATTCGGTGTTGGCTTTAACAGGACATTGAAAACTCACATTAAGAGTGGTGGCTCCTGTCTTTCTGTCTTTTAAGGGGCTCCTGCTGGTACACTGGCCATTATTTGTCCAAGCCTCCGGGCTGGGTTCAAGACATTGTTGTTGGGTGCTCCATTCTGTGATGGACTGAATGGAACAGCGAGGTGAAGCACAGCAGGGCGTGTGGGGCCTTGCCTACTTCTTAGCTGTGTGATCTCAGGCAAGCTACTGTCCCTCTCTGAGCCTTAGTGTCCTCATCTTTACCATAGGGATAATCCTGCCTTCCTCACACCATTATGGTTAAGAAATACACTGAGGTCATAATTTATTGTGGTAACTGAAAATTGTAGTTAACTATAAATGGGTAGCAGGGTGGCCCACCAGGGTTTCTTCCCTGTTCTTCAACAAAAGAAGCTGTCGAGTCATAGTTGAGCAAATATTCATGGCCACTCCTTGCTATGAGGATGTAACCACGGATGCCCCTGCCATGGGGAAAAGCACCTCAGGAAGCTGCTCCTCTTGGGACAGACAAAAGTCTGAGGAAGAGCTGCACAGTTTATACAAGAATCCCAGGGCTCCCTTGGAAGGGAACGGATTGATTGTACCTCACTACATTAACCACAGCCAACAGCAACACTAGCCACCTCCACCAGGAATCCCACTTCTGCACACGGTCACACCACCAACCACGATCACCACCACCGCCCCCTCCCCCACCATTGTCATATGACATATCTCCCTACCATCACCAACCACACCACCACCACCATCACCAACCCCACCACCACCACCATCACCAACCCCACCTCTACCACCATCACTACCTCCACCACCACCACCATCACCAACACCAAAACCACCACCATCACCACCCCCACCTCTACCACCATCACTACCTCCACCACCATCACCAACACCAAAACCACCACCATCACCACCCCCACCTCCACCACCATCACCAACCCCACCACCACCACCATCACCAACCCCACCTCCATCGCCATCAACAAACCCACCACCACCATCACCACCCCCACCTCCAACACCATCACCAACCCCACCTCCACCACCATCACTACCTCCACCACCACCACCATCACCAACCCCACCTCCACCACCATCACCACCATCATTAAACCCACCTACACCACCATCACCACTCCACCACCATCACCACTCCACCTCCACCACCATCACCACTCCACCACCATCACCACTCCACCTCCACCACCATCACCATCTCCATACACAGCTCATCATGGTCATCACCATTAGCACCACCATCATGTCACCCTCATCACCAATATTACCACCATCATCAACGATACCCACCCCCCCACAGCCAGCACCTCCACCATACTCTCAACATCAGTATCATCAGTAACAGCATCAGCACCCCCACCTCTACTGCACAACCCGTCACCATTACCATTTCCCCTCTATTTTCGCCAGCGCTCTGCCCCATGAAATTCAGATCTTTATGTTTGGAAAAGGGTATCTTGGCCTAGATCCATGGGCCCAAAACCCTAAAATAAAGCTGAGAGAGAGAGAGAAATAGTAGCCTGGCTTTGACCTTAAAAGAGGAGATGGGGACGGGAGTGTTAGTTTTGCCTTTTTGAGTCCAGGGGTCTTAGGATCTACTCACACATGGTGATGAGCAGCATATATGTTTGGAAAGAAAACAGTAACTGGCCTGTGGGGCTCAGAGCTTCTATGGCTTGGGGAACCCTTCCAACAGAGAAAAAGCAGTGTTGCTCCTTCCTAAAGGATTGTTAAGTCTATCAATCTGAAACCCACCATCTCATTAGGCAAATAGACTCCCAAAACTGTTCCAATTCCTCCCTCATAGGACAATCTGTCACCAAAGGAAATAGCAGGGTGAGCTCAGCACACAGACAAATGGCTTCAGTGAGGACCAACCTTGCACGTTGCTAGACACGAATGCTGGGCCTTCTGATACTCCTGTTTCATGGATGAGGCCCCAGGGGTTCTCTCTAGGGCCCAATGTGACATCTTAATATTATCTCAAATAAGAAAAAGACCGAAGGACAGAGTCAGGGAAAGAAAAATACAAATCAGAGGCAATTAACATGCAGAGTGATTCTGGTATGAATTTCCAATCTCTGCTCTTGAGAATCAAAGGAGCCTCCTCGGGAAGTGGGCACAGACCTCTGAGTCCTGGTCCAACCTTCCCTCTTCTTTATCACCTGGTTCTGTGACCCTCATGATCCCCTCTGTGTGTCAGGCCTTCCACATCCCTGGCTTGTAGGCACTGGGAAGGGCACTTTCTCAGAGAGAAGCGCCCTGTGTATGTTGGCTTTTACACTGAGATTACAGAGGATTCCCACTCTCTCCAATGTCAGTTGTTCCTGGTTTTGACCTAAAGGTACAGAGCTTTGTCAGTTGTTTTCATAACTGTAATCCTGCCTTTGCTTGGGGGACATGAAGGGGGTCTGCCCTCCTTTCCCAAGTGGGCTGTGAGTTGCGCTCCTTGGTTTACTGGGACGGCCTTTGTTGTGCCTGAGCTGCTCAGCCCCAGGCCTCTCTCTGCCTCATGTAATTTCCATCTGCCTCACAAGGGGACCAAAAGATTTTAAAGCCTGCCCTGTTCTCTGGGTGGCAAGAGATGGAAACAGCCTGAAAAGGTGTCTCCTGATTCACCCTCAGCTCTGGCACAAGTCCAGCAATGCGCTGTCGGGCTCCCTCCCCTACCAGCTACAGCTGTTGGAGGTTTCTACTTTCCTGTCTTATTTAACTACTGCATGCCCACTTTTGTGCAAGCTACCTAGGCACTTCTCCAGCCCACACACAGCCCAGCTTAATCAGGACCCAGAAATTCACCCTGGAGCAAGGTACCACCAGGGCAGCTGCCACTGTGAGCACAGTTAGTGACACAAAAGGTCCAAGACAGACTTGTGTCCCTAAGGCCTCCAGCTGCCTGGGGCTGCCATCTTAGGCCAGAACTTGAGTTTTTAGTTCATAAAACACTCAGTCCTTAATATCAAAACCACCAACTAAAGTGGCCCTGTTCAAAACATGTAAGGGATACACACTTAGAGGGAGTAATTATGAACCCTGTAGTTTGGGATTGACTGTGGTTTTTTTGTTTTTGTTTGTTTGTTTGTTTGCTTTGCTGTACGCGGGCCTCTCACTGTTGTGGCCTCTCCCGTTGCGGAGCACAGGCTCTGGATGCACAGGCTCAGCAGCCATGGCTCACGGGCCCAGCCGCTCCGCGGCACGTGGGATCCTCCCGGACCGGAGCACGAACCCGTGTCCCCTGCATCGTCAGGCGGACTCCCAACCACTGCGCCACCAGGGAAGCCTGGGGCAGTCTTTCGAGGAACTGTAGCAGCAGCTAGAAACCGTGGGAAAGCTTGGTTCTAGGGCTGGAAAATCGGAAGTTTTCTGCACCAAGGTAGCAGCTGAGATGAAAGAGGCCTGCGTACCGCAAAAAAAAATAATAATAATAATAATAACTTTTGTTAGGTGCTTTTATGACTATAAAACAAAAATAAATCGCCTTGTTGGATACTTGGAAAATTTAGAAAAAAAAAATGTTAAAATTTGGTGCCCTTGGGTTTCCCTGGTGGCGCAGTGGTTGAGAGTCTGCCTGCCGATGCAGGGGACACAGGTTCGTGCCTTGGTCCGGGAGGATCCCACATGCCGCGGAGCGGCTGGGCCCGTGAGCCATGGCCGCTGGGCCTGAGCGTCCGGAGCCTGTGCTCTGCAATGGGAGAGGCCACGGCAGTGAGAGGCCCACGTACCGCAAAAAAAAAAAAAAAAAAAAAAAAAAAAAAAAAAAAAAAAAAAAATTTGGTGCCCTGGAATAGACTCATATTGATTCGAGAGATTGAATTGCACGCATTTCTTCCCAGCTTCAAGCTCAAAGACATCATATTGGTTGAAACTGGACATGATAGGAGTATTTACACCACAGAATGATAAATGCTATGAATCAGGGCTTTTTTTTTTAACCAGCACACAACTGATATACCATCTTCCCCTTTACAGAATTTAGGTCCCGAGGTCACCTTGAGTCTGTAACACCCTCCAACCCCACTTAAGGCTGTACTATTGGATTGCAGGGGCATTCTACCTAAATCCCCCTTTTCTCAAAGTAACTGGATTAAGCCTCTGTTCCTTACATCTAAACAGGCTTCACTAGATAAGACCGTGCCCCGGTCCGGGAAGATCCCACGTGCCATGGAGCGGCTGGGCCCTGAGCCTGCGCGTCCGGAGCCTGTGCTCCGCAACGGGAGAGGCCACAACAGTGAGAGGCCCGCGTACCGCAAAAAAAAAAAAAAAAAAAAAATCTCCTGGTTGGGAGGGGATATGAGGATATGTATATACGTATGGCTGATTCACTTTGTTATACAGCAGCAGCTAATGCACCATTGTAGAGCAATTATACTCCAATAAAGATGTTGAAAGAAAAAATCATTTTGATGTGACAGCCACCATCATCCATTTTTAAAGTATAGGACAAGCTCTTTAACAATCAGACATTTTGCATCATTCCTTTTATTCCTTGAAATTATATTTCCATTTCACTTCCCCCACAGAATTTTATCCTGATGTAATACACTGATATTTTTATGCTTGACAGTCTTTTATTGATCAGTGTCTTACATATCACAGCAACAAAACATGTATGCAAATTTATTTAAAATTTGTTTCCTATAACCATAAATAATAAATAATTATTTTTTTAAAAAATCTCCTGGTTGGGATGATGAACCCTTCAGTCCCCCTGGGGAAGTCTCACCAGGCTTTCTCCTAGGCCCCTGAAGGAGGGTGGATTCCATCGTCCATTAGCATGACACCATCTTCTGGCCTTTGGGTAATATTTTACACATGCAAGAGAATCAAAGTAAATGTATTGCAGTTGTTTGGAAACCAGGGATGGTTCGATGACATAGGTTTGACTTGATGGGCTCTGAGGATGTGTGGATTCTAGAAGGTGGAAATTATTAGCACAAACACCTTGCTGGAAATTACCACTAATTCAAACTGTCTGAACTGCCCTTTACCCCATCTCCACCACTCTGGCCTACCTCTGCCAAACTTTCCTTTCTTTAAAAGAATGAGTCATCCCCAATGGGAACCATATAGAAATTATGGGAAAGAGTATGGGATTTATAGTCTGCCTTGCTTGGCCTTGCAGCTTGACTATACCATCAGCTAGCTCTGTGTCTTTGGGTAAGTTAGTTAACTTCTCTAAGCCTCAGTTTCCTCATCTGTGAGAGGAGTAACAATCTACTTTGCAGTGTTGGGGTCACGATTAGATTTAATGAATGTAAGATACCTGGTTCATGGGCACCAAATGTATGTTAACTGATATTTAAGTCAGATTTAAGGATCAGAATAAAAGCAAAGAGGCAGATTAGCTTTTCCAAAAGTGGCCACAATGCTATTTCCAGTCCCATTCATTCTTCCAGAATTTTGCCACTCCCCATCAAGAGACAGAGTCTATCTCCCATCCCCTTGCAACAGGCAGGACTCTGTGACTGCCTCAATGAGTAAAATGTGATAGAAGCAATAGTACATGACTTCTACGGATAGGTGAAAAAAACTCTCTCTCAAAAGATGCTTACCTTGGGAATCCAGCCACCATGCTGTGAGGAAGCCCAAACCCGCCCACACAGAGAGACTGTATAGAGAGGCCCATGGGAAGAGGAACTGAGGATCCCCCCAGCCAACAGCGCTACCAACCAGCAGACTTGTGAGTGAATGAGTTTTTAAATGATCCCAAACCTCAGCCCCTGAGTCTTCCCACTGAGGTCCTAGAAATTGGGAGACAAATACAAACCGTTTCTGTTGTGCCCTGATTGAATTCCTGGCCCAGGAATCTGTGAACATAATCAAGGCCTATTTAAGCTGCTAAGTTTGGGGGTAATTTGTTATACAGCCATAGTAACTGGGACTCAACGTAATCAGGGTTTTGTGGATGGAGCTGACATTACTCCCTTATATCTGCATCAGGCAGAGTGAACGTGAACACAGCTCTCTGCTTTGGTGCCTCCGAACCTCAAAGGTAGAGAGTCTGTTGTACACATTTGTCCTGTTGCTTGTGATTGGAGCCTGGTGTACATGTTCATGCTGACAAAATTGATTGGGTCCATTACTCAAGTCCAAAGTGATCTCCTATATCCAAACTCCTAGATCCCTGTCAGTTCTTTAACACTGACCCCTTACTAGCCTGTGGGAAATGGAACCAGAAAATAATGCAACTATTTCATAACCAAAGATGCCTAAAGTTATATATGCAAATTGCTTGCTATCCTCTTCAAACAACAGTTGTACAATGTCTAATCCTATTTCTCTATTTTCTGTCTCACAAAGATGGAAACTTTACCCAGTACCATGAACACATCTGGAGAAGGAGAAAGACTAGCAAGGCCTTCAGTGACAGCCAAGGGCCATCAGAAAAATCAGGCCAGAAAGTAGGGCAGCAGCAAGACCAACTTTCCAGAAAGCCCAAACCAAGAAAAATGGGTTAAATGGGCAGACCATGTCCATAGAGCTCTACCATGGCCTAGAACATGTCACGTGTCACAGCAAAGTTAGTATAATAGAGTTGTGAAAGCATGGGCTTTGGGTGAAACAAACCTGGTTCAAATTTGGTTTCTCCACATACTGGCAGTGTGACCTTGGTAAGTTCCTTACTGCCTCAATTTTGTTACCTGTAAAAATAGTACCCACCTGTGGCAGAGGCAGCTGGTGGTCTACCAAAGATATGTATTCCTCTTGCAACTTCACTTATGGCTGGGAAGAAGCTGCCCAGCATCTAAGTTGGACTGTGTGACCTGATGGACCAATGGGACCAATGACCAATGCAAGCAGAGGTTCTATGTGTCCCTACCAAGCCAAGGTGGTGAGGTCCAGTGTATTCTGTCTACACTGTCATTCCCTTTCCTGGTGACCTTGGAGGCCCCAAGTTGAAGATGGTGACTTCCTGGGACAGAGTGAAGCTGAATCCCTGTGTCACCACTTGGAAGAGAGCCATTTAATGAGGAACATGCACAATGGACTTTGTGTGAGTGAGAAATAAACTTTTACTGGGTGAAGACACTAAAAATTGAGGCTGTTTGTTATAGTAGGGAGCCCACTCTGACTCATACATTGTTTTAGAGAATTGTGACGTACATAATTACAGATTGTAAAGAGTTGTATACCATTTGTCTTCCCCATTTGACTTATGGTCCACGAGGGCAAGGACTGGGCCCTATTGACCCACAGTGTGCAGTGTATACCAAGCAGTGAGTAAATTTGAACTGGTTATCTGCAGCTTGATTAAGAGAGGCAAATTAGAATATGGACTCTTTAGCAATAGGAGAAAGAAAATGTTGAGGCTCAAAACGAATATTACATCAATACTTCATCCCCAAACATTTAAACACTCGTCAAAAGTACCAAAAAAACAAAACCAAAAACACCAAAAAAACCCCACCTAGCAGTAAAGTCACAATTTGCCAGTTTGGAACTTTGATGCCAAAAGGGACCAGAGAAATGCGTTTTCTCATTAGCAAGTTTTAGAAACCAATGTTTACTATCAGATTTTCTGTAAAGTTCCATGAAGCTTTTCCAAGTTAATTAATTGGTTGCCTTAACCACTGGTTCACGTTTCTAGCAGATGAAGCTGAGGAATCTAACAGATTCCTGTGTAAATGCAAACTCAGTAGCAAGAATTGTACCTAGAAACAATACCTTATCAGTAACACCCGAGCTTTCTCTTTGAATTATCCATGTGAACAAACATAAGTTGTATTTATTTTTTAAATTAGTTAATTAACTAATTTATTTATTTTTGGCTACGTTGGATCTTCTTCCTTTCTGCACATGTGCTTTCTCTAGCTGTGGCGAGCGGGAGCTACTCTTCGTTGCAGTGCGCGGGCTTCTCATTGCAGTGGCTTCTCTTGTTGCAGAGCACAGGCTCTAGGCATGCGGGCTTCAGTAGTTATGTCTCACGGGCTCTAGAGAGCAGGCTCAGTAGTTGTGGTGCTAGTTGCTCCGTGGCATGTGGGATCTTCCTGGACCAGGGCTTGAACCCGTGTGCCCTGTGTCCCCTGCCTTGATAGGTAGATTCTTAACCACTGCACCACCAGGGAAATCCCATAAGTTGCATTTATATAGCATTTTTTTTTCTGTTGCTTCCACTGTGTTCTCTCAACAACTCTAAGAAGTTAAGGCACATTTTATTGTCATCATTTCACAGATGGAAAATCCATGAAATAAAGAGAGCTGTGATTTGGCCAGCATCTCACAGCTCTTGAAAGAATCAGAAAACAGGTCCCCTGAAAAGGCATAGGACTTTTTCTCCACCTGACCTCCCAGGTTGATATGTGTTCAACGTGGACGATAGCCCAGTAGAAACCAAATCAAACAAACTGTTTTTGAGTCAGTCTGGATAAGGTCTCAGGCTTGGGATAAAAAGTGTCAGTCTTATGGGATAAAGAGCAAACTAAGACACAGTCGTAAAATCCAACAACAGCACCACTGGGGAGAAAATAATTTAAATAGATGAGCAGTTAAAAATAAATAAAATATTAACAGGGCAATTCCTCTTAATAAAAGAAGAGACAAGGTAAGACAGAGTACGACTAAATAACAAATAAGGAGAAAGTCCAAGAAGTGTGATGGCCATTCAGAGGAGGGAAAGAGTCCAGAGGCTAGAACACCAGAAAGATGGGGTGCAGGAGCTGTCATTTCAGAAAGGGGTAAAATTATGGAATCAAAGTGTCTATCTGCTCAGCACCCCTCCCTTATTCTCTGGAAACATTCCCCTTTCTCTGGGGAATTTTTCCTTCCTTTATTCCATTCATCTGAGATTGATTCTAGATGGGACTGCCAGTGATAGCATCCTACACCTTGGCCATTGAAGTGGGCGTGGGATCCAGTTCTAGCCAATTAGAATTCTTAAAAAAGAAAAAACTGTAACTAAGGGAAGGAACCAAACCTGCTTGCATGAAATGTGAGGAGGAGCTGCCATAGCCATGGGTTCTGCTCTGTGGAGGAGACTGGGCTGAGGAAAGCAGCTGATATTAGAGAAGGGGCAAGAGGGTATGGGTAACATTGGAATGTGGCTCCAATTGTTCCCAAAGTTTAGCAGACCCCTGCCTTCCCTGCAGGTTATAGTAGCATGGAGTCAATCATTTCCTCCTTAACCCAACGGTAGTCAAGCAGGGCTCATGTCATTTGCAAGCATGGTCTTGACTATGGGAACAGGTGGAAAGGAGAGAAGAAACTGCCCGCTCTCAGGCAGAGGCTATAGACGAGCTGTGTGGGAAGTGGGGCACAAGACTTCTCTGGGGACAGTGAAGAAAGCAGTGTTTCTAGAGGTGGGAATCAGATAAAGGACGAGTAGGAGACCAAGCTCTGAGCAGCTTGAATTTGAGACGATAGTAGAATGTATCCATGGAGACCCTGAGCTGGCAACCAGGATGTGGAAGTGGGTCTCCAGAGAGAAATTATGACTGGTGCAACAATATACCTTCAGTCTTATATACACTCAGTCAAAAGGACTCCAACGAGAAAGGGTTTTTGTATGATTTAAAGTGGTTCATGAATTTAAGGGAATATTATTAATTTTGTGGTGCCATCTTCATGGAGGTAACAGTTGAAGTAGATGTAGAAAATTCTCAAGGGAGAGAAGAAAAGAGAGTCTTGGATAAATGTTCCCAGTTAGTCAAAGACAATAAGAGCATCAAAGAAGTAAGAGAAAGTAGGGTCAAAAAAGCCAGGTAAGCAAAGAGTTTGAAGAGGGAGAGGTTGAGCAGTGGTGAAAAGAACAGGGAAGCCAGTGAGAGGTTGATGAGAAATTCTATGGGATTTGAATTTGAGGAGCAGGAAGTTACTGATGAATGAACTTGGATATAGCAAGATGCCAGCCAAAGGATGGAGAGAAGTTACAGGTGTGTGCTCTTGGTGGCCACCCATATTACTTGAACCTTCCGGGGTGGGGGGGCTTCTGTGACTTTCCAGTATGGAATCCGCATCTCTGGGCCTGAGGGATTGTTTCCCCAGAGCCAAAGAAGGCCACAATGCCCATGAGGTGAGCCAGAAGTAGCAGAGAATTAATACCTGCCAGGCGCAGCCCTTCAGCTTAGGAGCTGGTGTATCAATATCCCAGCTCTCTTGCCTTGCCCTGGGAACAGATTATGCACCATTTCTCAGAGTTTCCCCCTGAGATTACACTCCAGGTGCCCACGGTAGCCACTGTTAACAGTACAGTCTTTAATCAGCTGCATTCCTTTTCTTGTCTACCTTCCTAGTCTCTTAACAGTGTGTGACCTGCACTTCCTAAATATACTACTTGTACTTGAATCCCTGTCTCAGTGTCTGCTTCTGAGGGCAACTAAGCTGAGACAAGCAATCATGTAATTTACAGACCAAACTAGGACCCTTGTGAGAGTGAAAAGGGGAGGGGACATTGTTAATAGTTATGCTCAGACATATGCCTGGAGGTATGCCCCCCACCCCCGCCGCCCAGTTCTATGCTTGTCCTTTGAGAAGTTGGACTGGGGACAGAGGAGGAAATGCAAATTTCAAATACCAATTCCTTATACTAGCAGAGAGTGAAGATTTGTGGAGGGTAAAGCTGCCTTTTATTGCGTGAGCATTTGCTCCCTATGCCCCACTGCCTGGAGGGCTCTGAAAAGGAATATGTTAGTCAAGAGTGGGAAAACACCTCAGGAGGAGAATGGGCCACAGAAGTAGGTCAGTGTCTGGCCCTCAGGAAAGCGAGGCTCATGCATTTCTGTGATTTTAGTCTCCGAGGCTGCGAGCAATGACGTCAACCTTAGTCAACAAGACTCTCATCTTACGGCCTCGCTGGGCACCCCCTTCTTGCTTCCTCTCTGCTTCCATCAGTAAGGTCACTGCGTGCCTCTCTGTAGCTGCACAAACAGACAAACTTCCTCTGACAGCACATCCATACCCTCTCTGTGGGTGCCCCAGCCCTAAGGATATCGTCTGGAAACCTGAATCCCTTAATACCCAGGGTCTTTCCACTTCAGATGCTTCTACGTCTATCGTTTTAGCATCTCTCCTCTAAATAGAGATTTTTTTTTTTTTCTCTGCAAAAAAGTCTTTGAAGAAAGCCACTCCGTCGCGTCGCATGGTTGCCGAGGAGCTGCTGCCATGGGGAAGCGTGTTCTGGATGTGAAGATGCTGAGGAAGGACAAGACACTAACATCTTTTCCCCTCCCTGTGCATGCATTAATCCCCATAGCCGCTTTAAGACACAGCTTCTGTGTGATGTCGGTGGTGTGGATGAAGTGTCTCTGATGGGGAGGGACCTCTGCCCTCCAGCACCAGGTGTTGGCCTGTGGGGCCTGCTGTTTCCCATGGCTCTCAGGACCCCCGCTCCTGGGAGATGCGTCTCATCCCTCTGACAGCTTGCTCTTGGCTATCTGGCTTTTGCCTCTCCCCTTGAGTGTGGAGTTGATGAATAAAGAGATAGATTAACACAGGCTACGCCAAGCACCTTCTGTGTATGGACTCATTTCATCTTCACAATTCCACGGAGTGAGTCCTGTTATTAAGCCTGAGCCACACGTGAGGACTGAGATTCAGGGAGGCTAAGTAGCTTGCCCAGCTTCTCTCAGAGAGAAAGGTTTGCAGTTTGAGGAGCAGAAAAGGTAAAGCCTGTGGGATACTCCATTAGACACAGAGGTAAGGCTGGCTGGTCGGCTGGGCTGCTTAGGAAGGAAATGCTCTGTGGGTCCATATTCCACGGAGTTCTCCTTCGCTGACTGGATTAGAATTCCGTTCTGTAGCTATACTCCTATCCTAGACCTTGAGGCCCGGGGGGGACGATCTCCCATGGATGGCCCAGGCAAGAGCTGATCAGACACCACCTTGGCCTCCAAAACCCAGCTCCCTTCCAAGCCCTCAGCTTCGCAGGGTTTTATCTCCTCGTAAGAGCCACCCAGACTTTGTGTCACAGGTCAAATGCATTACCTCCTCAGGAAAGGCCCTAAGGACCCTTCTACCCTACCAGTGCCCGTGGATCCTACTCTGCTGCATCCCTCTCTGCCTGGCCTCTGCACAGAACCTTGCCTGTCCTCCATCATGGTGGAGAGACAGACAGGGAGTGAGTGGGCCTGGGCTTCTTTCCGTTAGACCAACCGTAGGCAAGCAGGCCCCTCTTACAGGTGTTTTGGAAGTGTCACTTTTATTCAGAGGGCCAGTTGCTGAGTCAATCTACCTGCTGCTCCCATATACACTTGTAATTTCCTGCCTCAGTGTTTTTGATCAGACTGTTCTCTCCACCACGAATGACCCATCTCTGAATGTCCAAACTCCATCCATTTGTTGAGGCACAGAACCGTGTCACCACAGTGCCTGATGCCTTCTCGGAGCCCCTCACTGGAAGTCCTCTCCACCCCTCTGAACCTCTGTCTGTACCCCTCTAAGATCACACATGTGCTGCACTCTTCTTGGAAAAACAGAAGAGATGTATATTTATAGTCATATTTCCTTTTCTAGTCTGTAAGTTCATCAAAGGCTGAATTCAACTGTGCATCTTCAAACGTGCTTAGCAGAGGGCTTAACATGTCAGGTGTTTTTGAAAGAAAGAGGAGGGGATACTTACACAGACAGGGAAAAAAGCAATATCTGGCAGGGAAACCTTTGGGAACTGCAAATAACATATTTGCCAAATAGATGATGTCCTTTATCATCAAAACAAATGGAATGTTTATCTTCCAATTCCTGTCCTTCTGTGGGCATGGGGTCCAGGGTACCTCTGAGAATCCAAATAGATCAACTCTCCAATTCAGAGTCGATTCTATCATTTAATTATATTAGTCGTGGGAGGAGGCTTGAGAGAGAGAGTTTCAGAGCCAAAACTCCCTCGGCTTCTCTTCTCACTTCCATTTCCCTTTCTGATTAAAAATCAGTGGAATTTTGAGAAGCTAATTCCAAGGCTGTGCAATTTTCCCCTTTTAAAACGTCTGATACTGAATTGATTACATAAGATTTACAGCAGGCTCTTCACTCCTTACTCTTTAGAAGCCATGCACCTTCTGAGCAGATTTGCGGGTAGTTGTAGCAGCAGTAACAGTAGTAGAGGTAGTACCAGCAGCAGTATTTGTAGTAGCAGTAACAGTAGTAGAGGTAGTATCAGCAGCAGTATTCGTAGTAGCAGTAACAGTAGTAGAGGTAGTACCAGCAGCAGTATTTGTAGTAGCAGTAACAGTAGTAGAGGTAGTACCAGCAGCAGTATTTGTAGTAGCAGTAACAGTAGTAGTACTCACTACTCTGGGCTAAAAAAGATGCCAGAGGAATGAAAACACCTTCAAAGGTAAGTCCCAGACAGCTCATGATTTTGAGTATCACCATTGACTAGCTGTGTAACCTGGGACTGGTTATCTCACCTCTCTGAATCACCATTTCCTCGTATGTAAAATAGAGCACATACTTGTAACCACTCCACAGTGTGGATGTAAGGATTAAACAGGATCGAGCATTTAGAGCAAACAACCCACCACCTGGCACAGAGTAAGTGCCCACTAATAGCTGGCTGTTAGATACACTCTTGAAAGAAAAGTTGAAATAGAACCAAAATGTGAATATCTATTGCTTTTATACAGCTGGTGAATATTTAACATTTTTTTCTGTGCTTCCCACATCGTTTCTGATACTTATCTACATATGTACCTAACTCAGCCATTGCATCACCAACTACTGTCTCTATTTAAATGGTGAACTTCTAAAAGGCAAAGATCCCTCCTATTCTATTTGTTTAAGTAGCATGATTCCAGGAACATGTGGGCACTTAATATATTCTTAGCTCAGCAGTTTCTAACCATAGTCAAAAATCAAATTGGATTGCAGTGGTTCTTAAATGCTTTTGGGGTCATGAACGGTTTTGAGAGCAAAATGAATATTGTGGACCAACTCCCAGAGAAATGCACAGCCAAGCAAACCATCCGTACACTGCATCCCTTCCCTCCCTAGGCATGAGGCTCCCGGATTAAAGTCTTTAAACCAAACAAAAACAAAATAGTTCATAAACACAGCCATGTGCCAGGGGCTTCATAAACTTCATCTCATTTAAGCTTTAGAAAAATGCCAAGGTGAAGGAACCACTCTTGCCTTCTGTGCGGGTCCAGAGATGCTAGGTGTCTAGCACATGTGAGGTCAGACAGCTGAGTGTTTTCACCCCCCCCCCCGGCTCAATAGCCCTCCTTGTTCCCTCGTGGGTCCACCAGAGATCACCGGCCGATTCATGGACAAGAGCAAGCATTTTCATGTCAATTCTGCCAGTGAGGACACTTGGGCATCCTGAGGAGGCCTTGTGGGAAGTAAAGGTGGTAAAATCAGGGCACCCCAGGTCATCTGAGCCTGAGGACGCTTTGCTTCATTTTCTCATACATCTGAGCATTGTTTGTTTCAGGCACTGGGCCAGAATCTGATGTATGCCGCATTATTAAAGAGCCCATGGCAAGTAGGCCTGGATCTGGATTCTAGCTCTATCAGTTAGTTGCTATGTGACCTTGAGGAAGCTAATTAATGCCTTGGGTCTCAGTTTCCTTATCCGTAAAGTAAGGTTAGTCCCCTCTTCATTGTGGGGTTGCCCTACAAATCAAGTGGGCCTACGTTAGGAGACATAGGGGCCTGCGCAGACTGGCTACTGTTCAGAGGTCACGTGCAGACAAATTGGATCTATTGTAGGTTGTCAGACAAGAGACCCTTAGAGAAAAACATAAAGTCCCATCCAGGAGAGGAGCCCAGTAGAAAGGGCAGAGGAGGGCCCTGCACTAACACAGGGAATATTAACATCCTCTTCTCTCCAGATCCCTCAGCTGACCTGCCTCTTTGTTTTCATACTGTAAAGGGCAAAATATTTTCCTGGCAGTTGGAAGCAGTTTTGCCATTAATCTTCCCTTTGCATGTAGTAGTTTCACCAAGATCCAAAGTGACACAAAACAAATCCTAGAATTTCACACCAAGGAGATGGAAAAATGCATGCCTGCCAGGCTGGGCGAGGCCATCTCCAGGCACAGGAGCAAGGAGATCTTTCATCGGGGGAAGTGTCAGCACACCCACAGCTGTACCCCAAAAGCAGCACTCACAAAAGCAGCTTCCCACAGACCTCCCCAAATATTTGAACGCAGTCCTGAAAGAGAGTTTTTAAAATTTCTGGACATCCAAATAGAAAAGACATGCCTAGGAAATATGAAAACTGCCACTGGGGGGCCAGCCAACTGCATGAGCCCTGTCTTCTGTCCCACAGCCTCCATCAGGGGCTACACCTCAAATTTTACGTTCTGGGGCTTGTCAGTTTCCTTCCAGCCACGATGGATGATCTTTAAAATGGATTTCATCGGCCGGTGCAGTCTTGATATCCTGTCCAGATACGGGCACTCAGATGTGGAATGCATCTCCATCACGCTTACGGAACAAAATAAACAGGGAGAGGAGAACCAAGCCAAAACCTCCCCTGCTGGCCCAAAACCTAGTCGGGACTGACTAGAAGTAATCCCTGCCTTGATCAATGGGATGGTTGTTTTGCCACTGAATAGCTAGCTATTGTTTGTGCCAACTGGCCTTTCTTTCACACCAGGGTGGGGCTTGGGGTTGGGAGGGTCTGTCTGTCATCTGCATGTGAGCATCTTGGCTGTGGACATGTTCCTGCTGCTCTGAGGCTGCCGGGCCAGCAGGGGAGAGAGAGGAGGGAGGAAGATGCTCCTGACCTGTGCTTCTCTCTATCCACAGTCATGGAGACTTGGGCCTGGCTCCTGTCCAACCTCTACAATGCATGGCTTGCGGGGGATGGGGGGGGGTGGACCGACAGCACGCCAGCCTCTCTCTAGTTGATCTCTAAGCCTCTCTCCTAACCCCTTCCAAGGAAACTCTTCCCTTTCCCCCCATCAGCCAAGAAACAAAAGCCTTTTCCCATAATGATTCAGGGATAACCCCCCCCGCCCCCCCCCCCCCCCCAGCAAGAAGTCACAACCTACCAGTTCCACGAATCCCAGTTTGGGCTCATCTGGCACACCTGTTGCCTAAACCCACAGGGCCTACCCACTGCCTAGCAGGGCTGAGAGCAGAGACAGCATTTACATTGACCCTGCCATATGCATCTCCCCATTTAATCTTCATTCCAACCCTAAGAGGAAGAGGAGGAAGCAGAAACAGAAGGCAGTTGAGGAGCTCTCCCAAGTCACCCAGCTGAGAAGCAGGAAGCGGGAATGTGAACTCCCCTCCCACCTCAGTTGGGCGGCCTCCCCTTGGTTGGATGAGCCAATGGCCCCTCTGAGCTGCAGTTTTCTCGTCTGCAAAATGGGTTGTTCCGATATTTGCTTGAGTTCACGTTTGTAAAGAGCCTCACCAAGCTTGGCACGAAAGGCCTTTTCCTCCAATCAAGTAAATATGTGAGCACTGGTGGAAGATGCATGTTGGGTAAGGAAAGTTTTCAGGACAGGAAAGTGTATGAAGTTTCTCTTCTCTGCCCAGATATAACCTGACCTTTTGGAGCACATTTTATTGGTCAAAGAAGAGACTCACCAACCTCTCATCTCACTGCCCATATGCCCAGTGTTCTCCTGTATCCTGTTATCCTGTCACAGAGGGAAACATCCAAGATGGCAATCCCATGAGAATGTTGGGGAAGCGTGCTAACTATGAGGTCTGGGACATTGGAGTTTTTTAAAAGACCATAAGGAACGCTTGTCTCTAAAGGATGTGATTACCATGGTGGATATGAGGCACTGAGACATCTGGGGTTCTGCTGTTTAGACGACCTGTGCAGAAACACAGTCCTCGAGCCGTTGTAAGCCAGAGGCACCACTGACCAAGAACCGGCAATGGCCCATTTGTGAGAAGTGCAAGTGCAGATAAAAATAAGGTAGAAGAAGGGTTGACCCTGTGTTACCAAGTCCCCCCACTCACTCCCAAGCAGTAAAGATTTCTGAAAGGGTACGTGAACTGGAACCCATTCTGGGCGGTGAAGCAGAGGTCTTGAGTACAAGTTCTCCGTGCCTGGTCTAGACCCACTTGCTCCGGCTGCCAGGGTCTCCAGGCAGTGTCCTCTAATGCCTCCCCTCTTGGCTTGCTCCCCGCTCACCCTTGCCCTTGTGATGGACTGACCTGGAGCCCCTGGATCATCACTGGTGCCTCCTGCCCTTGGCCTCCCCACCTCACCTCCACAAGGTGCCTCTCGAACACTTGACCCCAGTGGTGAGCTACGCTGGGCGTGACACCTCATGGCAACTGCGGGGCCCGGTCCCAGCAGGGCCTCCCCGACCAACAGGTCTCCCCACTTGCCCTCTTTCTCTTTTCCTTCTAGCCTGTCCCACAGCTGCCAGAGGAATCTTTGTAAAGAACTGTTGTAACTGTATCACTTGCTCCCTCCCTCCCACTTAGCCCCGACACTACCAGCTAGAAAATCCCAGAAGGATAAGGGCCTCACAGCATTGAAGTGAGGATTAAAGGTCAACGACTTTATGGATTCCAAGCACTGGGCCTGGTAACATAGGTGCATCATCCTTTCTGATTTTCTCATCAACTCTGTACAGAAGATTCTTTTCCTAAAACCATCGTGTAGCTGAGGAAACCGAGGCCCAGAGAGCTGAAGAGATCTGTTCATGGTCTCCTGATGACTGTGGACAGAACTGAGACTCAAATCCTAGTGCCTCTGAGGCAGGAGATAGACCGGGGACGCAGGCTAAGCAGCTGGAATCTGTCTCCTGTGGGCAGATACTCCAGGATAAGATAATGGCAGGGACAGTGGAGAGCTGAGCCTTGCCCAGATAAGAGATAAAGAGACCACATATTTCTCATTCTCAAGGTCAAGGAGACCTTCCTGACTACACATGCACAGAAAGACTCCTAGGGGGCCACAAAGGAAGGGGGTGATGTCATAATAGGTGATGTCAACCTACCCATAGGCCTCTTCACTAGAATCCACCTTGGCTAAGAGATGCTCGGGCACACAGAGGAGGACCCTGAGATATATCAAATACGGAATCAGGACCAGGCAAAGCAAGATGATTGGTCAGAGGAAACATGGAAGAAATGCCCCATGTAAGTGATTTAAACTACCAGGAGGGCACGACTCTCTCTGAGCCCGCCTGTGTGTGCCTATTCATGCGTACGTTTTCCTCCTAATAAACACTTCACTTGTTTCACTATTTTCCATCTCTTTGTTGAAATTTATTCCTACAAAGCAGACAAGCCAGGGCCTTGTAACTGGCCACTGGTCGTCTTGGTCTAGTGGCTAGGATCCAGTTCTCTGACTGCCGCAGCCTGACTTCCATCTCTGGTTGGGGAACTGAGACCCGGCTTCAAGCTGCTGCAGGCCGAGGCCACCAGAAATCACTTCTGGTTTCAAAGTCTGACTCTGATATCATAAGCCTCACTCAATGGTTCCCTTCTTTGTAAATGTAATGGCTGGTGTTCTCCCCTCCTCAGAGACATGTTTGGAGAATCAGATGAGTTATAAACCCAGAATGGGAGGCCTGGGAGGAGCCTCAGAGGCCATCTGGCCCAATCTTCTCATTTTACAGATGAGGAGACTGAGGTCCAGAGAGGCAACTTTCCCAGGACCCCATAGCTACTGCCAGAACCTGGAGCTATAAGTTTCTAAACACCCACTTGTTTTATTGTGAAAAATGGCATGCATACAGAAAGTAAAATGGCTTAATGCAATACTAAAAAATGAACACCTTTGTAACCACCAGTCACGTCAAGCACTAGAACATTTCAGAGAGCCATGCGTTTCCTGTTGGAGCCGGAAGTACTTGGGGAGGGTGGAGCAGTGAGACCAGGTGCTAAGAGAAGCACTTCCTGGGGCCTCTCCCTGTGAGTCCTGGGCCCTGGCAGTGGAGGAGGAAGAGAGGGACCTAGACCACAAAAATATAGTAAGTCATTTAGAAAGTTGCAGATAAGGAAGTGGCAGCCTGTATTTTTAGCATAAGCATTTACTGGAGATGGGTGCTTTTAGATAAGGATGGTGGAGAGACCTGGACCAGCCACTCATGCTCTTCAAGCAGATCTTTTACTGAAAGTTACTCAGACTAACCAGACACCATCATAAGCACTTTCAAATATGAAATCATTTAATTATCACTTATAGCCCCACAAGTTAGATATTGTTAGCCCCACTGTACAGATAAGGAAATCAGTGCAGAGAGGTAAAGTCCCTTGCCTGAAATCCCCTGGTACTAAGTGGCCCAGTCCCAGTCAAACCCAGTTATGTGTTTGCCTAAAACTTTTTTCTTCTTTTCTAAGTGGATTCCTCACCATGTCTCAGTTTGCCCATCAGCAAAATAGAAGTAGTAGTTACACAAAGCATAGCACTGAATGAAAGCACTGCCTTCTCCTCAAGAGTCCTCTTAATGTCAAGTACTGTAACTTATCAAGGTACTTATATAGTGTTATATTTGAGGAGAACTAAATTCCTGTGTTTTTAAAGAAGCATAGTTATTCAAGATAGAAAAATGGGACCTGAATAGAACTTTTCCTCACAGTGGAGTAAGACATAGTTAATTTTAACTTAGGAGACCAAGAAAGACCAATTTGAAGAACAAGGGCTTAAACTGGATTAACTTTACAATAGTTGTAACATGAACTAAATGATTGGGGAAATTGGAATAACTTAGTTCCCAATGGGTTAGACTATACTATTTGCAAGTGCCTATACCGTACGCAAGTGATCAACACTTAACAGCATAGGAGCTTCCCTGGTGGCGCAGCGGTTGAGAGTCCGCCTGCCGATTCAGGGGACGCGGGTTCGTGCCCCGGTCCGGGAAGATGCCACGGAGCGCTGGGCCCGTGAGCCATGGCCGCTGAGCCTGTGCGTCCGGAGCCTGTGCTCTGCAACGGGAGAGGCCACAACAGTGACAGGCTCGCGTACCGCAAAAAAACACAAAAACAAACAAACAAAAAAATTTACAGCATATTATAAGGTAAAGCATGTCCAAACTACCATTTCAAAGTACTTGCTGGTTTAATTAATGATAATTTATTCTCAAGTTAGCATCCTCATCTACATTTGCAAAATGTACTATACTTATTTCACTCATTTGTGGCTCTAGCATTGGTTGAGTTATTATAAAATGATTTCTAAGTACGTACATGATCAGAAAGCCACGTGTTAGAGCAGATATGAACGTAGAACATATAAATTTTGACCCAAGGAATTCGTGGAAAGCCCCAAAGCACCGTGGAAACAGTACATCAGCAGTGTTTACAGCCTGCACCTTGAAACAGGTGCGTTGGAGACAGAAGACAAACTTTGCAATCTCTACATATGGACTTAAATCTTATACTAGTTGCTAGAGCTGGAGGGAACTTTAGAATTTGCCTGGACCTTCTTCTAATTTTGGGGGGGGGGTTGGCCACACTGTGGGGCTTGCAGAATCTTAGTTCCCCAACCAGGGATCAAAGCCCGGGCCCTGGCAGTGAGAGAGCCGAATCCTGAGCACTGGACCACCAGGGAATTCCCATCCTTTTTCTAATTACAGATGTAGAAACTCTGGTCAAAGGCAACTCACGTGACTCAGTGGCAGAACAAGAATGGCACCCAGCCCAACTGACTCGGGTCCTCCCTGTGTCACAGGACCTCTCAGCCACCTGCTAACGATTTGCTACTACCTTTTTTTTTTTTATCCACTGTTCTTTTTTTTAATGCCTATAGTAACAAGAATGGTTATAGGATGCCATCAATACATAGCAGGATGGGTGAAACCTTTTAGTTTTGATATACTGATTTTTATAACTAAGATTTAAAAGAGAAGAGCATGTATATAATATTAGCAAACATTTTAAATTGTACCTACCATGTGTCACACATTCTACGTGCTTCAGATACATAAACTCAGTGAATTGTCACAATAGTCCCATGAGGTACACTTTATGATTAACTCCATTTTTCAGGTGAGGAAATTGAGGCATAAAGGACATAAAGTTAATAAGTGCCAGAGTTGGTACTTGAACCCAGACACTGCCACCAGAGTCCCTCCCTTGACCATTGTACTGTACTACCTTTCTGTTAAGTCAAAATTGCCTAAACAGGATCAAACTAGTCAAAAAACTCATGCAAAAAATTTCATATTTCTGTTGTTCCCAGATCTCACAGACTGCAATTAATTGATTCTTTTGGGTTGATTTAGGCTGGGAAACATGAGCTCGTTTAGATACATCTAGAAGCCAGTGAGGAGAGAAAAGGCCAGGTGGAAAACCCAAATCATTACGTCCTGCACCACAGTGATAGCACCTTTATGCCAACAGGCTGGGAGTTCCCTTCACTCCAGTATTCTGTTTAAAGAATAAATTCCTAAACATTTCAGAGGTAAAAGCATTTTAAAGACAATCCAGTCTTCTTTTCCCCTACTCTCGTCACTTAAAAATGGAACAGATGCCCATAGAGGGCCACAGTCTTATAACTCCTGCAAGTCTCCCCCCTTTTTCCTACCCTCTGAAAAATCAGATCCTCTGAATACAATAATAATAGAGCCGCAACTGGATTTCTGTTTGAGGTACAAGGTTGTTAAAAGGAAAAGCAATTAGGGCTTGTCATCCCCAGCCTCTCAACTACAGTGTAAACGTGATGGGTCAGGGGAGGGAGGATAGTCTTGGTTATTTAATTGAACTGCCAGCCACACTATCTTGTGTTGATAAAATCATTAAGTGTTTTCTACTGTAGATCACTGGGGCGTGGACTTTCCCGACTTACTTCTTGAATCCCATAGCACATGATTTCCACGCAGTAGGGCCTAGTAAAGAGTTTATTACTATAATTGTTCTCTCAAACTGTCCCACAGTTAATGTTGTTTTTACTCAGTAGTACATTCCTATCTCTTGGCATTCTAAGGAAGTAAGAGTTAGAGATGAGTAGCCCAAAGGCAACCGTGGTCCTTTACATACTGGGATTCAGGTTATTTACGGTCTCCTCATTCCATTGCGCTTGATCAACATCATCTACATTTGGGCTAATGATAAGTTGTCAGCAAGTAGGTAATCTGGACCATTTTGATCAGTTGTGATTTTTTTAAGTTTATTTTTAAAGTTACATACCATAAAATTCACTTCTCTGAAGGTACAGTTCTGAGTTGTGGCAACTGTATAGCGTCATGTAAGCACCATAACACTCAAGTTACCTAACAATGCCACCGCCCCCCAAATTTCCCTCATGTTGCTCTTTTGTAGTCAAACCCTCCCCAATCCCAAACTCCTGGAAATCACTGATCTGTTCTCTATCTGTATATTGAATTTTGAGAGTCCTTTATATATCCTGGATAAAAGTTGTTTGTCAGATACATGATTTGTAAATATATTCTCTTAGTCTGTGACTTATCTTTATTTTCTTTGACAGAGCAGAAGTTTTACATTGTGATTAAGTCCACTTTATCAATTTCTTTTGTGGATTGTGTTTTTGGTGTTGTTATCTAAGAACTCTGTCTGACCCAAAGCCAGGGAGACTTTCTCCTATGTTTTCTAAAAGTATTATAGTTTTACATTTAAGTCTATGATCAGTTTTGAATTTATTTTGTATAAAGTGTGAGATAAAGGTGAAGGTTCATTTTTGTTGCTACTACTATATTTTTTGTTATATTTTTAAAACAGGAGTCGGTATCACCTATTTCTTCAGAGGAGACAAACCACAGAGCAGTTTATTTTAATTTTTTGCATAGGCTATATGTGCATATCTTACAGAATTTGGGGTATACAATGAAAAATAAGTCTCCCACTTTTGTCCCATGGGCCACGTAGATGCTACCATCCCCCTATCCCCCTCAAGACTACCATTGTTATCAGTTTCTTATGTATCTTTCCAGGAATAATTTATACATTTACTATTATGTGTCTTTTTAAATAAATGATAACAAACTATTCTTACACACAGAAAAGAAGAAATAGAACATTCCAGCATGCCAGAAACCCCGCTCACCCCCCTTTCCCCGTCTCCTCTTCTAGGTAACCACTATCCTGACTTATAGGAATCATTGACTTGCTTTTCATTATGGTACCGTCACCATCCCTGAACACTATAGCTTAGTTTTTCCTAACCTTGAATTTTACAGTGTAATATCACAGTACATAGTCCTTTGTGTCTAGCTTCTTTCATTAAATATTGGGTTTGAGAGTTTCATTTACATTGTTGCATGTAGCTGTAGTTTAGTGATTTTCATTATTTTGTAGTATTTGTACTGGCTTAAACAGTGTCCCAACATTCATGACCACCTAGAATCTCGGAATGTGGCCTTATATAGATAGGGTCTTTGCAGATGTACTCATTTAAAATGAGGTCATACTGGATTGAGGTGGACCCTAAGTCCTATGACTGGTGTCCTTACAAGAAGACACAGAGAGGAGAAGGTCACAATAAGACAGAGGCAGAGACTGGAGTGATGCAGCCACAAGCCAAGGAAGCTGAAGATTGTGGGCAACCACCATAAGCTGTGGGAAAGACAAAGCAAAACCTCCCTCCAAGCTGCCAGGAGGAACCAACCCTACCTACATCTTGACTGTGGATTTCTAGCCTTCTGAATAGGGAAGAATAAATTTCTGTGATTGGAAACCACCCAGTTTATAATAAGTTGAGTCTAATACGGTATTCCACTACCGTTTGAGTGTAATATGGTATAAATCAGCCACAATTTGTTTATAAATATACCTCTACTTCTGATCCATTCTGTAGCTGAGATAGTTTGGTTAGTTTCAGGTTGGGAGTAATTATGAGTAACGCCTCTGGGAACACGGTAGTTCACATGCCCTGGTGCAAATGAAAGACACACCTCCATTATACCACACTGTTTCCTGGGTGCTCACACTTTGATGGCTTTGCCAGTAGAAATTCCTAGTCCCATTCATGAAGCATACTCAGCTGAAGGAAGAAAGGACAACAGTGCAATCAGCAGAGCCCTTCAGGTGATGACTCTCGACTCTTGACTAGCTCCAGCCCAAGCTTCAGAATGAGAGGCCCTTCAACGTCTCCTGCCTGACCCCTCCTCCATGCCTCCATCCCTGGCCTTGCTGTGGCCCTGACCCCAGCCATCACTTCCTGTTTGCAGGACACCCCACACACAGTGACTTTGGCCTTGTGTCTGCCCTCTGATCTCCCTTTCAGTCCCTTTCTTCCTTTGCTGGTTGACTGGGTTTGGGACTGGACCCTGCTCTATTCTCTATCCCATGGACTCCGCCAACACATCTCAGATGGAAAGTCCTTAACAGCGGGTCCTTCTTGCAAGGAGAGGCTTTTTGAAGTATTTTCTCTCCACCGAGCAGGAAATCCATTGGCTTTAGAGAATGGCCTCCCCAAGGACAGTGGAAGGTTGAGGGCCGAGAATGCAGGCATCTTGGGGCAGATGAGGTAAATGACATTTGCAGTATAAATGGAGATGTCAGTGCACACGGCTGCCGCAGCATCTCCCAGTGGCAAAATCACAGGGAAAAACGAATGCGTTTGTCAGCTGCCAAAGGGCTGAGGTAAACGACTGCCTTCACCCAGTGCCCGCTCCTCAGGATGAGTCACTTCCTAAACTTCCAGAGCTGTGACTACGACTGTTTATCTGACACGAACACTGAGCTTGTTTTCATGGCTGCAGTACTATCCCAAAGTACACTGGGTTGCCTTTTTCCTGAGTAACAACATCCTCTTGTTATGAATTCTGTATTTCATTTGGAACTATCTTCATAGCATTTGTATTATTCTGTACAGCTCCTTCTGGGAAATTGTGAAAATAGCAATATTGAGGTAGATAGAATTCTTTTTTCTTTTATTTTTAAGGATATTCTACTGTTTTGATTTTGAAATATGATGACAGCTCTGTGGTTAACTCTACCCATCAGTGCTCTGAAGCCAGGAGTTGAGTATTTGTTCTGTGAGGATTTCAGCAACCAGTATTCATTCACTGTTGCTCAAAGTTCTCCTACAGAGAAGTTCTAGGGAGGTGGTGAGTGACGGGGGTATAGCTGAGAACCGAAATGCTTGGGTTCATGGTAATGCAAACATTTTTGTAAAGAACCGTGAGTTCTCAATGCTGTCAATGTCTTATCTCCCAACTCATACGTTAAGGGGTGGGGGTGGGAGTACCAGTGAAGGTGTGATCAGGGAAGCAGAACCATGATGAGTAAAATGGAAAAACATAGATTTGCTCTAGGGATATAGGGTGGGAGCTGATGAAAGTGTCTGTGCAGGGCTGTTACCTCTGCATTTGGTGGGGATCAATCCTGAAGTTGCTGTAGGTTGTCAGGCCAGAGAAACGTAGTTCTGGTAGCTAAGTTAACACTATACAAAGCCATCCCAGTGGTGGAGTCAGAAGCACCAGGCAGACGTTAAGTCCGGAGCTCTGTTATGTAGGCATCGCTAAGCTAACATGCATATACCACTTACCACATGCCAGACACTCTTGTAAGCACTTTATATGTATTCACTCATTTAATCCTCTCAACAACCCTATGAAGTAATTTTTTTCATTATCCCTATTTCACAGATGAGAAAACTGATACATGGAGAAGGTCATGAAGCTAATAAATGACAGGCAAATCCTAGTAGGGTAGCAGGAATGTGGGGAAGTCTTTCCTTATTTTTTTATGGTCTGCCATTCTTTAATCCTGAATCTTGCTTTGTTTTACTTTTCTATTTTTAATATACTTGTCCCTCTCCTTATGAGACTTTGAGGGGCTCTGACTGAATTTTCTCATGAATGCATTATTCCAGTATTATTGTAGCTCCCCTCTACCCTGCAAATCATATGAAAAAGAAACCTGTGTATTTTCTCATCTTCTCTTCATTCCTGGCTTAAAATCTTCTTATTTTCTCTGTATTCCAGAGTAGAAATCTTTGCATGGGAAGAGTTCACCAGAGTATTAACTAGGTTCACATCTGAAAGTCATATAAGGAGGTGACCAAGAGCATGGAATTTAGAGCCGAATTTGAATTCCATCTGCACTGGACACTAGCTGAATGACCTTGGCAAGTTGAGCTATTATTATTATCTGTTTCAGTCAGTTATTGCTATATAACAAATTAACTCAAATAGTGGTTTAAACAACAATTATTAACTCTTGCTCCTGTGTCTGAGGGTTGGCTGTGGGTCTGCTGATCTAGACTGGCAGTATTTGAATGGCTCTGCTTCAAGTTAAAAGTCCAGCTGGGCTTGGCATCTCACTGATTTGGGGCTCATGGAGATCCATGTGTCTTGATTGTTGCTAGGAGGCAGCAATTCCCCAGGACAAGCTTTTCTCATGGTAATAGAAGAGGTACAGAGAGAGACAAGGAGAATCAGGTACTACACCTTAAGACTAGGCTCAACTCTTTCCACCACGTTCCATTGGCCCAAGCACAAGTCTAGGTCAGGGAGGTACAAATATACAAGGCAAATATATACGGCAGAGGGTGTATACAGCAGGAGGGGGAAGAACTGGAGCCAATCATGTACATTATTTAATAACACTGTTATTCTTAAAAGGCAAACAACTATCCTTAGGTTCTCCTTGAAATACATTTCTAGATCTCGGAAGTTTAATTTTCAGAAGAAAAGCAGAAGTGAGTGGCTATTTCAGATTCGGACAGTTGACTAAGCGGTCAACATCCAGAGAAGAATTTTAGGCATGTTTCTCTGCTCTCTTCCCAACACCTCTAGGTCAAATTCTGCCTCATGATATCCATCCTATATCTCTGTGATCCATGAGCATAGGTCCATTGGTTGATGTCATCTGTATATTGGTATTCCTCCAGCATCAATTCTGGTGTATTTGCAGACTGACCTAGGAGACAGAGGGTCCATTCTAAGTTCTCACCAGCTTCCATTTCCCTTATAAACATCTCCCAAAGACATTTTCTCCCCACACGTAGAAGTTGGACCATGATTCTCAAGGATTTGGGGGACAGATTGTACCTCTAGGGAGAAAACTCTGCTCCATCCTTTTGACTCAGGTGTGTCAGAAGCACACAGCTTGAATTTTCTTGCTTCTATGTGTCTGCATCCTATATATTCTTATTTATTTGTTCATGAGTCATTTGTTCAAAAATGTTTTGTGTTCATGGTAGGGAGTGTCATCCACATTTCCTCTCTTGGGTGAGCTTTATGCATGTTTTTTCTTCCTGGAAAAATTAAAAACATTTTTTGGAGCTGATTGAACGTTGGTCAGCTGAGTTCCCTGTAATTGCAGCAGGAACATTTTACTTGAAGAAGTCTTCACAAAAATAGCATAAAGTCAAAACCAGATCCCATTACCAGTTCCCCAGGATACTACAAACTCCTGGAGGAAAACAAGTCAGGCTGTCTTCACATTTTAATAAGCACAAGGCCTGGCACAGTTGGAATTCAAATGATCTTTGTTAATTAACTGAGTAAATTCCAAACCTCTGTGACAGAGTCCGTTGTGGCAACGCTTCTGAAAACAAGAACACTGCCAGGTTGAGCTGCTGTGGATGTGGCAGTTATTTTCTAGGGAAGGATCAATTCTAGGCAAAATTATGACACAGACAATTCTCTTTAGATTTTAGAGTTTCGATTCCCTAGGCCCTCCTCTCAAAACGCTGCTTCCCTATATTTCTCTGGCTTCTTCCCATGGTGCAAAAATGTAATCAGGGCTTAAGGCTAGTTGTTTATTTTTTATCCACAATGATTTATCCAGCATCTATTAGAAGTCTGGTACTATGTTGGTTTTAGGAATTAAAAAGTCAAACACAGGGCTTCCTTGGTGGCCCAGTGGTTAAGAATCTGCCTGCCAATGCAGGGGACACAGTTTCGATCCCTGGGCCTGGAAGATCCCACATGCCACAGAGCAACTAAGCCCATGCGCCACAACTCCTGAGCCTGTGCTCTAGAGCCTGTGAGCCACAACTACTGAGCCCACGCACCTAAAGCCCGTGCTCCATAGCAAGAGAAGCCACCGCAATAAGAAGCCCACGCACCACAACGAAGACTAGCCACTGCCCGCTGCAACTAGTGAAAGCCCGCACGCAGGAACGAAGACCCAATGCAGCCCCCCAAAATTAAATAAATAAATTTTAAAAAACCAAAAGTCAACCACAGCAGAGTAACTGCCTTTAGGCAGTTAATGGGGGATATGTACAGTATAATACGGGGTATATACGTGTAAACATATGATGATTACACAGCGTGACAAATCCCCAAATGCTATGGGAATCCAGAGGAGGGACCCCTAATCCTTCCGGGAAGAGGTGACATCTGAGCTGATTCTTGGTAGACACATAAGAACTGCGGTTGGGGTGCAGTCCCATCACAAAGAACGGCATGTCCAAGGACTCACACTGGAGAGCAGTGAGCATTCTTGGAACACCAGGAGTTCACCATGACTGGGTAAAATAGTGTCTGTTCGGGTGTGGCCGAGCTGTGGCCAGAGAGGGAAGCAGAAATGGATCATGCTTGCACCTCTTAAGCCGTCTTGCGAAGTGTCGATTTACCCTGAAGGCAATGCAGAGTCGTTGAAAGTTTGTAAATAGGAAAATGACCTGATCAGATTTGTGCTTTAAAAAGATACAGGCACGAATCAGGGAGACCAGTTATGAGACCATTGCAATGATCAGGCAAGAGATAAGTGGCTTTGTCTGGAGGCCCCTGAAGGTCCACTGTGACACAGGATTTCACCATCCAGTGCCCCACACAAGCTCTGGTCTACGTGCCTTTAACACATTACAAGCTTTGGCTACTTGATTCACACTTGACTTGAATTGCCTTCTTTGGTGATCATTTCATCCTGCCAAGTTTGGAGTTTACAGCCTACTATGTTTGATAACTTTTCAGTACATAGTTTTCAGACTTCTAAATTCTTTTTAAATGGAAAACTGTGGGGATTTTCCATGTTTGAAACCTGAGAATGCATGAATGACTTAGTTCAAACTTCTTCCAAAATATTGACTTTGGGTAAAGACCAACTATCTAAATTTCGGGCTGGAGCTCAAGAATAGGTTGGATATCTTTGTTGTTTATTCTCCTAAAAAAACAAAAAAGGAGAGAGGAAGAAAGTGAAGGGAAAAGAAGACAAGAGGTTTCTCATTTCATCATTTAAGAATTAATATCTGAATAATAAAATAATATCCATGTGAACTTCTCTAATTCTACAGAAAATGACAGTATCAAATTCTGAGCCCTCAGATCAAAATGTCAGACTCAGTACTGCCAATCACACTGAGTCCTCTCCTGCCCTCCCGGCTGTGCCTGCTTCCTCTCCCTAAACTGCCACCATCACCAGAGAAAGGTCCCAAGCAAGAGTGGCCTGGGCTGCTTGTCACTGGGATATAAAGGAGTTCTGTTCTAATGATTCTTCACAAAGAAGCAATGAGCAAGTAAAATGAAAATTTTGCTCTTCACTTTCCCAGGCCTGGCTACCTGTACCTGACTCTGAAGCTCTATAAGGCCACGTGTGATGCAATGGGATATAACCTATTTGCTGTCCCCTCACAACCCCCTTATACTTGGATTCTGGACACTGTGGAAATTTAGGGGCTCTTCTGCACAAAACCACCCTAAAATGTAGGGACGTAGAACAAAATGGTTCATTACTTCTCACAATGCTGTGGATTGACCAGGCATTCAAATACCTCACTGGTGCTGACTGGGATGTTGGGATGGTTAGGAGGAATTCAGCGGCTTCACGTACGTGACTGGCAGCTGGTGCTCAGAGTCAACTAGGAGCTCAGTGGGGGCTTTTGGCTAGAGACCTCTGTTCTCCATCTGGGTCTTTCTCATGCTTAACTGGGCTTCCTCACAAAGTGGCAGCTGGGGTCCAAGAAGGGATGTTCCACCAGGTGAAGATGGAAGGTATTATTCTCTTACATAGAGTACTTCTGTTGCGTTCCATTGGTTAAAACTAGTGCAGATCTGAGGGGAGAGGAAGTAAACTCTAGTTCTTGATAGAGAAATGGCAGGGAGACGTTGAGCATGTGGGACGGGAGATAGAATTGTGACCATCTTGAGCAGTAAGAAGAGAAAAGCCAGTCATTAGAGGCTGTGTGGACAGCTGACTTAGAAGTTCTGAGATCTGGATGGTGAAGGGTCAGCCTCGGGGGTCCCTGGGGAAGGATCAGTGAGTAGCTAAAGCACCTAGCCATTTGTTAAGGAGACCTTTGTTAAGAACAAGCCTCCTGGGACTTCCCTGATGAGGCAGTGGTTATGAATCCTCCTGCCAATGCAGGGGACACGGCTTCAAGCCCTGGTCCAGGAAGATCCCACATGCCGTGGAACAACTAAGCCCATGCACCACAACTACTGAGCCTGTGCTCTAGAGCCCGCGAGCCACGACTACTGAGCCCGTGAGCCACAACTACTGAAGCCCACGTGCCTAGAGCCCATGCTCCGCAACAAGAGAAGCCACCGCAACGAGAAGCCCACGCACTGCAATGAAGTGTAGCCCCCGCTCGCTACAACTAGAGAAAGCCCACATGCAGCAACAAAGACCCAACCTAGCCCAAAAAAAGAACAAGGCCCCTATTAGCCTTGTTTCCTAGAACGTGGTTGTAAATATCCTTCCTGTAAAAATTCTGTCAGTCTCTTTCATTCTGGCCAAGCATATAACCTGATCCTGAGGGAAGTAGTCATTATGGTTTCCTTCAAAGTAAGTTGCCAAGCTCTGGTCATGAGCGCCTGTTCACAATGGATAGACCCAGAGCCCAGGCGGGAGGAGCTGGACCAGGGGAGACGGCAGCCAATGAGAGGCCTCGCCTGAAACCCCATCCACCAGGACCAAGTCTTATTGGTGGTGATTCCCCAATGTGCTCAGGTCCTTGCCCTAGGGAAGTGTTAATGCAAAAAATGAACTGAGAGAAGGATGGAGAAACAGGAAGCTGCCAATGGTGAAGACAACAGAGAGAGAAGCAGAGGCGAAAAGCAGCTGAATCGTGAGGGTGGAGTCAATGAGACAGAAAGAAATGGGCGTCCCATTCAGGGGAACAAGGTGTTCAGGACACCAGAGCAACTGCTGGCTTGAATAGTGGACCCGTTAACAGTTTCCTTTGAAACTGGCCTCATCTCCTGGGATGCACCTCTACCACCCATGCTCCTGCCTCACTGGCCTTCTTCATGTTCCTGAAACTTACCAAAGCTCTCATGTAAGGGCCTCTGTACCAGCTGATCCTTATGCCTAGAAGATTCTGCCCCAAGACCTTCTCCCAGCTGGCTCCTTTGAGCTTTCAAGCCTTGGTTATGATGCTAGTTCTTCAAAGAAGTCTTCCTGGACCATGCAACCTGAAGTAGCTTCATACACTTCTCCCTTATCTCTCTCAGGCATATCAACAGATTCTTTTCTTCATAGTACTTACACCATCTGAAATTACCTTGTTCATTTACATATGCTTATATTACTAATCAACCCTCACTTGAGTGGAAACTCCATGCAGGCAGGGCCCCTGTGGGTCTCATTCACCACTAGACTCCACAGAGCCTGGAACACAGCGTGACACACAATCGGTGCCCAATGTTTGTTCAGCTGGGCATTCCCCTTTATTCCTCATAAATCGAAGACACCTCACACCAAGAGGGCAAAGGCCCCAAAAACCTTCACGGTAGAAGACTTTGTGGTGAGGAATGGCAAGGTGGCCAAAACCGTAGAAGCCCTCTGCATTGACAAATATTTAAGTTCCCTAAAAATAGAACAGAAACTGTTCCCAAAACAACAGCAAAACTAAGGGCATTTTGCTCCCCTGTAATTAACAATATGACATACTTTCCATTCACACCCAAGGATGGTCACCATGAGTCAAGTAATTTCTGGAACTTTTCGAGGACCTTCCTTCCCTCAACAGCCCACCACTTGCCCTCTTGCCACCACAAACATACATTTTAAAGTAATGCTTATCAATATGTTTGGATTTGCAGATGATATGCCAAAGCTGTGTGCTTATTTCTCTGAGTCTGTTCCTCTAAGCAAATATCCAATGTCCAAGGCATTTTATCCACTGGATCCTATAGGCAGAGCATCTGAGGTCCAAAGCTTTTGAATGCCTTCTGGAATGTCTGGGACCTGAACAAAAATGATATTGTCTCTCAGAATAAATATAATTCAATAAATGTGTGAGTTAAATGCATGCAGCACAGTATGTGATGTCTGCTTGTCCACTGCACGGCGTTCATGTACTTCTCAGAGGGCAGAGAGCAGAGGAAAGAAGCTGACCCTTGAACGACCAGGTTTGAACCGTGCAGGTCCACATACACATGGATTTTTTTTTCAATCGTAAATACTACAGTCTGAGGTTGGTTGAATCCACGGATGCGGAGGAACTGCGAATGAGGAGGAAAGACTGTAAATTACAAGTGGATTCATCCCCACATTGCTAAAGGGTCAACTGTCCCTTTTACTATCTTTGGGGTGGGGGGATGCTATCAAAGGCAGTGTGCCGAGCGCTGCTGAACATCTTATAATGGCTCTCACGCTATTTGAGGTCCCTAAACCATGGCTGACGCGGCCTCATCTACACGTGAACCATCTGTATATGAAATCCTTGCCACACTGACAAGGTCTAGAGAAGCCAACAAGCACGTACTTGATTTTGTGCTTAGGGTTTATTGTGTGATCCGAGACTAGGATTCCCCAATTCCAGTCTCAAGGACACCGTGTCCCATTTTTCCCATAAGTACACTTGTCAGATCCCATGTCCCTGTTTTGGTTCAGAAAACATGGCTAAGTATAGAGGAGTATAGAGGGGTCTGAGGGTGACTGAGAAAAGGAAGAGGAAAGTGAGGGGATGGTCTCAGGGTCAGTGTTCCCCTGACTGCCCCCAAGCTGCCTCTCTCAGCCCACTCTCCTTCCTCTGTGTTTCCAAGTTAAAGCAGCAATAGGGGATTCAGGCCACAACCAGAGAGTCTTCTGGAAGTTTTAGGAACTAGATTAGGAAGGAGATGAGGAAGGAGTCTGGGGGAAGGTTTCAGAAGTTACAAAACCTTATACAAATAGTGGAGGGGAGGGTACTTGATGGGAAAAGTCCTGGGAGTCCCTCAGAGGAGGGCCTTGAACCTCAATTTTCCATACAAAGTTCTCTCTCGGAGATTCCCTTGTTGCATATTAATTTCCTTCCTCCACAGTGGAGCTCCAGTATCCAGGCTTGGTGCAAAGCACCTTCAATGTGTGTTTAATATTGTGTTCGTCAATCAAAGAATGCAGGGATTTAGAACAAATCTGAAACAGTTTCAAATCAAGGGTAGGTGTAAATAAAGAGCTTTGCCTTTGCCACGTTTTCAGGTTTTTTCCATGGGCTGTCATTCCAGACCATCGCAGACTGGAGAAAAGTCATCTTATTTTTAAATACCTCCAGAGTAGATTCCACTGTCTTCCCTCACAGCCCGTTCTGGTGTCTACGAGTTCTCGATGTTGGTGAGTTCCCCTTGAGATCTAACTGAATTCTTTGTGCAGAAGCTCAGGCCACCCAGCTGTGGCAGCCAGAGGAAAATTCCACCAGTTTCCACATATGCTTCTTCAAGGTCAGTAAGCTATTGGAAGCCTGATAATCCTCATTTCCACATCCTCGTTTGTGACTTGTGGAGTCTCCTGTTCCAGAGCCTCGGTGTTGACTCTCCCCCTCACTGAAGAGGTCTCTTCACCACCCCGCCCCATCCCCAGAGAGGAGAGAAGGCAGCTCCAAGTAGCACTGAGAGCCAAGCTCAGTTTAGAGGGTGAGTGGGTGAGTGTGAAATGGGTGCCTACACAGGCCTCCTGCTTACACTCCTGGGCCTGCCAGTGGCCGTCGGCTGCTCCCCAGCACCCTGTACCCCCAGGCAAGGGACTGACTGCCCCCGCGCCCCCAGAGTGTCCTCTGGCTTTCAAGGAATAAAGGCCAGAAGTGTCAGGGAAGCAAGGCCACACCCAAGAGGAAAAGGCAGCTCAAAAGCTGGGTCAGAGGTTATGGGGCTGCTGGGTTGTCGGGTGCATCCGGCCTTGGTGTTTCTGAGGAAGGAAGGGAGGAAAGGAAATCAGAGCCTGCTGGCCTTCTGGAGGCTGCTTGACCTCTGAGGCTCTTTCCACACACCTCTGATTGCCTTGAGTGAGACTCAAAACCGACTTGAGAATCTCTTCCAGCTCACGTCCAGATTCAAATATTAGGGCTACCCAAGAAACAGAATGGAGACAGTCAGCAGGAAAGTTTGCCATGCCCTACAACTCTAGGAGGAAGGGGGGATCCTGGAAAAGAGACGTTTGAGGGTGAACTGCCTGTGTTGGGAGAGGGTACCGCAGACATGTACAGTTTAGGAGCTCACAGATGCCCGAGGTCTAGTGCAGGGGGTCCTCCAGAACCAAAGGTGTAGACACGTGCATAGTTGTGGTGGGAAGAGCACTGGACTTGAGTGAAAGGCCTGGTTCCGCTGCAATCTCTGGGAGCCACTGGGGATCTCAGGTTTTTCTGGGCTCCATCAGCCGTTTCCACTGAGGCTTCCTATTTTGTGCCAAAAAATTTCTCGGACCTCCACATGACACATCTTCCATGGTGAGTTAGGTTCTAAAGATAAAATATAAGGTGAAACTATTGCCCATATAAACATTCCCCTTTAAAGTCCTTTAAATTGGGCTTCCCTGGTGGCACAGTGGTTGAGAGTCTGCCTGTCGATGCAGGGGATACGGGTTCATGCCCTGGTCCGGGAAGATCCCACATGCCGCGGAGCCGCTGGGCCCGTGAGCCATGGCCGCTGAGCCAGCACGTCTGGAGCCTGTGCTCCACAACGGGAGAGGCCACAACAGTGAGAGGCCCGCGTACCGCAAAATAAATAAATAAATAAATAAAATAAAATAAAATAAAATCCTTTAAATTGGGCTTCCCTGGTGGCACAGTGGGTGAGATTCCGCCTGCTGATGCAGGGGACACGGGTTCATAACCTGGCCGGGGAGGATCCCACATTCCGCGGAGCGGCTGGGCCCATGAGCCATGGCTGCTGAGTCTGCACGTCTGGAGCCTGTGCTCCACAACAGGAGAGGCCACAACAGTGAGAGGCCTGCGTACCGCAAAAAAGAAAAATCCTTTAAATTACTCACAAATGCAGAGATACACTTATTTTGAGAGGCATTTGTAGGGTCAGAGACCCACCAAGAGGAAATAGTCACATCTACCAATCTCTGCTCAGCCCAGACATCCCCTCATTGAGAGGAACAGTAACCAAACAGCTAACATTATTAAATGATTATAGGTTTCATTGTTGTTTTGCTGTTTGTGAGTTTGCTAAGCCCATATCGTTGAATTTGCATGGGTTCAGCATGCACGGAATGCAACTCCATTCTAAGTGTATTTTAAATTATTTTCTGATTTTAAAAATACATTTTGAGACTTCCCTGGTGGTGCAGTGGTTAAGAGTCCGCCTGCCAATGCAGGGGACACGGATTCGATCCCTCGTCCAGGAAGATCCCACATGCTACGGCAGAGCAACAACTACTGAGCCTGCGCTCTAGAGACCATGAGCCACAACTACTAAAGCCCGTGTGCTCTAGGGCCCACGTGCCGCAACTACTGAGCCCACGTGCTGCAACAACTAAAGCCCTCACTCCTAGAGCCCGTGCTCGGCAACAAGAGAAGCCACCACAATAAGCCTGCGCACCACAACGAAGAGCAGCCCCCGCTCGCCACAACTAGAGAAAGCCCGCACAGCAACAGAGATCCAAGGCAGCCAAAAATAAATAAGTAAATAAATAAATGTTTAAAATACATTTTGACTAGAAACTCAGGAAAGCTTTTATATGATTTTTGTTTTATTTACTCCAATAACATCTATGCACATTTGCAAAATTTTTTCTTAAAAATGTACAGGTGTGATGAGATATGTGAATGATCCAGGTGTAGATGATGTTAGATGCAGATGGACTAGTGAGTCCCTGGCAATATGACCAAGATGGTCAAGTGGGAGCCAAGTTAATGAGATGGTCTAAAAAACCCCCAGCTTGAAATCTCCATGCGTCTCTGCTTTCAAGGCATGTCCTTGCTGATTGAACCAAAGGGATACCTTGGTTTTCAACCCACATTTCAAAAATCTAATTTTGAACAAGGATGGTTGAGCTTATTTTTCTTTAGCCCCTTGATTCTAATTACACCTCACATGTTGCCTTGTCATTTTTAGGGTGCTCATGTGCATTATTGCCTGTGGATCTCAGAACATCCTTGGGAGGTAGGCAAAATGAGTACACCTTCTATTTTTCAAATTCAGAAACTAAGGCTCCAAAACCCAAGGGTCTTTGTCTGAGATCCAACAAGCTAAGTAGATATTAGAGTTGGAACCAGAATCCAAGTTTTCTGATTTGAGGACTGTCCAGGTTCAAAAAAATTAAAATAAAGCACAGACTTTATCCCTGTGCTTACCAGGAAGGGTTTGTTTGTTCTTGTCCAAAACAGAAGAATGGCCTGTGTGCCCAACGAACTTCCCTTCTGGCCCTAGAATAGTTCCTTAAATTCTCAGCCTGAATTCTTCCAGATGGTGCTGTTCACTGGACCCTGTTCGTCTGCCCCCCTCTGGTGGCCGTTACACAAATTACAGGTCACAGAGCAACTCCTAGGGCAGTGGTTGATTTCTCTTTCATCCATCGTGCATTCACACCAACAGCACCTATGACGTGCCAGCCTCTGCACTAGGTGCCAGACATACACAAATAAACAAGTGAATAGGTAATTACAAAATAGTGGGGCAAGTGTCACGGAGAAGTATGCAGAAAATACTGGGAAGGCAGAAGAGAGGCCTGAGTCAAGTTCTGAAGGCCACGTCGGAATAGGAGATGAGAGGAGGCATTAGGAATTCAGGGAGCTGCCAGGGTCTAGTTCACGAAGGTAGAATTCAGAGCACAGGTTGTAAAGGAGAGCAGGAGGTGGGTCTGAGAGACTGGCTGCGGCCACATTATGAAAAGATTTTCATGTCATTTGAGCTCATATCCCCTAGGCTAGTAGCCTCCAAACTTTTTTTTGATCATGTTCCCCATCAATAAAAATATTTGAGTATGCATTCCCAAGAAACAAGTATTTATTCATTTATACATTTTGTACCCAAGCAATGCAGTGGAATAATTAAGATCATGGGGTCTGGAGCCATACTGACTAGGTCCAAGTCCTGACATTGCCACTTATTAGCAGTATGACCTTGAGCAAATAACATCTCTGGACCTCAGCATCCTCGTCTGTCCACTGAGGAAAACAGCAGATCCACCTTGCAGGGCTGCGGGGAGGATTAAATGAGTTAATTCAAGAGGAGAACTTAGGATAATGCCTGGCACATAGTACATATTATATTAGCTAGTATTATTATATACCTTTATGATTTGGTGCTAGTATAAAATCGGAGCTGGGATTTACACCAAGTAGGGAATCTATTTACTCTAAGAAAGTCTGTTTTGCTGTAAACTGACTTCAAAATGTCAGGAATTACTTAAGACAAAAGTACCTTTGTCATCCCTTGATCATACTTCTGCCAAAACTCTCAAATGTAGGTGATTCCTCCATTTAACTCAAAGCAGTGAAGCAGGGCTGAGAGGCCCAGATGATGCTGATACTGGTCCAAGTACCACCCTTGAGAATTTTAAAAGGAAAGTACAAGTATCAAATAAGCGACATTTTAAAAACATTTTCATTTTAAGTATTAGGACACAGCATATTTTTGCCCTCACTTAAAAAATGTGTTTTAGCAATGGTAAAATATGCTTGATTTTTTTTGACATCTTGGTGTAACACTTTGTAACATACCCATTCGAAGCTCTGGTTTTTCTAGTACTCGGTTGTGAAATAACTGAAAAGGAGCTTCACCAACATGCATAGATACCAAATGGAATAAGTGCTTTATGGACCATGCCTAATAAATAGTGATATTCATTTTCCAGTCTCATCCACCAATTATGCAATTATGCAAAGGTACTTGGTGAAATTCAGCTGACAGTTTCCATTTATCCTGAACTCAAATTTTGTTCTTGCAAAATAATTGGAAGGTTTTACCTTTTCATATTGTTAATAAGTTAGTTTGTGTATAAGGTTAGAATACCCTGTTTCCAAGTTTTGAAAGTAAGCAGATAGGTGAGTCTTTATAGGTGGCTCACTTACATAATTTTCAGCCTCAAAAATCACATAACTCTGGAGAAATTTCCACTATCCATTTTCAGTATAAAGTTATGTTCTCCAAAGCATGGGTTTATTTTGAAAAGCTATTACTTGCTCACGCTTTGTTACAACATGACCTTTGCCTCCAAAAGACAAGTGTATTTATTTTTCCCAAATATCTTTTATGTACATTTTACTGACACGACTTTCACCATGGAGAAAGTCAGCAGGTTTAGAACATTGTCTGTTTATAAAAGAAAAATTTATAATATGTTTAAGTTCGCCAACTCTTAAATACTTTGCCACAAGGAAACCTTTTTTACTTCATCTAGTATTGATTGTGAAGCAAGCTGTATTCCTCATCTCCAGTTATTCTACTTCTAGGCAGGGAGTTGTAGACATAGACACATGTAGCCTTCGCTTGGACCTGCAGACGAAATATGCATCACTTCCATTAGCATAATTTTAACCCAGTGGTATGCTGTTAAATATTTAACAACCAGCAGTCTGAAAAGAAGAAAAGACCCTGGGGTTAAATAGTCTCACCATGGTCAGTTTCAAGCTACCAACCTGATGTCACTGATTGCAGATATGGGAAGAAGTGCACAGCCTCAAACCATTACACAACACGTCCATCACCCTGATGCATGAGATGTAAATGACCTCCAGAGCACACATAAAGGCAAAATGTAGTAAAATAATTAGAAACTGATGAGTATATTTACGTATGTATTACTTTTGTTTTTAAAATAATTTATTTTATTTTTTTAATAATGGCTGTGCTTATCAACCAACTCACAAAACTCCTGAAAATTTAATTATATGCTCTCATGATCCATTATAAGCCTGTTCCACACTTCACTTTGACCTGTTATGCTAGAAGAGCAGGATCCTGCCCATGTATCTCTGTGTGTGCACATATGTGTTGTGTGCATGTTTGTGTGTGTGTGTTCCAAACTATTAATGGTGTTTACTTCTGAATATTTTATATGACACATTTCTGATTTTTTTAATATAATGTGCATTTGAAATTCAATATTTTTCTTTTTTTTTAATTTCATTTTATATATTTTTTTATATAGCAGGTCCTTATTTGTCATCAATTTTATACACATCACTGTATACATGAGAATCCCCATCGCCCAATTCACCACACTACCACCTACACCCCCCCACTGCTTTCCCCCCTTGGTGTCCATACATTTGTTCTCTACATCTGTGTCTCATTTTCTGCCCTGCAAACCAGTTCATCTGTACCATTTTTCTAGGTTCCACATATATGCATTGATATACGATATTTGTTTTTCTATTTCTGACTTCACTCTGTAGGACAGTCTCTAGATTCATCCACGTCTCTACAAATAACTCAATTTTGTTCCTTTTTATGGCTGAGTAATATTCCATTGTATATATGTACCATAACTTCTTCATCCATTCATCTATTGATGGGCATTTAGGTTGCTTCCACGACTTGTCTATTGTAAATAGCGCTGCAATGAACACTGGGGTGCATGTCTCTTTTTGAATTATGGTTTTCTCTGGGTATATGCCCAGTAATGGAATTGCTGGATCATATGGTACTTCTATTTTTAGATTTTTAAGGAACCTCCATACTGTTCTCCATAGTGGCTGTATCAATTTACATTCCCACCAACAGTGCAAGAGGGTTCCCTTTTCTATACACCCTCCCCAGCATTTGTCATTTGTAAATTTTCTGATGATGCGCATTCTAACTGGTGTGAGGTGATACCTCATTGTTGTTTTGATTTGCATTTCTCTAATAATTAGTGATGTTGAGCAGCTTTTCATGTGCTTCTTGGTCATCTGTACGTCTTCTTTGGAGAAATGTCTATTTAGGTCTTCTGCCCATTTTTGCATTGGGTTGTTTGTTTTTTTAATATTGAGCTGCATGAGCTGTTTATATATTTTGGAGATGAATCCTTTGTCCTCTGATTCATTTGCAAATATTTTCTCCCATTCTCAGGGTTGTCTTTTCGTCTTGTTTATGGTTTCCTTTGCTGTGCAAAAGCTTTGAAGTTTCATTAGGTGCCATTTGTTTATTTTTGTTTTTATTTCCATTACTCTAGGAGGTGGATCAAAAAAGATCTTGCCATGATTTATGTCAAAGAGTGTTCTTCCTATGTTTTCCTCTAAGAGTTTTATAGTGTATGGTCTTACATTTAGGTCTCGAATCCATTTGGGGCTTATTTTTGTGTATGGTGTTAGGGAGTGTTCTAATTTCATTCTTTTACATGTAGCTGTCCAGTTTTCCCAGCACCATTTTTTGAAGAGACTGTCTTTTCTCCATTGCATACCCTTGCCTCCTTTGTCATAGATTAGTAGACCATAGGTGCATGGGTTTATCTCTGGGCTTTCTATCTTGTTCCATTGATCTATATTTCTGTTTTTGTGCCAGTACCATATTGTCTTGATTACTGTAGCTTTATAGTACAGTCTGAAGTCAGGGAGTCTGATTCCTCCAGCTCTGTTTTTTTCCCTAAAGACTGCTTTGGCTATTCGGGATCTTTTGTGTCTCCATACAAATTTTAAGATTTTTTGTTCTAGTTCCATAAAAAATGTCATTGGTAATTTGATAGGGATTGCATTGAATCTGTAGATTGCTTTGGATAGTATAGTCATTTTCACAATATTGATTCTTCCAACCCAAGAACATGGTATACCTCTCCATCTGTTGGTATCATCCTTAATTTATTTCATCAGTGTCTTATAGTTTTCTATATACAGGTCTTTGGTCTCCCTCGGTAGGTTTATTCCTAGGTATTTTATTCTTTTTGTTGCAATGGTAAATGGGAATGTTTCCTTAATTTCTCCTCCAGATTTTCAATCATTAGTGTATAGGAATTCAAGGGATTTCTGTGCATTAATTTTGTATCCTGCAACTTTACCAGGTTTATTGATTAGCTCTAGTAGTTTTCTGGTGGCATCTTTAGGATACTGTATGTATAGTATCATGTCATCTGCAAACAGTGATGGTTTTACTTCTTCTTTTCCAATTTGTATTCCTTTTATTTCTTTTTATTCTCTGACTGCCGTGGCTAGGACTTCCAAAACTATGTTGAATAAGAGTGGTGAGATTGGACATCCTTGTCTTGTTATTGATCTTAGAGGAAATGCTTTCAGTTTTCCACCATTGAGAATGATGTTTGCTGTGAGTTTGTCATATATGACCTTTATTATGTTGAGGTAGGTTCCCTCTATGCCCACTTTCTGGAGAGTTTTTATCATAAATCAGTGTTGAATTTTGTCAAAAGCTTTCTCTGCATCTATTGAGATGATCATATGGTTTTTATTCTTCAGTTTGTTAATATGGTGTATCACATTGATTGATTTGCACATATTGAAGAATCCTTGCATCCCTGGGATAAATCCCATCTGATCATGGTGTATGATCCTCTTAATGTGTTCTTGTATTCTGTTTGCTAGTATTTTGTTGAGGATTTTTGCGTCTATATTCATCAGTGATATTGGTCTGTAATTTTCTTTTTATGTGGTATCTTTGTCTGGTTTGGGTATCGGGGTGATTGTGGCTTCATAGAATGAGTTTGGGAGTGTTCCTTTCTCTGCAATTTTTTGGAAGAGTTTGAGAAGGATGGGTGCTAGCTCTTCTCTAAGTGTTTGATAGAATTCACCTGTGAAGCCATCTGATCCTGGACTTTTGTTTGTTGGAAGATTTTTAATCACAGTTTCAATTTCATTATTTGCAATTGGTCTGTTCATATTTTCTATTTCTTCCTGGTTCAGTCTTGCAAGGTTATACCTTTCTAAGAATTTGTCCATTTCTTCCAGGTTGTCCATGTTTTTGGAGTAGAGTTGCTTGTAGTAGTCTCTTAGGATGCTTTGTATTTCTGCAGTGTCTGTTGTAACTTCTCCTTTTTCATTTCTATTTTTATTGATTTGAGTCCTCTCCCTCTTTTTCTTGATGAGTCTGGCTAATGGTTTATCAATTTTGTTTATCTTCTCAAAGAACCACCTTTTAGTTTTATTGATGTTTGCTATTGTTTTCTTTGTTTCTATTTCATTTATTTCTGCTCTGATCTTTATGATTTCTTTCCTTCTGCTAACTTTGGGTTTTGTTTGTTCTTCTTTCTCTAGTTCCTTTAGGTGTAAGGTTAGATTGTTTACTTTAGATTTTTCTTGTTTCCTGAGGTAGGCTTATATAGCTACATAGTTCCCTCTTAGAACTGCTTTTGCCACTTCACATAGGTTTTGTTTTGTTTTTTTAACATCTTTATTGGAGTATAATTGCTTTACAATGGTGTGTTAGTTTCTGCTTTACAACAAAGTGAATCAGTTATACATATACATATGTTCCCATATCTCTTCCCTCTTGCTTCTCCCTCCCTCCCACCCTCCCTATCCCACCCCTCTAGGTGGTCACAAACCACGGAGCTGATCTCCTTGTGCCATGCTGCTGCTTCCCACTAGCTATCCACCCTACGTTTGGTAGTGTATATATGTCCATGCCACTCTCACTTCATCACAGCTTACCCTTCCCCCTCCCCATATCCTCAAGTCCATGGTCTAGTAGGTCTGTGTTTTATTCCCATCCTACCCCTAGTCTCTTCATGACATTTTATTTTCCTTAGATTCCATATATATGTGTTAGCATACAGTATTTGTTTTTCTCCTTCTGACTTACTCCACTCTGTATGACAGACTCCAGGTCCATCCACCTCACTACAAATATCTCAGTTTCATTTCTTTTTATGGCTGAGTAATATTCCATTGTATATATGTGCCACATCTTCCCATACGTTTTGGATCATCGTGTTTTCATCCTCATTTGTCTCTAGGTATTTTTGATTTCCTCTTTGATTTCTTCAGTGATCTCTTGGTTATTTAGTAATGTATTATCTTCCATGTGTTTATGTTTTTTACATTTTTTTCCCTGTAATTGATTTCTAATCTCATAGCATTGTGGTCAGAAAAGTTGCTTGATATGATTTCAATTTTCTTAAATTTACTGAGGCTTGATTTGCGACCCAAGATGTGATCTATCCCGCAGAATGTTCCATGTGCACTTGAGAAGAATGTGTAATCTGATATTTTGGGCTGGAATGTCCTATAAATATCAATTAAATCTATCTGGTCTTTTGTGTCATTTAAAGCTTGTGTTTCCTTATTAATTTTGTGTTTGAATTATCTGTCCTTTGGTGTACATAAGGTGTTAAAGTCCCCCACTATTATTGTGTTACTGTCAATTTCCTCTTTTATAGCAGTTAGCAATTGCCTTAGATATTGAGGTGCTCCTATGTTGGGTGCATATATATTTGTAATTGTTATGTCTTCTTCTTGGATTAATCCCTCAATCATTATGTAGTGTCCTTCCTTGTCTCTTGTAACATTCTTTATTTTAAAGTCTATTTTATCTGATATGAGTATTGCTACTCCAGCTTTCTTTTGATTTCCATTTCCATGGCATGTCTTTTTCCATCCCCTCACTTTCAGTCTGTATGTGTCCCTAGGTCTGAAGTCAGTCTCTTATAGACAGCATATAATGGGTCTTGTTTTTGTATCCATTCAGCAAGCCTGTGTCTTTTGCTTGGAGTATTTAATCCATTCACTTGTAAGGTAATTATCGATATGTGTGTTCCTATTATCATTTTCTTAATTGTGTTTGTTTTTGTAGGTCCTTTTCTTCTCTTGTGTTTCCCACTTAGAGAAGTTCCTTTAGCATTTGTTGTAGAGCTGGTTTGGTGGTGCTGAATTCTCTTAGCTTTTGCTTGTCTGTAAAGCTTTTGATTCCTCCATTGAATCTGAATGAGATTCTTGCTGGGTAGAGTAATCTTGGTTGTAGTTTCTTCCCTTTCATCAGTTTAAGTATGTCATGCCACTCCCTTCTGGCTTGTAGAGTTTCTGCTGAGAAATCAGCTGTTAACCTTATGGGAGTTCCCTTGTATGTTATTTGTCATTTTTTCCTTGCTGCTTTCAATAATTTTTCTTTGTTTTTAATTTTTGCCAATTTTATTACTATGTGTCTTGGCATGTTTCTCCTTGGGTTTATCATGTATGGAACTCTCTGTGCTTCCTGGACTTGGGTGGCTACTTCCTTTCCCATGTTAGGGAAGTTTTTGACTATAATCTCTTCAAATATTTTCTTGGGTCCTTTCTCTCTCTGTTCTCTTTCTGGGACCCCTATCATGTGAGTGTTATTGTATTTAATGTTGTCCCAGAGATCTCTTAGGCTGTCTTCATTTCTTTTCATTCTTTTTTCTTTATTCTGTTCTGCAGCAGTGAATTCCACCATTCTGTCTTCCAGATCATTTATCCGTTCTTCTGCCTCAGTAATTCTGCTATTGATTCTTTCTAGTGTATTTTTCATTTCAGTTATTGTATTGTTCATCTCTCTTTGTTTGTTCTTTAATTCTTCCAGGTCTTTGTTGAACATTTCTTGCATCTTCTAGATCTTTGCCTCAATTCTTCTTCTCAGTTCCTGGATCATCTTCACTCTCATTATTCTGAATTCTTTTTCTGGAAGGTTTCCTATCTCCACTTCATTTGGTTATTTTTCTTGGGTTTTATCTTGTTCCTTCATTGGGTACATAGCCCTCGGCCTTTTCATCTTACATCTTTCTTTCTGTGAATGTGGTTTTTGTTCCACAGGCTGCAGGATTGTAGTTCTTATTATTTCAGTTACTCATGTAATATTTGATTATATTTTCATTGTAAAAATGTTAAATGGTACAGAACTATACAGAAAAGACAAAAGTTCCATTTTTTGGCCCTTAATATCATCTCCATTGACCCCATTTCATTCCCCAAATTATAACTTCTTTATCTTCTGTAGAAAGATCTTTTTATATTAATTTACATATGTATGTGTAGATACATAAGTGTATAGTTCTGTTTTTTAGTATGAATAGGATCATTATATATGATTTAACCCACCAATTTGTTTTGTTTTGTTTCATTTTTTTACTTAATGTGCCAAGGATTTTTCTGTTTTAGTACATATAGAGTAACACACTTTTTTGAAAATTTTGAAATATAGTTAATTTACCATGTTGTGTTAGTTTCAGATGTACAGCAAAGTGATTCCATTATATTTATATATAGTTTCTGATTCTTTTCCATTATAGGTTATTACAAGATATTGAGTATAGTTCCCTGTGCTGTAACGTAGGTCCTTGTTGTTTACCTGTTTTATTTATAGTAGTGTGTATAGGTTAATCCCACATTCCTAATTTATCCTCCCCTCTTTCTCCTAACACATTCTTTTCTAATAGCTGCCTCTTTTTCTTTAGTATGGAAGAAACACTCTGATTTAGTCATTCCCTTACTGATGAATATTTAAGTTGTTTCTCTCTCTCTCTCTCCCTTTTTTTTTCTTTTTCTTTTTTTTTGTAAAGAAACTCTGCTACAGTAAACCTTCTTGCAGACATCCTTGTGCCTGTATGAGAATATTTCTTTAGGATATAGATAACTATAAATGGTATTGATAAGTCATAGACTAGATGCATTTCTAAATTTAATATATTCTACCAAGTTACCCTTCCAAAAAGCTGTATCAGCTTATCCTCCCCACAATAATGTTTGAGATTTTTTTCATTATTGAACTACATGTGCATTCTTAGGAAAAAACTTTACTTCTATTATATTGTTCTTCGGATGTACTATTGTCTCCTTTTTTTTCTTTTTCTTTTTGGCCCCACCATGTGTTGTGTGGGATCTTAGTTCCCTGACCAGGGATCCAACCTGTCCCTCTGCAGTGGAAGCACAGAGTCTCAACCACTGGATCACCAGAGAAGTCCCATTTCTGATGTTCTACTGAATTTGATTTTTTACAGTTTTTTCTGGAATCTTGAGACTATATTCATATCTGAGATTGCATTAGATTTCTGCTACAAGTTTTAATATCAAGATTATGCTAGTCTAGCAAAATTGAGTGAAATATGTTCCATGTTTTTCTATGCTCTGGAACAGTCTAAATCCCAGAGTAGTTATGTGATCCATGGAGTTCTGAATGAATTAGCTTATAAAATCTAGGCACATTCTGGGAGTGCTTTGACAAGTTTTAAATTTTCTTCTACATTCATGGGCATATTTATACTTTCTTCATTCTTGATAAATTTTGATCATTTATGTGTTATTGGAAAATCATTCATTTTACCCAGATTTTACAGCTCTTAGCTCAGAGTTCAACATAATAATCTACATATAAGGGCCTCCCTAGTGGCACAGTTGTTAAGAATCTGCCTGCCAATGGAGGGGACACGGGTTTGAGCCATGGTCTGGGAAGATCCCACATATCACGGAGCAACTAAGCCCATGCACCACAACTACTGAACCTGCTCTCTAGAGTCTGTGAGCCACAACTACTGAGCCCGTGTGCCACAACTACTGAAGCCCATGTGCCTAGAACCCGTGCTCCACAACAAGAGAAGCCACCACAATGAGAAGCCTGTGCACCACAACGAAGAGTAGCCTCCTCTCGCTGCAACTAGAGAGCCCACGCACAGCAAGGCAGACCCTATGTAGCCAAAAATAAATAAACAAAATAAACAAATTAAATATAATAACAATCTACCTATAAAACCTGTAAATCTGCCCTTTATCTATGGTTATATTCCTTTCTTCATTCCATACTGTTTCTTTTTTCCTTTTTTTTTCTTGATTATCTTTGCAAAAGGTTTTTTCTTTTTTTCTCGTGTTTTAAACAAATATCTCTGATTTACTTAGCAAACTTACTAATTTTCTCTTTCCTAAAACTATTCTGTTTTAACCTTGATCAATTCCTTCTTCCTTCTTTTCTTAGTCATATTTTCTTGGCTCTCTTTTTATCTTCTAGTTGAACAGTTTATTTATATTCTTTTTTCTTATTTAAAGCTCCTAATTGTTCTTTGTGTGCAACCTTGACATCTCACTTACGTAGTGTTCTCGTTATCATTGTTTTCTAAATAATATGTAATTGCAGTTTTGATTTCTCTTTGATCCAAAAGTTATGTAGGAGTGTGGTGGAGTTTTTTCTTTCTTTTTAAGGTTTTGGTGCTAACATTTAGTTTCTCTGTATTTTGGTCCAAGATTGTAGCCTGCATGATTTCTTCCCCTTGGAATATGTTAAAATTTTTCTTGTGGCCTAATAGGTGACACTCTTAGCAAATGTTCCATAGGCTTAGAACAGAGGATAGATTCTCTTCAGGGAATGAAGTGTGATACATATCTGTAGTTGGGAAAATATTTTGATACAACCTAATTCAAGTAAGTCCACTGAATTACCAAAGGGAATTTTTAACTCACAGCAAAGTGTGGGTTTTTTTGTTTGTTTTGTTTTTGTTTTGTTTTTTTTTTATTGCAAGGGCCAGGCTTTGTTGAGCTTTTAGAAGAAGGAGAAGGAGGAAGACAAGGAGGAAGAGGAAGGAAGTAAGTTAGGTTGCTCACAATTCCAGAAACTAGGGCTTAGATATCAAGAGCCAATTCTGGACGACTAGCTAACTATAGAGATTCATACTATGGATCCTAGACTTGAGAAGACACAAGAAATGATAGAAAACCAGTCTTTTATACTCAAACAGATAAGCATATGAGGTAGGATGGATAAGGATTGAGACAGGTAAGAAAGTGAGATACAGGTGAGTATTGCTGAGTGGGGCCCTGGTCCTGCTTCCTTCTAATGTTGAAACACTGAAAAGGAAAAGCAAAGACTTAGGTTTGAGGGTCTGAAGAAAGCCTGCTTCTCCCCTGGAGCCCTAGGAAGAAGGAACTTTCCAAGTGTTCTGCCAACATGGGGTGACCACCATGGAGTAGATAAGGTGGCAGGGCTGACCTAGACAAAGCAAGGACCCCAGTGGGACTCCAATGGCAGTGAAGAAGCCTGGTGGGAGAGTTCACTAGGGCTAGGGGTACAGGGACCTGTATTAGACAGTCAAAGGCTGGATGCTCCAAAGCCACAGCCAGATGTCAGGAGAACTGCCAGAGCTGAGGTGAGGCCCAAGGCTCCCCAGGACCCTCTGGCACAGATCAGGGCAAGAAAACAGACTAGCTGTGATCCTTGGTTTCCTTGGCCACCACCAAAGACCAAGCAGGACAAGGCTGTGCAGTAAAAGCCAAATCCATGAGGTCATCTGAGCCTCTTAAACCCAAAAGAAACTCAGGAAAATGGGAAAGGCAACCTTGGTAGAGAAAATTTTTTCTTCACATTTAATATCTCTGGGATGGGATGAGAGTCACAGTCAATGGCCTCTTACAGTCGCTTTCAGTGGCCAGTTTGTAGTCATCACATAGTTGTCATTTATGTGTGAAAATCAAAAGTACCAGCTTCAAAACTCACAGATTGGAAGAAAGTGTCAGAGTAATAGAAAAGCAGTGACCACCTTTTGGAGTAAAGTTGTTGTGGGTGAGAGAAGCCATCAATTATGAGCCAAACATGATCCAAAAGTACGTGTTGTCAGTCCGGCTCACCAGGAAGCAGACTCTGACATGGAGATAACCATGCAGAAGATTTATTAAGAAAAGTCCTTGGGTCAAACCTATGGAAGGGAACAGAACTGGGTAGAGAGGAAAACTGGGCTGGGATGTAGTCACAATGAAGCCTTCAGCCCAACCCAAGGGGAGTTCTGAAGCTGAGATGATCCTTTACAGTAGGTCCAAGTTGTGGCAGAGGCCAAGGCTTTCCACCCCTGTGTCAGCCAGCTTTTAGAAGGAGGCAGAACCTTGGGTGAGGTGGCCCTCTTCAAACGAGGCAATCCTCAACAGGGACTAACAGGTCAGGGCTGTCTGCCAGCAACACTCCTAGCAGTTGAGGGAATAAGGGCTTCCTTACTGAAGGAGAATTGGGGTGTGACACCATCCCTTCCACCCCAGAATGCTGGCCCTACCTAATGGACAATTCAGCTTATAAAGAGCCCAGCCCCAATGGCTTTTGGATTTTTTATGGATTCATTTTAAGAAATGTTGTGCCACCAAAGCTCTTGGTGGCATAGAGGATAATATTATGTGGAAAACACAACACCAATGATTTAAAAAAAAAAAGATACTCCTGGAAAATGGTGCTCCATGAGGCTCTGTAGGCATGAAAGAGAGACCCATACCCAGAATAGGATCTATTGTTGTGAGGACAAGTTCGTCTCCTGGAGGAGCAGTGCCATATTAGGGGCTTAGCATTGGTTTCTGTTGCTGGCAAGCTGCACGTTCACGGAGGCAATAGCTGTATCAGTCTTTTCAGTGTCGATGTCCATAAGAATAATTTTTTCCTAAGAATTATTTTAAATTGTTGTTAAGTCTTTTGAAGCAAGAGAAACATTTATTAATAACCTTGAATATATCTTTTAAAATTCAGTTGATGCCATGGAGGTTCTTAATCTTGAGTTTATGGATAGAATTCAGAAAGTTTGTAAAGTTGGATGGGAAAAAAGTACATCTTTATCTTTAATAATCTGTAACAGAAATGTCACATTTCCTTCAATTCTGGATGTAAGTTACACACTACAGCAGCAGTCCCCAACATTTTTGGCACCAGGGACCAGTTTCATGGAAGACAATTTTTCCACAGATAGTTTCAGGATGATTCAAGTGCATTACATGTATTGTACACTTTATTCTTATTATTATTACACTGCAATACATAATGAAATAATTCTACAACTCACCATAATGCAGAATCAGTGGGAGCCCTGAGCTTGTTTTCACTTGCCACTCACTGATAGGGTTTTTTTTTTTTTTTTTTTCAACATCTTTATTGGAGTATAATTGTTTTACAATAGTGTGTTAGTTTTCCCTCTACAACAAACTAAATCAGTTATACATACACACATGCTCCCACATCTCCTCCCTCTTGCATCACCCTCTCTCCCACACTGATAGGGTTTTGATATGAGTCTGCAAGCAATAGATTTATTATGGTCTCTGTGCAGTCAAACCTCTCTGCTAATGATAATCTGTATTTGCAGCCACTCCCCAGTGCTAGCATCACCACCTCAGCTCCACCTCAGATCATCAAGCATTAGATTCTCATAAAGCTTGTGCAACCTAGATCCCTCACATGTGCAGTTCACGGTAGGGTTGGTTCTCCTATGAGAATCTCATGCCGCCGCTGATCTGAGAGGAGGTGGAGCTCAGGCAGTAATGTGAGCGATGGGGAGCGGCTATAAATACAGATGAAGCTTTGCTCACTCGCCTGCTGCTCACCTCCTGCTGTGAGGCCTGTGGCCCAGGGGTTGGGGACCCCTGCACTATAGGGATGTTAGCAGCACCTGTGACTGTCACTAAGTGAAATCACAGATATTTTTATGCTATATTACAGTTATGTGGTAGATATCTTAAAATATTGCTATGCTCATCATTGCTTTAAAACTGTTGTAGTCAGTGGATCTGCTACTGGATCTCAATATTTCATGTGTTAATGAAAAGTACATTTGGTACCATATTATATTTTAAATATTTTGATAGTTATACATACTTTAATACAATACTATGTGTTTTATTTATTTATTTATTTTTATTGGAGTATAGCTGATTTACAATGTTGTGTTAGTTTCTGTTGTACATTAAAGTGATTCAGTTATATATACATAACATGTGTATATATTCTTTTTCATAACTTTTTCCATTATGTTTTATTACAGGATTTTTGAATACAGTTCCCTGTGCTATACAGTAGGACCTTATTGTGTATCGATTTTATATATAGTAGTTTGTATTTGCTAATCCCAAACTCCTAATGTACTATGTGTTATATTTTATGCATTTCAAAATCTCTTCTGCAAAGGAGTCCAGAGGCTTCACTAATTTGCCCAAAGGATCGAGGATCAGGTAAGATCAAGATCCCCTGCTCACAGCTTTCCACCATCCTTTTAAGTAAAAGTTCTTTTTCTTTTGCCCCCTCCCCCCACCCTAGCCCTTTTCTTCAAGTTTTTGGGGCCCTTGGTTGTCCTGGTCTCTGCTCAGAGGCTGCTAGGAAGATGCGTGTGGGTATATGCAGAGGTTTTTAGGGCCTGAACCAGGCAGTGCCCCAAGGGACTGGGAAGCACGAGAAACTCATTCCTATCTGATTCCTCCATTTCACGTCAAATCACACCACATGCCTGAACTGTGAGGACACTCTTCCAGATGATCTGAGGGCACCAAAGCTGCCTTTCAGTTTCAGCTTTATTCTTCCCTCCCAGCAAGCCCAGGGTTTTTTGCCTGATCAGACAAGCTTTTGCAATGAGGTGCACAAGAATTGCTTTCCTCCTTGGCAAACATTCACAGCTTCTCCTTGGTCAGTTCCAGGAAATGCTAATAAGTGCTATTCATTGGGATCTGATTTGCATACTTTATGGATTATTTGTGGTTTGTAGCTAATGGGGATCAAAGCGTGCACAGATAACCCCACCGCACCCACCACTGCAGGGCCCTGGATTACCCCAGTCTGCTTCTCCATGCTTGGTGTAAACAGGTTTATAATACTAGGGCTGGGACGCCCTGGAAATGGAATTGACACACTTCCCCCAACTCCCGAATGGCACAAAGGAAGCCCTTCCCCTGGGCATGTTTGGGAGTGTGGCTGTGTGACATAGGGTGCTGTGTGATTTAGTCCATGGTAGATTTTAGCGGCACCCTTGCCCTCAAGCAATGCAATCACAGCATGCTGGCATTAGAATTCCAAAGAGGTTTTCTTGGTTTTGTTCAGGGATTTTTTTTTCCTTCAAATCACAGCCTTTAAGTGCTCTTTGTGCTTATAATTAGCCATAAGCCCTGGGATGGCTCAATTCACATCACCATGCAGGCGCCTGCCAGTCCCCCTTGCTTGCCCGAGTGCTGTTAATTAGCCCTGCAAAGATCAGCAAGCGTGATTGGCAGCAGCTTTTGCAAAACGGCTCCCAACCCTCTCAGCAACAAAGAAAAACGTCTTCACATCTTGGTGTTATAGCTGTCATCCGGATTCTTTGCATTTTCCCTCAGCCACTGCTGAGGATTTCATGGATGCATTTATTTATTTTGAAATATTAGCACCAATGTTTTGGTAGTTGCAGTTGAGAAAGAATGTCATGTTTGAAATTTGTCACAACTCTAAGAAGGGATAGAATGGGGGCAGGACAATTCATTTTTAGATGAAGAATAGGGTTAAGAGTTTAGGAAACTGTTTGGCAGTATCACTAGAGTTAAACAAAGATATACCCTGTGACCCGGCAATTCCACTCCCAGATAATTCCCACAGAAGCGTGGTGTATGTATGTTTCCCCTCCGAAAAGTACTAAGATGTGCCTAGCTGCAAACTGGAAACTGCCCAAATACCCATCAATGATATCATGATTTTTTAAATTGTACTGAATTCAGACAGTGGAACACTATACAGCAGTAAGAACACAAACTACAATTACACACAACAATATGGATGAATCTCAGAAATGTAAAGTTGAGTGAGAGAAGGTAGACAAAAGAGAATATGCTGTATCATTCTGTTTATATAAAGAATAAAAATCGTTTAAAAACTAACGTATGTTATTAGTCCAAACAGTGGTTAACTTCGGAGGAGAAGGAATAGCAGTGACTAGAAGGGTTTCCTGGGTGTTGGTAATGTTCTATCCCTTGATCTGTGGGTTGGTTTTGGGAGAATGTTTAGTGCATGAATATGTATTGAGCTGTAAATTGGTATGTGTACTTTTCTACATGTATATTGTACTTTAAAATGGGGCTAGGTTACTTCTTCAGTAGGAGTAGTAATTGGAAAAGACAAGGTTGATTTTGTCTCCCTGGACAGCCAAACCAGGCCTGGGATGTGGTATCCCTGAATCCTGCCTTGAGGACTGGGGTCCCTCAGCCATGGACAGTGGCCCTGAGAGCCATGGGTATCATCATAGCCAGATCTCAGGGAAGAGCTCGTATGGGAACCAAGTAGATGACCTGAAGAATTGTTAACTGTGGTGGGAAACCAGATTGGAGCCAAAGGGGATGTGACTATGTGCAGGATTTACCAAATTCATCCCCTAGGCTCTCTAGGCATGGTGGCTAGGACCTGGGAATGTCTTAAAATCCTATGAAAATTTTTGAGAGCTTATAAAAACATGTAATGATTCCAAAATGCAAAACAGAAAATTATATAATCAAAATCAATAAATGTTTAATTGAATATCTATAAAACATATGTCAAGTAATTCAGTGTTTCTTAAACATTAATGAAGATACAAAACATCTGAGGATCTTGTCTGCATACAGATTCTGATTCTGTAGATCTGGAGTAGAGCCTGAGATTCTACATTTCTCACAAGCACCCAAGTGATGCTGATGCTTCCAGTCCACGCACCACACTGTGAACAGCAAAGGAATAGTTAACTGCAGGTCAATTCAATTCTTACATAGTTATAAATATAATAGATACCAAAAATATAGATTAATATTTTATTTTTACAAAACTCAAAATAATGTTTTTCACTAAGGCTGCTGCTGCAGCCAACAAGAAACCTGTGTGCAAGCACAAGTCACTCTCCACACCTCCCCTCCTGGGAGTCTGTGCAGCCCACTACTGCCAGGGTCCCATGATGCAGGGACACTTCCCTGGGAGAACACATGGTGCAGCTCAGGCTGTTGCAACATCACACCGACCTCTGCTGCCACAGGCTCATCCTGCATTCCATACCGCTCCCTCCCCACCAGCCTGAGTGAGCCAGAGTCCCCTAATCAGCCTGCTCCTCTAACCCCCACCTGCCTGGGTGTAGAACAGACAAAAGAGGGTGACTTAACATGCAAAGGTGGGGCCAAATCCAAAGCTGAACCCCAGGAGCTGTGTGAACAAAGAAGAGAAAGGGAAATCTCTCCAGGCAGCCTCAGGAGTAGTGGATTAAATCTCCACAATCAACTTGATGTACCCTGCAACTGTGGAATACCTGAATAGACAGCAAATCATCCCAAAATTGAGACGGTGGACTTTGGGAGCAACTGTAGACTTGGGAGCCATGTGGCTGACAGGATCTTGGTGCTCTGGCCAGGTGTCAGGCCTGAGCCTCTGAGGTGGGAGAGCTGAGTTCAGGACATTCATCCACCAGAGACCTCCCAGCCCCATGTAATATCAATCAGTGAGAGCTCTCCCAGGGATCTCTGTCTCAACGCTAAGACCCAGCTCCACTCAACGACCATGAAGCTCCAGTGCTGGACACTCCATGTCAAGCAACTAGCAAGTCAGGAAAACAACCCCACCCATTAGCAGAGAGGCTGCCTAAAATCATAAGTTCACAGACACCCCGAAACACACCACCAGATGCAGTCCTGCCCAACAAAAAGACAAGATCCAGCCTCATCCACCAGAACACATGCACCAGTCCCCTCCACCAGGAAGCCTACACAACCCACTGAACCAACCTCACCCACTGGGGACAGATATCAAAAACAACAGGAACTATGAACCTGCAGCCTGTGAAAAGGAGACGCCAAACACAGTAAGTTAAGCAAAATGAGAAGACAGAGAAATACAGGGCAAATGAAGGAGCAAGGTAAAAACCCACCAGACCAAACAAATGAAGAGGAAATAGGCAGTCTACCTGAAAAAGAATTCAGAGTAATGATAGTAAAGATGATCCAAAATCTTGGAAATAGAATGGAGAAAATACAAGAAATATTTAATAAGGACCTAGAAGAACTAAAGAGCAAACAAACAATGATGAACAACACAATAAAGGAAATTAAAAATTCTCTAGAAGGAATCAATAGCAGAATAACTGAGGCAGAAGAACAGATAAGTGACCTGGAAGATTGCAGAGCAGAATAAAGAAAAAAGAATGAAAAGAATTGAAGACAGTCTCAGAGACCTCTGGGACACCATTAAACACAGCAACACTCAAATTATAGGGGTGCTAGAAGAAGAAGAGAAAAAGAAGGGGACTGAGAAAATATTTGAAGAGAATATAGTTGAAAACTTCCCTAATATGGGAAAGGAAATAGTCAATCAAGTCCATGAAGCATTTATCCATACAGGATAAATCAAAGGAGAAACATGCCAAGACACATATTAATCAAATTATCAAAAATTAAATACAAAGAAAAAATATTAAAAGCAGCAAGGCAAAAGCAACAAATAACATACAATGGAATCCCCATAAGGTTAACAGCTGATCTTTCAGCAGAAACTCTGCAAGCCAGAAGGGTGTGGCAGGACATATTTAAAGTGATGAAAGGAAAAAACATACAACCAAGATTACTCTACCCAGCAAGGATCTCATTCAGATTTGACGGAGAAAGTAAAACCTTTACAGACAAGCAAAAGTTAAGAGAATTCAGCACCACCAAACCAGCTTTACAACAAATGCTAAAGGAACTTCTCTAGGCAAGAAACACAAGAGAAGGAAAAAACCTACAAAAACAAACCCAAAATAATTAAGAAAATGGTAATAAGAACATACATACCAATAATTACCTTAGGGCTTCCCTGGTGGCACAGTGGTTGAGAGTCTGCCTGCTGATGCACGGGACATGGGTTTGTGCCCTGGTCTGGGAGGATCCCACATGCCGCGGAGCAGCTGGGCCCATGAGCCATTGCCACTGAGCCTGTGCATCCGGAGCCTGTGCTCCACAACAGGAGGAGCCACAGCAGTGAGAGGCCCACTTACTGCAAAAAAAAAAAAAAAAAAAAAAAACTTAAATGTAAATGGATTAAATGCTCCAACCAAAAGACATAGACTGGTTGAATGGATACAAAAACAGGAGCTGTATATATGCTGTCTACAAGAGACCCACTTCAGACCTATGGACACATACAGACTGAAAGTGAGGGGATGGAAAAAGATATCCATGAAAATGGAAATCAAAAGAAAGCTGGAGGAGCAATTCTCATATCAGACAAAATAGATTTTAAAATAAAGACTATTACAAGAGACAAAGAAAGACACCACATAATGATGAAGGGATCAATCCAAGAAGATATAACAATTTTAATACTTATGCACCCAACATAGGAGCACCTCAATACACAAGGCAAATGCTAACAGCCATAAAAGGGGAAATCGACAGTAACACAATAATAGTAGTGGGCTTAAACACCCCACTTTCACTAATGGACAGATCATCCAAAATGAAAATAAATAAGGAAACACAAGTTTTAAATGATACATTAAACATGATGGACTTAATTGATATTTATAGGACATTCCATCCAAAAACAACAGAATACACTTTCTTCTCAAGTGTTCATGGAACATTCTCCAGGATAGATCAAATCTTGGGTCACATTTCAAGCTTGGTAAATTTAAGAAAATTGAAATCGTATCAAGTAGCTTTTTTGACCACAACATTATGAGACTAGATATCAATTCCAGGAAAAAAATCTGTAAAAAATACAAACACATGGAAGGTAAACAATACACTACTAAGTAACCAAGAGATCATTGAAGAAATCAAAGAGGAAATTAAAAAATACCTAGAGACAAATGACAATGAAAACACAACAACCCAAAACCTATGGGATGCAGCAAAAGCAGTTCTAAGAGGGAAGTTTATAGCAATACAATCTTACCTGAAGAAACAAGAAACATCTCAAATAAACAACCTAACCTTACACCTAAAGCAATTATAGAAAGAAGAACAAAAAACTCCCAAAGTTACCAGAAGGAAAGAAATCATAAAGATCAGATCAGAAATCACTGAAAAAGAAATAAAGGAAACGATAGCAAAGATCAATAAAACTAAAAGCTGGTTCTTTGAGAAGATAAACAAAATTGATAAAACATTAGCCAGACTCATCAAAAAAAAAGGGAGAAGACTCAAATCAATAGAATTAGAAATGAAAAAGGAGAAGTAACAGCTGACACTGCAGAAATACAAAGGATCATGAGAGGTTACTACAAGCAACTCTATGCCAATAAAATGGACAACCTGGAAGAAATGGACAAATTCTGAGAAAATCACAACCTTCCGAGACTGAACCAGGAAGAAGTAGAAAATATGAACAGACCATTCACAAGCACTGAAATTGAAAATGTGATTAAAAATCTTTCAACAAACAAAAGCCCAGGACCAGATGGCTTCACAGACGAATTCTATCAAACATTTAGAGAAAAGCTAACACCTATCCTTCTCAAACTCTTCCAAAAGATAGCAGAGGGAGGAACACTCCCAAACTCATTCTACGAGGCCACCATCACCCTGATACCAAAACCAGACAAAGATGTCACAAAGAAAGAAAACCATAGGCCAATATCACTGATGAACATAGATGCAGAAATCCTTAACAACATACTGGCAAAAAGAATCCAACAGCACATTAAAAGGATCATACACCATGATAAAATGGGGTTTATTCCAGGAATGCAAGGATTCTTCAATATACACAAATCAATCAATGTGATACACCATATTAACAAATTGAATGAGAAAAACCATATGATCATCTCAATAGATGCAGAAAAAGCTTTTGACAAAATTCAACACACATTTATGACAAAAAACCCTCCAGAAACTAGTCATAGAGGGAACTTACCTCAGCATAATAAAGACCATATATGACAAACCCACAGCCAACATCATCCTCAATGGTGAAAAACTGAAACCATTTCCACTAAGATCAGGAAAAAGACAAGGTTGCCCACTCTCACCACTATTATTCAACATAGTTTTGGAAGTTTTAGCCACAGCAATCAGAGAAGTAAAATAAATAAAAGGAATCCAAATCAGAAAAGAAGAAGTAAAACTGTCACTGTTTGCAGATGGTATGATATTATACACAGAGAATCCTAAAAATGCTACCAGAAAACTACTAGGAGTAATCAATGAATTTGGTAAAGTAGCAGGATACAAAATTAATGCACAGAAGAACTTGCATTCGTACACACTAATGATGAAAAATCTGAAAGAGAAATTAAGGAAACACTCCCATTTACCATTGCAATAAAAAGAATAAAATGCCTAGGAATAAACCTACCTAAGGAGACAAAAGACCTGTATGCAGAAAACTATAAGACACTGATGAAAGAAATTAAAGATGATACCAACAGATGGAGAGGTATACCACGCTCTTGGATTGGAAGAATCAACATTGTGAAAATGACTATACTACCTAAAGCAATCTACAGATTCAATGCAATCCCTACCAAACTACCAATGGCATTTTTCACACAACTAGAACAAAAAATTTCACAATTTGTATGGAAACACAAAAGACCCCGAATAGCCAAAGCGATCTTGAGAAAGAAAAATGGAAGTGGAGGAATCAGGCTCTCTGACTTCAGACTATACTACAAAGCTACAGTAATCAAGATAGTATGGTACTGGCACAAAAACAGAAACATACATCAATGGAACAGGATAGAAAGCCCAGAGATAAACCCACACACGTATGGTCACCTTATCTTTGATAAAGGAGGCCACAATATACAATGAAGAAAAGACAGCCTCTTCAATAAGTGAGGCTGGGGAAACTGGACAGGTACATGTAAAAGAATGAAATTAGAACACTCTCTAACACCATACACAAAAATAAACTCAAAATGGATTAAAGACCTAAATGTAAGGCCAGACACTATAAAACTCTTAGAGGAAAACATAAGCAGAACATTCTATGACATAAATCACAGCAAGATCCTTTTTGACCCATCTCCTAGAGAAATGGAAATAAAAACAAAAATAAACAAATGGCACCTAATGAAACTTCAAAGCTTTTGCACAGCAAAGGAAACCATAAACAAGACGAAAAGACAACCCTGAGAATGGGAGAAAATATTTGCAAATGAATCAGAGGACAAAGGATTCATCTCCAAAATATGTAAACAGCTCATGCAGCTCAATATTAAAAAAAGAACAACCCAATGCAAAAATGGGCAGAAGACCTAAATAGACATTTCTCCAAAGAAGACATACAGATGGCCAAGAAGCACATGAAAAGCTGCTCAACATCACTAATTATTAGAGAAATGCAAGTCAAAACTACAATGAAGTATCACCTCACACCAGTTAGAATGCACATCATCAGAAAATCTACAAACAACAAATGCTGGGGAGGGTGTATAGAAAAGGGAACCCTCTTGCACTGTTGGTGGGAATGTAAATTGATACAGTCACTATGGAGAACAGTATGGAGGTTCCTTTAAAAACTAAAAATAGAATTACCATATGACCCAGCAATCCCACTACTGGGCACGTACCCTGAGAAAACGATAATTCAAAAAGAGTCATGTACCACAATGTTCATTGAAGCAGTAGTTACAATAGCAGGACATGGAAGCAACCTAAGTGTCCATCAGCAGATGAATGGATAAAGAAGATGTGGCACATATGTACAATGGAATACTACTCAGCCATAAAAAGAAATAAAATTGAATTATTTGTAGTGAGGTGGGTGGACCTAGAGACTCTCATACAGAGTGAAGTAAGTCAGAAAGTATAAAACAAATACTGTATGCTAACACATATATATGGAATCTAAAAAAAAAAAAGTTTCTGAAGAACCTAGGGGCAGGACAGGAATAGAGACACAGACATAGAGAATGGACTTGAGGACACAGGGAGGGGGAAGTGTAAGCTGGGACGAAGTGAGAGAGTGGCATGGACATATATACACTACCAAATGTAAAATAGATAGCTAGTGGGAAGCAGCCACATAGTACGGGGAGATCAGCTCGGTGCTTTGTGTCCACCTAGAGGAGTGGGATAGGGAGGGTGGGAGGGAGATGCAAGATGGAGGGGATATGGCAATATATTTATACGTATAGTGATTCACTTTGTTATACAGGAGAAACTAACAACATTGTAAAGCAACTATACTCCAGTAAAGACGTTTTTAAAAATAACGTTTTTTAAACGTTATTTTTAACAGAAAATTTAACATTTTAACCATTTTCAAATACACAGTTCACTAGCATTAAGTACATTTACGTTATTGTACAACCATCATCACTACCCATCTGCAGAATCTTTTCATCTTCCCAAACTGAAACTTTGTACCCATTAAACAATCACTCCCATCCCCTCCTCTCCCCAGCCTCTGGCAAGCACTATCCTATATTCTGTCTCTATGAATTTGACTTCCCTAGGCACCTCATATAAATGGAATCATACAATATTTGTCCATTTGTGACGGGCTTATTTCACTAAGGTTAATGTCTTCAGGTTCATCCATGTTATAGCATGGATCAGAATTTCCTTCCTTTTTTAGACTGAATAATATATTCCATTGTATGGATGGACCACATTTTGTTTATCTATTCATCCATTGATGGACATCTGGGTTGTTTCCACCTTTTAGCTATTGCGAATAATGCTGCTGTGCAGATGGATATACAAATATCTATTCAAATCCTGGCTTTCAAATCTCTTGGGTATACATGCAGAAGTGGAATTGCTGGTATTCCTGTGTTTAATTTTTTGAGGAACCACAATAATAATTATTTTAAAAGTTAGATAATCATTTTGATGACCCAGACATTCACATCTCCCAGTGCTTATGCCCTTGTGTGTCCCCTCCCACATTAACTGTGGGCCAGGCCTGTCACTGCTTTGACTGATAAAATATAGACAAAACAATGCTATACCAATTCCAAAACTGGACTTTAATTGATCTGGTAGCTTCTACTGCCTTCCTTTTGGAAGGCTTCCTCTTGGCACAGTCCTACTTAGAACTTAGACACCATGCCGTGGGACAGTCCAAGTGGTCATCTAGAAAGGCCCACATGGAGAAGAACCAAGTGCCCCAGGTGACAGCCCCAATTGAGCTCTCAGTCAAGCACCAACTGATTCCAGATGCCCAGGCATCCTGGACATTTCAACTTCAGCTGAGCTCCTGGTCAATGTTTCACCTGATTATAGTTACCCACTGTCCCAGCTAATCCTACTTGGAGCAGAAGAACCACCCCATGAAAGATAATATACTGTTGTTTTAAGCCACTAAGTTTTGAGGTGATTTGTTATGCAGCATTAGCTAGCTGAAACAAAAATCCTTTCAAATGTTTTAGAGCAAGAGCAAAATGTATTATACCTAATGTAAGATTTGGTTAGAATTTAAGATATTTGATATAGAGTGAAATAGGCCCAGAGCCTTCAAAGACCTTAAATATCCTAGGCACTAACAAACAAACAAGTAAAAAGATGCAAAGCAGCTGGTGGGAGATGGGTCCCTAGAACCAACAGCCACAGCAGGATTTTTATAGCTGCTGTGGTTGTTGTTGTTTTGGTTGAGTTAAAGGCTTGGCTGGCCCAGATCAGCATGCCAGTTGGCTGCTATCATCCTTATACTAAAGAAGGCAGCCAGGGATTTTTCCCCCTATGTGGCTTGTCATATGGCTTTCGGGGGATTTGAACTCTTAATTACAAGCCTCCTTCTCCCCAGAAATTACCATGCAGCTGAGAGATAAGAATGAATTCAGCCAAGACTGTTCTCAGATTCCCATAAGCACAGAAAATAAGCAGCCCGAACTTGAAGCCTTGAAAGCTGTGGCTGAGATGGGGCTCATTCACTTGGGCCCTGAGTCTCTGGCCCTCTCTCACTGCCAGACACTACAAGGAAAGCAGCTTCTGCCTTGCTCTGTTCTCTCAAGCTGGGGCCCCATGACCCAGACCTGTAGAAATGGTCCTGGTCTTAGGCAGGAAGAATAGTGGGCAGTGGTTCACTCAATATTCAATAATATATACTGAACACATACTATGTGCCAGGCAGGCACTATGCTGGGCACTGGGCATATGTTGGCAAATAAAATCGATGTGGTCCTTCCTGTCATGGAGACTGCTGCTCGGCGGAGAAGACGGATGATAAACACACAAGGACAATACAAGTGCTGCATTTGTTCATGCCTCAGGCCCCCTTTGCATGGTTTCATCTTCTTTATTTTTTAATACTTGGCTGCGCTGGCTCTTAGTTGTGCCATGTGGGATCTAGTTCCCCAACCAGGGATCGAACCTGGACCCCCTGCATTGGGAGCTCGGGGTCTTAACCACTGGACCACTAGGGAAGTCCTGATTTCGTCTTTTTTTTAAAAAAAATTTATTTATTTATTTACTTACTTATTTTTGGCTGCGTTGGGTCTTTGTTGCTTCGCGCAGGCTTTTCTCTAGTTGTGGCGAGCGGGAGCCACTCTTTGTTGTGGTGCACAGGCTTCTCATCACCATGGCTTCTCTTGTTCTGGAACACGGGCTCTAGGTGCGTGGGTTTCAGTAGCTGTGGCACACAGGCTCAGTAGTTGTGGCGCATGGGCTTAGTTGCTCTTGTGGCATGTGGGATCTTCCCGGACCAGGGATCGAACCTGTGTTCCCTGCATTGGCAGGCGGATTCTTAACCATTGTGCCACCAGGGAAGTCCCTGATTTCGTCTTCTTGATGTTGCTCTTTATTCTACTATATTTGTCATTGGGTGTCAGCTTAAACATAACGTCCTCACCTTCCTTGCTTCCCACTCACCCTGACCCTCTCAGATTGTATTAGGTGTTCTTGCAGTGTGTTCCTCTGCCTAGCTCCATCACTGCATGAATACAATCTGAGAGGGTCAGGGTGGGGGGCTGCCTGGAGGAGGCATTCTCCATGTTGAATGTTAATGGACAGAGGAATGGAATGGGGGTGGCTGGGCAGAAAAGCAAGGCACAAAGGGGAGAAACATCTTGAGCAGTCAGAGAACAAGAAGCCGCTGGGGGTGGGGGGGAGGAGGATAGAGGGGGAACGAGGAAGGGGGTGAGGTTAGCCTGGCAGTGGGGCCCATTTGGTACAACACTGGACCCCAGTTTTGATGATTAGACCCTCTCTTGTTCCTTCTATCCTCCCGTCTCCACATCCCACCCAGGACCTAGTAACCTGCTGTGTGACAGACAGGATCCAGATTCACAATGAACCGGTGAGCAGTTTTGTCACTGTTGGTCATTTCTTTGGGAAGAATTTTTTGACTACCTTGGAGAGTCTGAAGGTAAGCATTTTTCTCTTATGCTTCTTTTTGCCCCTGGTAACAGCGAGGTTTTAAAAAGTCAGCGTATGTCCATGAACTTTGAAGAACTGCAGCAAGGAATCTAGGAAATTCCATTGTTTGGACAACAGGTGAGGAAGGCAGCTTCCTCCCAGGATCAGGCAACACTTGCACCCACCCTGCAACTAGACGGAAGGACAGACGGCCAGTTAGAGGAGGAGATTAGCATTTAACAGAACCTGGGTTTTTTCTGGTTTATGAGAAACCTCGGAGACCCAGATTTTGCTTTCCCCTTCCACAGTGAAAACTCGAATACTTCTTGTGGTTTCATCTGCTTTGTTAATTTAAAAACTTGGCCACTAAAATAGGACCCATGATGCTGTAAAACCTGAAAGGGCAATTTTGGAAGAAGCGCTGCAGTGGTAGATTTCCAGTCACCCCTCCCAGGCTGCTCACCAAGAGGCAAACTAAGTTCCTTTTAACATGAACTGCTCAGCAAGAAATGTTTTGCCCACATTTAAACCCATACTCAGAGTCCCCTGTAGTCTTCAAATCTGCCTGTCACACTGGATTTACACACACTCGCATCGTGGGGGCCTAGAGACTTGGAGGCACGGTGCTTCAGGAGGCCAGGATGGGGGCAAGTGCTACGGAGACATTGGGGAGAGCGGAGCAGGGGGACCTCAGATGAGTATGCTACATCCCTGACTTGTGCTGCCCCTGCAGTTGCCTGGGGCTTGGGGTCTGAGGGCACGGGGCAAAGAGCAGCCAGAGAGGGCAGGATTAATGCCAGGATCCCAGCCTTCAGAAAGGGCAAAAAGCCACTATGGGCCCACAGTGACATGACCCTCAAGGCTGAAGACAAGTTCTGGGGTGAAAAGGAAGTGAGAGAGATTGATTTTACAGTAGGGTTGCCAGATTTAGCAAATTAAAATACAGAATTCTCAGTTAAATTTAAATTTCAGAAAAAAAAGATTACTTTAGTATAAGTATATCCCAAGTGTTGCATGGGATATACTTATACTAAAAATGTCTTTCCTTGTCTACCTGAAATTTTAATGTAACTGGATGTCCTGCATTTAATTTTCCTTGTATGTCTCCAGCTCACCAGTTCCTCCACCTGATGTCCCAGCCTACCCCTGTCCCTGGTGTTTTCTTTCCCCTTCCCTCCTCTTCCCCAGTGATACAAGAGAGGATCTGACAACAGGTCCCAAATAACTGGAGCTCATTCGATACTGATATATTCTCTTGCTTCCATTTGCATGTTTACTTCTTTGTGGCTGTCCAAAGTTTAAAGACTTTATTTCCTGCTAAAATTACCCCAAGCAATATACAACAGAGGAGGGGAGATATAGGGACAACTGCTTTAATAATTCAAGCAGCCCCTTCTGAAGTGCTCGAGAGTGTAAATTCTTCTCACCAGGCCCCCTAGTTTGTTGGCACCTCTCTGGAGAAATCCAGCTTGCAGCCTCCAGATCCAATGGTTGCCACCCAAGCCTGCGGCCGCTCAGGTGCTTTCATCTGGGAAACAGGAAGGAATGGAAAACACGGGGGATAGGAGGCAGAGACAAAGCACCCAAGTATTGCAGGGTGAGATCCAGGATCGTTGTAATTGCATTTATGTGAGTGTCAGAGTTTGCATGTGGGGTGGTAGGTGGTAGGTGGTATTGGGGAAAACTTATCAACACAGAAGCTGATGATAGATACTGGTGACCTAAACTAACGAGAAAAGTTAAATGAGTTTGACTATGTCGAAATAACACTTATTATAGTCATTTTGGTGAGGCTTCTACCATGGATGCCTAATTACCATATGGTGCCATATGTGTATCATTATATATGCCTTAAATTAACTTTGTTATAAAGTGTAAGTTGATTGCAACAGGAGACTCAACATGTGTTGAATTGAGCCTTTGGAGTTTGTTACTCATGCAGGATGGAGCTCTCCTGCTCTGAGAAATTCAGCGCAGCTGTGGGCTGAGTCATGGTGAGAAAGCCACCTTTGAAATGGCTCCCCATGACCCTCCACTTCCGAGCGTTCATACCTTTTGTAATCTGCCCCCTCCAGGGCACAGTGGGCCTGGTGACTCACGTCTAACAAATAGAATATAACAAAAGTGATGGGTTGGCATTTCTGAAACTGGTGTAAAATGCCTGTGCCTTCTGCCCTTGTTGCAGTCCCTCACTCTCTCTTACTCTGGGAAAAGCCAGCTGCCATGTCATGAGCTGCCCTATGGAGACACCTACACGCCTGGACCCCAGCAAGGCCTCTGACCAACAGCCATTGAGAACCTGAGACTTGCCAACAGCCAGGCAGTGAGCTTGGAAAAGGATCCACTCCCAGTTGAGCCTTGAGATGCAGGCAGCCCTCGTGGAACCTTCATGCAATCTTGTGAGAAGCTCCAAACCAAAGGCATCCTGACCCACAGAAACTGAGATCATCTTTACTACTAATAATAATTCATTAATATTAAATGTTGGTTGTTTTACACTGCTCAACTTTGGGGTAATTTGTATTCAGCAACAGATAAAAGAATACGGTCACTTCCTGAGAACTGCACTTCTGTGGTATGTCACTGAGAGAGTGGTGAAAAGTCTAACCGTGGTATCCGACAGTGCAGACCCAGCAGCTGACGAGGAGGCTAGCGTGGGCGGAGATGCGCGGCTGGGGGCTGGGAAGGGAGAAAGACATGGAGGCTGGTGCTTTACTGCATCAACATTGCCAAGTTCTCAGGAGCTCTAGAAATACTCCTGCCTGTCGCTAAACATTCCTGAAATCCTGCTATCATAACTCTGATTCCTGTTTGCAAACGGAATATCCCATCACCCGCCAGGGCCCGGAACTGCTCTTACCTCTCCCTTTGATTTGTGTTCTTGGCCAGGTCCCAGGCCACTCCTGTCTGAGGCTCCTCGGATGTGGACTCTTTAGGATAGGATGCCACGTTATTTAACGCTCTCAGTCTCTTGGCTCCAAGCCTTCGCTTCTGTCCTCAGCTGTGAGATGCTGGGGCTGGGGCTCCGCGGACCAAACCCGGCTTTGTCAGCCACGCGCTGCCGGGGTCTGCCGACAGGGGGCGGTAGAGCGCGCTGCAGGGCTGGAGGTGGCGGGGCTGCTCCCTCCGCTTCCTCCTCCCCGTTCCTGCTCGCACCAACCCAGCCTCACTGGCTCGCCCCAGTTGCTCCAGTCCCCGTGGCAGCAGCTGAATCCAGTCTGCAGTTTCCTCGACACTCGCAGAGCCAGCTTCCTGGGGCCCCTCGGAGGCACCAGCACCCGCTGAGCAGCACCTACTCCTCGGAGATTGGAGTCCCAGCCACCAGATCCCTCCGAGTTTCTAAGTTTGCGTAATTTCAGTCTCTGCCTTTATCTTGCGTCCCCCCAGCTTGGGGGGCCGCTGCTTCCCATATGCTGCCGCCGTGATACTTTAGACTTCTGCTTGGCCTCTGCAGTCACCTCGTTAACAAGTCTTGCTCTTGCATCCTCTCTGTTATAAGAACAAGCTGCTTTGATTTCTGTCTCCTGCTTGTACCCTGGCTGACACAGGGGTTCCCGCGCCACTCCTGGCCTCTGGCCAGCTTCCCATCTTACTCTTCCAAAAAGAGCTTCCCCCCGGGCCCTGCACAGCCAGCCCTCCAAGGGAATCCCCCTGATATGTGTACCCCGGGCTTCTGTCATCACCCCAGTCCCAGCCCTGCCCTCATGGGAGAGATGGGGGAAGTGCAGACCAGAGACCGGCTAAGCTCAGAGCCAGTGGCCAAGGGGGAGGGGAGGGGGGAGGTCAGTGCAAAGAAGCGGGAGCCCAGCTCCGGAAGTGCCGGTGCCCAGTATGTCCAGCCTCAGCTGGAGTCACAGGTGACAGCAGAGAGCAGGGGAAGGTAAGGAGCAGCACTGGCCGCCGGTCTCGGAACCGTGTGGGACTCTGACTCATCAGCTGCTAGCTGGTTTTACCTGCTTAAGGGGCACCTCCACGGCTGGCCATGTCCTTTCTTTCAAAGGGCAGGGAATTCCCTGGTGCTCCAGTGGTTAGGACGCTGCACTTTCACTGCCGAGGATGCTGGTTCAATCCCTGGTGGGGAACTAAGATTCCAGGGCCAAAAAAACAAAACAAAAGGCAGTGTTACAAGCCTCCAACTGACAGGTGGCCCTGAGGCCGTTAAAGGACTGTATTTCGTACTATTTTTGTGTGAGTTAGGGGTCGCTTTCATAACACAATTGCTTAGGAGGGGAGGCCAGAATATAAACTTAAATTTAGACGTAAAACGTATTCTGTCAGGCAGTTTCTAAGCAGGAAAACAGAACCCAGTTTAAGTATTTAAACAGGTGGGAATATGATGCAGTGAATTGGTTACACAGACGATGCAAAATCTGAGTGTTCAAAAGGGCCCTGGGGAGATTAATGCCACAGGAAGCCACTGGCCTTTGAGGCAGGACAGAGGAAGAAGTGGTGTCCAGGTTGGGTTCTCTGGAAGCAGACAGGCATAGTTTGGGGCTCATGGTGTTTATTAGGGGTCAGCTCCTGGGAGGGAAAGGAGAAACAGGATGGCAGAGGAAGAAGCTGCCCTGTGATGCAGACCAAACAAAACCTCAGCCAGGTCTGGAGTGTTGCCCACCAGCATGTCCTGCATTCAGCCAAAATGGCGGGGCACTTAATACCCACCCCTTTGGTCAGGGGATGTAGGCTGGTTGGGAAGAGCATGACACTGCAAGGCTGACCCTGCAGGAGCTGATGGCTGACGGTGGGCTGCCTGCCTCACCCCTGCCATCGGGCAGCAGGTCCTTCCTTGAAGGGGACCTGAGCGTCTCACGTCTCCAACAGTAGTGTCGCCACAGCCCAGGGGCAGAGGTTCCCTGATGGAGGCTGGAGCCACCCTCGGTCTGAACGGCGGAGTTGGAGCCAGGCTCTTAAATGGAGATTCTGCACAAGGCAGAGGAGGAAAGATATACCTGGCCTTGCCCTTCCTCCTGCTTATGATGTCTGACTAGTGGCTCCTACTGGCCAGCCCTGGTCAGAAAGAGCTGCCGGGGAGCTGGAGAAATCCAGCCTGCAGGTGTGAGCACCTTGAGTGGAGCTGGGGAAGGGAAAGGACTCTGCAAGCAAACAGACCCAGGAAATCCTTTCAGCAATTTTTCCTCTTACTTTCTCTCCCCGAAGCAACAGGGCTTAGAACCAGGGCCTACCGACTGCCAGCCCTCAACCTGTTGTGCGTTCCCCATCAGAACAGGCCACTTTATCTCATTGAGAAAAACCCCTTCAGGAATGAAGGCCTCACCACCTCAGCTGCAGGGAGTGCTGTCCACAGCCCTCAGTGGTGACCCCTTTGGGGATGGCTGAGGAGAGCCATTGTGCTCAAGACCATACCATATCCCTTTCTGTGGTGGCCAGTATCTAAATGGCTGACTGAGGAGAGGTGTCCGCCATACTTTTCTTTATAGCACTTACTACCACCTGACCAATTATTTATAATGTGTTTATTGTGTCTCCACCACTCAAGAGCAGGAAGTTTGGCTTTGTTCATAGCTGTATATACACAGTGCCAGCATTTAGCACACAGTGTGAATTCAATTAAATTTGTTAACGAATTCATTCATTCATCCATTCATTCATTCACTGAGTGCTAAGCCCTAAGCCCTGATGATATAATGATGCAAGACCCTATGGAGCCTTCCCAGGATAGACCCCCTCCCCCATATCCTCTGCTGTAGCTCCTCTCTGAAGTGCCCAGATCATAGTATCTCATGCCTATTTCCTGAGCTTTGCAGAGGCTAAAACCCACCACCAAATGGAAGAAATTAACTACTTGATGATCATGAGCATGTAGCCCCCAGACCTTTTGGTGCCTAAGGTTTGATCACCATCATCCAATCAGAATTGTGCATGAGCTGATCACAGACCCTGGGATGCTCCTCCCTCACTTGGCCTTTAACAATGCTTTGCTGAAATGTTCCAAGGAGTTCTTGTTTTTTGAGACAAGCCACCCATTCTCCTTGCTTGGCCCTGTAGTAAGTGTTTCTCTGCTCCAACTCTGATGTTCCAGTTTATTTGGCCTTACACACGCAAACTTGTGTTTGGTAACAGTGATGCCTTTGGAAATTTCTGATCTACTGGGGCAATTAGACAAGTAGAAAAATAATGCTAACACAATGTGGCAGGTGCTGTACTGACGCATAGTTATCAACCCATGTGACTAACTTGTGCTGCTGAGGCAGAGCTTCGTTGAGCAGGAGATAAGGGACTGCTTTCCAGAAGGGTGCCAGGCAGACGGGCCCTGGAACGGGTGAACCCCAGGATGGCCTGAGCAGCTGGGCAGGTGACTTCAGGGGTCTCTAGGACATCAGGGTCAAGAGGACAATGAGACGGGGAGGCCAGGCAAGCCCTAAGATTCAGCACTACCACCTCTGGAAGCTTGGTCCTCAGAACAAGAGCTTGAATGTGCAAAGACTCATGTACGAGGCAGATCACTGCCACATCGGTTCCAACGACAGAAAATAAGGAGCAATGTCAGTGTTGATCAGAGGGAAAGAGCTGAATAAATAAAGGCACTTCCATACTTTGGAACTGCAGCTCTTAAGAGGAGTTGCATTCGTCTATGTGTACCAACTTGGAAAGATGGACATGATACAACGCTAGATGGAAAGAGAGATTACAGAATGATATGCGCATATTGATACCCATTTTGTTCAAATATATGCACATGTGTGTTTATATAAATATAGAAAATCATCTAGAAGGAAACAGACAGTTGGGACTTGAGATAGGAATAGACAAGGGGACACTATCACTTTTGGGTATTATTTGAATTTGTTAAAACCAGTATGGATTAACTTTCAAATTAAGTAAAGGGAAAAAAAGAGAAAAAAGAAAGTCCAGGGGCTTCCCTGGTGGTGCAGAGATTGAGAATCCGCCTGCCGATGCAGGGGACACGGGTTCGTGCCCTGTTTCGGGAAGATCCCACATGCCGCGGAGCAGCTGGGCCCGTGAGCCATGGCCGCTGAGCCTGTGCGTCTGGAGCCTGTGCTCCACAATGGGAGAGGCCACAACAGTGAGAGGCCCGCGTACCACAAAAAAAAAAATAAATAAAATAAAAATCCAAGGAGCTTATGGTCACTGTGCATCGGGGACAAACTGAAGGTGCACAAAACAGGTCAGGTTAATTGATCCAAAGCAGGCCACATGGGTTAAAGCAAATGAGAGGCAGGAATCAGGAAGGTGAGCTTGTTCAAGACTAGGGCAAGGCAGTGCGGAGGGGCAGAGACACAGGAGACTTGATTGCAGGAGAGGCACCATTGACCTCTGCAGTGACCCACTTCCTACAGGCCTTACATGTGTTCAGCAGGCCTCAGTGATCACAAAGAGCCACTTGCAGTCACACAGTAGTCTCCTGGGAGCAGGGAGAGCAGAGCTCGGATGGTGAAGATGTTCTCATCAGGCAGACCCAACCCTTCTAATAGCTTTCTCTAAGCCAGCCCTCCCTCCATACCTCCCTGAGGAAAGAGAAGATGGAGGGCCTCTGCCTTTTCTCACCAGCTCCTTTTACCAAAAAAGGGCCTTGCTTTTTTGCTCCTTGCAGTACCCCCCAGAGCCTTTAGCAAGCTTATTGTTTGCCTTGTGAGTCTCTAAGAGGGGATGCCAGGTACAGTATTTCCAAAAAGTATTTAACCACAGGGCACTCCTGCATTAGGTAATAGATGTTACTTGCCATCGAGTTTTAATTACACAAGTAGTACGTGGGTGCTTTCTCCTTGTCAAGAACTCCAGGTCATCCTACTAGAGGGAAAGGCCACATGGAAAGAGAGGGCCTGGAGGATGAGACACCTCATGAAGAAAGAAGCCATGTGCAAAAGGCCTGTGGTGCCTGGCCTGAGAGTGGGACCATCTGGACTCTGCAATGAAGTCAGCCGCATGAGAGAGGCAGCTAGTTCTAGTGGGACAGAGACAAGGCAGCCCTGCTGACTGACCGCTGTCTGAAGTCCTGCCCAGAGAATCATGGTTTTTGTGTTAAGCCACTAAGTTTTGGGGTGGTGTGCTATGCAGCCATAGATAACTGATATTCTCCTATTCCATCCCCAATGTCAATCTCCCCCTCTTCCAAGGAAACATCTTAAATTTGTTTTTATCATTACTTTTTTTTTTTTTTTTTTTTGCGGTACGCGGGCCTCTCACTGCTGTGGCCTCTCCCGTTGCGGAGCACAGGCTCCGGACGCGCAGGCCCAGCGGCCATGGCTCACGGGCCCAGCCGCTCCGCGGCATGTGGGATCCTCCCGGACCGGGGCACGAACCCGCGCCCCCTGCATCCGCAGGCAGACTCCCAACCACTGCGCCACCAGGGAAGCCCCATTACTTTGTTTTTAATAGTTCCATCAGATATGTAATTTTTGTAATCCCTTTTATCTCTTTGAGCTGTTTTTGAGCTTTATAAATATAGATTCACGCTCTATGTATTGTAGGGAGAATAGAATTATAGAAAACTCACCCAGTGAAATATCACCCCATCAGTGAAAATAAACATTGCCACACACAATATCATGGAAGGATGAAGCTTAGAGGCTTAGTTGTTGTACTGAAAACAGCAAGTTACAGGAGACTACTATATAATCATTCATCTTTTTATATGATTATTGGCCATTTCTTCTTGAGTTCCTGGTACATTTCTTTTGTCCGTTTATCTCTGGGGTTGTTTGTCATTTTCTTATTTATTGGAATTCTTTATAAATTTTAAGAAGTGTCCCCCAAGATTGGAGTACTAGGAATTACTTGAATCTTGAGAAACATTTCTAAGGATAGAGTTTAAAATTACCAAACCAAACCAACCAACAAAAACACCATGGAAGGTATTGAAAAAAAGAACAAATGAGATTAACAACATATTACACAGGCTCTTTGACGTCTTGGCTGAAGATTCCAAGGCTCAGAGACCCAATAGAACTTTGGGCTCTATTGCCAGTAAGGGGCTATTTATATAAATCCACAGTGCACAGAGGTTCTATTTCCTATTTCTTTCTACCAAAAGGAAATGCATTATTTAACTTGAGATATGGTCCCCCTTTTAAACATTTCCTAGGATAGACCAAGGAATTACTGTTCTTCCTAGTAGTGAGTTTATATTGCACTAAGGAAAGATAGACTCCTTTAACCCCTGAAGAGTCACATTTCTTTCACTTGGGTCACTTGATAGGGCCATTATAGACTCAGATAAGAAGTGTGGGACTCTTTAATATCTGGCAATTTCCTTGTGCCTCTTCACTTATTAAAAGAATGTATCCGACGGCTTAAAGATGGCGGAAGAGTAAGACGCGGAGATCTCCTTCCTCCTCACAGAGACATCAGAAATACATCTACACGTGGAGCTTCTCCTGTAGAGCACCCACCGAACACTGGCAGAGGACCTCGGACCTCCAAAAAGGCAAGAAACTCCCCACATATCTGGGTAGGGCAAAAGAAAAAAGAATAAACAGGGACAAAAGAATAGGGACGGGACCTACGCCAGTGGGAGGGAGCCGAGAAGGAGGAAAGACTCCCACACACTAGAGGCCCCTTCGCGGGCGGAGACTGCGGGCGCCGGAGGGGGAAGCTCCGGAGCCGCGGAGGACAGCTCAGCCACAGGGGTGCGGAGGGCAAAGCGGAGAGATTCCCGCAGAGGATCGGTGCCGACCGGCGCTCACCAGCCCGAGAGGCTTGTCTGCTCGCCCGCCGGGGCGGGCGGGGCCGGGAGCTGAGGCTCGGGCTTCAGTCGGATCCCGGGGAAAGGGCTGGAGTTGGCAGAGTGAAGACAGCTTGAAGGGGGCTAGTGCGCCACGGCTGGCCGGGAGGGAGTTCGGGAGAAGTCTGGAGCTGCCGAAGAGGCAAGAGACCTTTTCCTCCCTCTTTGCTGCCTGGGCGCGAGGAGAGGGGATTAAGTGCGCCGCTTAAAGGAGCCCTAGAACCGGGCGCGGAGCTGCCGAAGAGACAAGAGACTTTTTCTTGCCTCTTTGCTTCCTCGGGTGTGAGGTGAGGGGATTAAGAGCACCGCGTAGAGGAGCTCCAGAAACGGGCGCGAGCCGCGGCTGTCGGCACGGACAGTAGAGACGGGTGTCGGACGCTAAGGTTGCTGCTGCCACCACCAAGAGGCCTGTGTGTGAGCACAGGTCACTCTCCACACCGGCCCTCCCGGGAGCCCGTGCAGTCCGCCACTGCCGGGGTCCCGGGATCCAGGGACAGCTTCCCCGGGAGAACGTACGGCGCGCCTTGGGCCTGTGCAGCGTCACGTCGGCCTCTGACGTCGCGGACTCGCCCCGCCCCCGTGCCACTCCCTCCCCCCAGCCTGAGTGAGCTGGAGCCCCCGAATCAACTGCTCCTTTAACATCGTCCTGTCTGAGCGAAGGGCAGTCGCCCTCGGACATCCTACACGCAGAGGCGGGACCAAGTCCAAAGCTGAACCCCAGGAGCTGTGCGAACAGAGAGGAGAGGGGGAGATCTCTCCCAACAGCCTCAGAAGCGGCGGATTAAAGCTCCACAATCAACTTGAAGTGCCCTGCATCTGTTGAAAACCTGAATAGACAACGAATCATACCAAGTTGAGGAGGTGGACTTTGGGAGCAAGATATACTATTATTTTCCCCTTTTATTTCTTTTTGTGGGTGTGTATGTGTGTGCTGCTGTGTGAGATTTTGTCTGTATAGCTTTGCTTGCACCATTTGTCCTAGGGTTAGACCGACCCATTTTTCTGTTTTTTGTTTGTTTGTTTGTTTGTTTGTTTTTGTTTTTTTTTGTTGTTTGTTTTTTAAAAGGAAATTTTTCTTCTTAATAATTATTTTTTATTTTAATAACTATACGTTATACTACTCTGTCTTCTCCCTTTCTTTCTTCCTTTCTTCCCTCCTTCCCTCCTTTCTTCCTTCCTTCCCCCTTCTTTCCTCCCTTCCTCTCTTCCTTCCTCCCTTTCTTCCTCTGCACCTTCCGTCCTTGCTTTCTTGCTTCCTTCCTTCATTTCTTCCTTCCTTTCTTCCTTCCTTCCGTCCCTCCCTCCTTCCTTCCTTTTCTTTCCTCTCCATTTATTCTACCTTTTATTTTGAGCCGTGTGGATTAAAGGTTCTTGGCGCCCCAGCCAGGCACCAGGGCGGTGTCCCTGAGGTGGGAGAACCAACCTCAAGACACTAGTCCACAAGAGACCTCCGAGCTCCACGTAATATCAGACGGCGAAAATCTCCCAGAGACCTCCATCTCAACACCAAGACCCAGCTTCACTCAAGGACCAGCAAAGAACAGTGCTGGACACCCTATCCCCAACAAAGAGCAAGACAGGTCTACAGCCCCATCCATTAGCAGAGAGACTGCCTAAAATCATAATAAGGTTACCAACATCCCCAAACACACCACCAGACGAGGACCTGCCCACCAGAAGGACAAGATCCAGCCTCATCCACCAGAACAGAGGCACTAGTCCCCCCAACCAGGGAATCTACTCAACCCACTGAACCAACCTTAGCCACTGGGGACAGCCACCAAAAACAACAGGAACTACGAACCTGCAGCGTGCAAAAAGGAGACCTCAAACACAGTAAGATAAGCGAAATGAGAAAACAGAAAAACACACAACAGATGAAGGAGCAAGATAAAAACACACCAGACCTAACAGATGAAGAGGTAATAGCCAATCTACCTGAAAGAGAATTTAGAATAATGATGGTGAAGATGATGCAAAATCTTGGAAATAGAATAGACAATTTGCAAGAAACAGTTAACAGGGACCTAGAAGAAATAAAGAGGAAGCAAGCAACGATGAGCAACACAATAAATGAAATTAAAAATACTCTAGATGGGATCAATAGCAGAATAACTGAGGCAGAAGGACGGATAAGTGACCTGGAAGATAAAATAGTGGAAATAACTACTGCAGAGCAGAAGAAAGAAAAAAGAATGAAAAGAACTGAGGACAGTCTCAGAGACCTCTGGGACAACATTAAACGCACCAACATTCGAATTATAGGGGTCCCAGAAGAAGAAGAGAAAAAGAAAGGGACTGAGAAAATATTTGAAGAGATTATAGTTGAAAACTTCCCTAATATAGGAAAGGAAATAGTCAATCAAGTCCAGGAAGCACAGAGAGTTCCATACAGGATAAACCCAAAGAGAAACACGCCACGACACATAATAATCAAACTGTCAAAAATTAAATACAAAGAAAACATATTAAAAGCAGCAAGGGAAAAACAACAAATAACACACAAAGGAATCCCCATAAGATTAACATCTGATCTTTCAGCAGAAACTCTACAAGCCAGAAGGGAGTGGCAGGACATATTTAAAGTGATGAAGGAAAAAAACCTACAACCAAGATTACTCTACCCAGCAAGGATCTCATTCAGATTTGATGGAGAAATTAAAACCTTTACAGACAAGCAAAAACTGAGAGAGTTCAGCACCACCAAACCAGCTCTACAACAAATCCTAAAGGAACTTCTCTAGGCAAGAAACACAAGAGAAGGAAAAGACCTACAAGAACAACCCGAAACAAGTAAATGGTAATAGGAACATACATATCGATAATTACCTTAAATGTAAATGGATTAAATGCTCCCACCAAAAGACACAGACTGGCTGAATGGATACAAAAACAAGACCCATATATATGCTGTCTACAAGAGACCCACTTCAGACCTAGGGACACATACAGACTGAAAGTAAGGGGATGGAAAAAGATATTCCATGCAAATGGAAATCAGAAGAAAGCTGGAGTAGCAATTCTCATATCAGACAAAATAGACTTTAAAATAAAGACTATTACAAGAGACAAAGAAGGACACTACATAATGATCAAGGGATCGATCCATGAAGAAGATATAACAATTGTAAATATTTATGCACCCAACATAGGAGCACCTCAATACATAAGGCAAATACTAACAGCCTTAAAAGGGGAAATCGACAGCAACACAATCATAGTAGGGGACTTTAACACCCCACTTTCACCAATGGACAGATCATCCAAAATGAAAATAAATAAGGAAACACAAGCTTTAAATGATACATTACACAAGATGGACTTAATTGATATTTATAGGACATTCCATCCAAAAACAACAGAATACACATTTTTCTCAAGTGCTCATGGAACATTCTCCAGGATTGATCATATATTGGGTCACAAATCTAGCCTTGGCAAATTTAAGAAAATTGAAATCGTATCAAGTATCTTTTCCGACCACAACGCTATGAGACTAAATATCAATTATAGGAAAAGATCTGTAAAAAATACAAACACATGGAGGCTAAACAATACACTACTTAATAACGAAGTGATCACTGAAGAAATCAAAGAGGAAATCAAAAAATACTTAGAAACAAATGACAATGGAGACACAACGACCCAAAACCTATGGGATACAGCAAAAGCAGTTCTAAGAGGCAAGTTTATAGCAATACAATCATACCTTAAGAAACAGGAAACATCTCGAATAAACAACCTAACTTTGCACTTAAAGCAATTAGAGAAAGAAGAACAAAAAACCCCCAAATTTAGCAGAAGGAAAGAAATCATAAAGATCAGATCAGAAATAAATGAAAAAGAAGTGAAGGAAACAATAGCAAAGATCAATAAAACTAAAAGCTGGTTCTTTGAGAAGATAAATAAAATTGATAAACCATTAGCCAGACTCATCAAGAATAAAAGGGAGAAGACTCAAATCAATAGAATTAGAAATGAAAAAGGAGATATAACAACTGACACTGCAGAAATACAAAAGATTATTAGAGATTACTACAAGCAACTGTATGCCAATAAAATGGACAACCTGGAAGAAATGGACAAATTCTTAGAAATGCACAACCTGCCGAGACTGAACCAAGAAGATATAGAAAATATGAACAGACCAATCACAAGCACTGAAATTGAAACTGTGATTAAAAATCTTCCAGCAAACAAAAGTCCAGGACCAGATGGCTTCACAGGCGAATTCTATCAAACATTTAGAGAAGAGCTAACACCTATCCTTCTCAAACTCTTCCAACAGATAGCAGAGGGAGGAACACTCCCAAACTCATTCTATGAGGCCAACATCACCCTGATACCAAAACCAGACAAAGACGTCACAAAGAAAGAAAACTACAGGCCAATATCACTGATGAACATAGATGCAAAAATCCTCAACAAAATATTAGCAAACAGAATACAACAGCACATTAAAAGGATCATACACCATGATCAAGTGGGGTTTATCCCAGGAATGCAAGGATTCTTCAATATACGCAAATCAATCAATGTGATACACCATATCAACAAACTGAAGGAGAAAAACCATATGATCATCTCAATAGATGCAGAGAAAGCTTTTGACAAAATTCAACACTCATTTATGATAAAAACCTTGCAGAAAGTGGGCATAGAGGGAACTTTCCTCAACATAATAAAGGCCATATATGACAAACCCACAGCTAGCATCGTTCTCAATGGTGAAAAACTGAAACCATTTCCACTAAGATCAGGAACAAGACAAGGTTGCCCACTCTCACCACTCTTATTCAACATAGTTTTGGAAGTTCTAGCCACAGCAATCAGAGAAGAAAAAGAAATAAAAGGAATCCAAATAGGAAAAGAAGAAGTAAAGCTGTCACTGTTTGCAGATGACATGATACTATACATAGAGAATCCTAAGGATGCTTCCAGAAAACTACTAGAGCTAATCAATGAATTTAGTAAAGTTGCAGGATACAAAATTAATGCACAGAAATCTCTTGCATTCTTATACACTAATGATGAAAAATCTGAGAGTGAAATTAAGAAAACGCTCCCATTTACCATTGCAACAAAAAGGATAAAATATCTAGGAATAAACCTACCTAAGGAGACAAAAGACTTGTATGCAGAAAACTATAAGACACTGATGAAAGAAATTAAAGATGATACAAATAGGTGGAGAAATATACCATGTTCTTGGATTGGAAGAATCAACATTGTGAAAATGACTATACTACCCAAAGCAATCTACCGATTCAATGCAATCCCTATCAAATTACCCCTGGCATTTTTTACAGAACTAGAACAAAAAATTTCACAATTTGTATGGAAACACAAAAGACCCCGAATAGCCAAAGCAATCTTGAGAACGAGAAATGGAGCTGGAGGAATTAGGCTCCCTGACTTCAGACTCTACTACAAGGCTACAGTAATCAAGACAATATGGTACTGGCACAAAAACAGAAATATAGATCAATGGAACAGGATAGAGAGCCCAGAGATAAACCCCCACACATATGGTCACCTTATCTTTGATAAAGGAGGGAAGGATATACAGTGGAGAAAAGACAGCCTCTTCAATAAGTGGTGCTGGGAAAACTGGACAGCTACATGTAAAAGTATGAAATTGGAACACTCCCTAACACCACACACAAAAATAAACTCAAAATGGGTTAAAGACCTAAATGTAAGGCCAGACACTATCAAACTCTTAGAGGAAAACATAGGCAGAACACTATACGACATAAATCACAGCAAGATCCTTTTTGACCCATCTCCTAGAGAAATGGAAATAAAAACACAAATAAACAAATGGGACCTAATGAAACTTAAAAGCTTTTGCACAGCAAAGGATACCATAAACAAGACCAAAAGACAACCCTCAGAATGGGAGAAAATATTTGCAAATGAAGCAACTGACAAAGGATTAATTTCCAAAATTTATAAGCAACTCATGCAGCTCAATAACAAAAAAACAAACAACCCAATCCAAAAATGGGCAGAAGAACTAAATAGACATTTCTCCAAAGAAGATATACAGATTGCTAACAAACACATGAAAGAATGCTCAACCTCATTAATCATTAGAGAAATGCAAATCAAAACTACAATGAGATATCATCTCACACCGGTCAGATTGGCCATCATCAAAAACTCTAGAAACAATAAATGCTGGAGAGGGTGTGGAGAAAAGGGAACCCTCTTGCACTGCTGGTGGGAATGTAAATTGATACAGCCGCTATGGAGAACAGTATGGAGGTTCCTTAAAAAACTACAAATAGAACTACCATACGACCCTGCAATCCCACTACTGGGAATATACCCTGAGAAAACTATAATTCAGAAAGACTCATGTACCAAAATGTTCATTGCAGCTCTATTTACAATAGCCAGGACATGGAAGCAACCTAAGTGTCCATCAACAGATGAATGGATAAAGAAGATGTGGCACATATATACAATGGAATATTACTCAGCCATAAAAAGAAATGAAACTGAGTTATTTATAATGAGGTGGATGGACCTGGAGTCTGTCATACAGAGTGAAGTAAGTCAGAAGGAGAAAAACAAATACCGTATGCTAACACATATATATGGACTCTAAGGGAAAAAAATGTCATGAAGAGGTTAGTGGTAGGACGGGAATAAAACACAGACTTACTCGAGCTTGGACTTGAGGATATGGGGAGGGGGAGGGGTGGGCTGTGACGAAGTGGGGGAGTGGCAGGGACATATATACACTATCAAATGTAAATTAGATAGCTGGTGGGAAGCTGCTGCATAGCACAGGGAGATCACCTCTGTGCTGTGTGACCGCCTGGGGGGGTGGGATAGGGAGGGTGGGAGAGAGGGTGATGCAAGAGGGAGGAGATGTGGGAGCATGTGTGTATGTATAACTGATTTAGTTTGTTGTAGAGGGAAAACTAACACACTATTGTAAAACAATTATACTCCAATAAAGATGTTAAAAAAAAAAAAAAAAAAAAAAAAAAAAAAAGAATGTATCCATTAGCAGTCATCAGTACGTTCTGTCAAGATGGGAGCTAAATTATCCTTAACGTTTTAAGAGAATGCTTTTTCAAGAAAAATAATGGCCTTAAGTGCTCAGTGGAATAGATATGGCATTCTTTGTCATAACCTCTCCTTCCTCCCCGCAGGTGGAATCGGACACTGCTTACTTCGGTCAAAGATCCAGGCCATTTCCTCACTACCCTGTGAGTCAGCCCTCACCCCAGCCTGTGGCCACCATCCCCAGGAATAAACAGAGCTCCTCACCCATCACAGGGAGAGACCGCGGTCTGATTCTTCCTGCTCTCTAATTCATCCAGGGAGAAGGAGGAATGAGGTGCTCGCTGAGCAAACAATCTCTTTCAGAGGGACTCTGTTTTAGCAATAGAAAGCACATCAGAGAAATAATCACCCCCGTGGAACTCCACACTGAAACAGATCTCCTTTTTGACTCTTCATTTGAAACATATGCTCTATGGAAAATGTGGCTCGCAGGAGGGAGGTTGTAGGGGTGTGTGTTTGTGTGTGTGTTTTCATGATTAAAACAAGTTTTCTGTGTCGCTTATTTTTATGAAACCGTAAGGTTTAATTAGTGAAAAGCTTCCACCTCCTAAATATGGGTATATCTCTCCAGGCTTTGTCTTTTTCTTACTCCTTTCCTCTCAGGTCACATCTATTCTCACAGGCGTTAATAATTACATCCATAGCAGTTAAAATATATTCAGGTGAAAATAATAAAATACCAACAGAGTTAAATAACAGAGACATTTAATAAATGTATGTGTCACAAGAAGTCTGGAGGTTGGCAAATCCAGACTTTGATCAGCACATCAACGAGGGCACCAGTGCCCAAATTTCTTACCGTCTTCCTGCTTTGTCACCATCAGTGTGTCAGCCACAACCCTCAAGATGCTGCTCCAATAATCCCATTCTCTCCTGACAGTCATTAGCAGGAAGGAAGGAGATGAAAGCAAAGCAGGCCTTCTCCTCCTGGAGAAAGAAAATCCTTCCCAGAAACCTGTGCATCTCATTGGCTAGACTAGGATCACATGGCTTACCCCTTGACCAATCAAAGGGAAGCGAGGTACCACATCTGGACTCAGAATCATCATGATTTTTCCTCTCCAACTGGGCCCTCGCAACCCAAACCTGTGGGGCGCGGCAAAGCGTTGCCGCAAAGCAGGATAGAAAAAGCTGAGTCATCCATCCGGTAGCCAGTGCGCATGCGTTGAGATATGCTAACAAGGTTTTAGAGCAGTAACCAGTCCGAAGGCGACGTGTAGCTATGCCTTCGATATGAACCAGTCAGAGACTTGCACAGTACCCCGAATCTTATATAGGCAGCTGCCGTTAAGGCTGCGGGGTCTTCCTTCCATCTTTCCTTAACCAAGCTGTACTCCAATAAAGTGTGATACGAGAAGAATCTAGCGTGTGGCGACTGTTATTCTGCTGGTCAGACGCAGCTCGCCATACAAACCCAGGTGGGATTCTATTCAGAAGGAAGGAGGAATAGCTGTTGAGGGGGCAACAGCTCCCAAATCCTTATTTCCAACCCTGACTATTCTCTCCTCCCACTGCACATTTCCAACTGCCTGGAGTACCTACCTACCTTATTGTCCTGTTGCCTCAAACTCAATCTTTCAGGGAAAAAATTCCTTTTCTCATCTAATAGGTGGCTCCTTTTTCTGCATTTCTCAACTTTTCTCATCCATCCACCCATCATAGAGGCTGCGACCCTCAGAATCATTTTCGATGCCCTCTCGGTCTGGACTTCCTTACCCAGTTGGTCCCCAGAGCAGCTAAATCTTCATCTTCCTAATGTCTCCTACATTGGCACACCATTTCACCCTTTTTACTATTCCTTCAGTCACGCTGTTCCAGGTGCACACGGACCTCTTCATTTCATCTAAAATGGGCCCCAGCCTACAGTGCCATATGTTCTTCCACCAGACTCACCTTCTTAAAAAAGCCTGCAGTCTCATCTCTCCGTGATCTAGGATGAGGCTCCCATATTCCTACAGGAGGAAAATCTACAGTTCTTAGTTTGGGTTTTAAAATTTGCTACACATTACCTTTTAAAAAGGATTCCCCACTATTTTCTGCTCCAGCCAGACTGGTTGAGTCATTGTTCCCTGAAGTATGCTTTAATGCATTCCTATCACCACACATTTGTCCACACCATTCTCCCAGATAAGAATATCTTTCTGCTTTCTCCTTTCTGAGTCCTACCTGACCAACTCATGTCTCACTGCTGAAATCTCCTTAAATATCCTAGGCTTCAATGAGTGTCTTCTCCACTGAAATCCTACATGCTTATGGAATTATGAGTCAAGTTTTAATAAGAAACTTCAGGGTTAAATAATTAGGCAAGTGTAAATCTCCTACGGCCATATTACCAGTGCTTTGTAATGTGCCACAATAATACTTACATGGTAAATAATGATATAATACCCATTGCTCAATATTGAGGAAATTTTTTAAAAATTCCATTCTGATTATTAAACTTCAGAAAGTTCAGTGTCCTTTCAAAAGATAAAGGTAGTATCGTTATTAAAGCAAGACTGCAGCTTCTTGCAGATTCTTCAAAAGACTGCCAGTGAATCTATACAATCTGATGTATCAGTGGAGAGACTGTTCATTCATTCATTCATAGTCAGAAGATTGAAATTTTATTGCCCAACAACTATCACCAAAATTCTTGGCAGGAGAACTCTCTATATTTAGGAAAATGTCTTGAAAAATTGCTCGGGGATAGAGAGTGAGGTTCAGATAGAATCTGACTACACTGTGTGTATCAGGGTGCTGTGCTCATGTCCAGGGAAGTTGGGGATTTCTCTCCTTCACCATTTCCTAACAAAGAAATGCCAAACCTCTTAAAGAAAGTGGCAGGGTTATCAAGACAGAATATTATATAGAAAGCCAGAAGACACACAGAACTGTTTACTGTTCAAATAGTAGGAGGCCTTGGGCTTAGCTGTTAAAGAGTAGGAGGCCTTGGGCTTAGCTGTTAAACTTAGGTGAAGGTGGGCCTGGTACCATGTCACCCACAGGGCTTCTCTGAAGAAATTTGGCCAAGTATAGCTTTTTGTTGCTATCTAGGGTTTTTCCACTTATTCTGACATTGCTACTTAAAGCTTTGTCAAAACTCTGAGCTTATTTCTTCATTTGGAAAATGGAAGACGGGGGTCTATACTATATCCAGGACTGCTCTGTATTTTATTTTCTAAATGTCCTCATATATGTATGTTTATCTTTCATAAGGCTGAGTTCTTATTTTTTGATTCACATTTCTTTGGTAAAACTATCTGTACTGGTAGTGATGCTTTTGGCTGCAAGTAAAAGAAAACTCCATTTCAACTGGCTTATACACTAAAGGAGATTTATTGGTTCATGTAGCTGAAAAAGTCCAGATGCTGGGTAGCCATCAGGTGTGGTTCCATAAGCCCCCCAATCTGCCTCTCTATGATTTGCTTGTCCCCTTCTTCTTTTGTGGTTTGGCAACAGACCCAGGCTGACAGCAAGGTGATTGTAGCATTTCCTGGCCTTGCAGTCTGGCCATAAGAAGAAGAATCATCTCGTCCAGTAGCTCCACTCTTAAAATCAGAAGCCCTCCTGACCAGAAACTCCTACCAAACCTTCTGTTTCATCTCATGGGCCAGAATTTGGGCACACGCCCACTCCTAAACCAATCTTCTTGGCCTGAGGAATGCCACTTGCTGATTATCAAGATCTGGATTCTTAAACTAACCTCGGTGACAAGGGGGCAAGATTACTTATAGACCAATCAAGCTCACACTGCAACCAGAGGTTGAGTCAGCTTCCCTAAACCTCAGGCCTGCACGGGAGCAGAGTATCCCTGAGCAAAAACCAGGGTGCCGCCAGAACCAGGCAAGAGGAAAGGGATGCTGGGGACGCATGCATCTTCAAAGTTTGTTATGTACAAAACTGTAGAATACCAATTTCATCCTTGAGATCTGAACAGGATACAGCCAAGTCTGCTAACCAAAGGCTGTAATATTCACAGAGTTCAAGTCTGCCAGATCTTTATCTAACAAAGTCTAAAAATTTCCACAAGGAAATGAGAAACATGTAAACAATTACAGCTCTGTGGCTAACTGTACACCAGCATACGTGAAACCAATTGTTTCCACTCCATATGGGATACTAATCAGCTTAATTACATGGCAAAAAAATAACTCAAGAACCAAACTGCTTCAGTGTTTCATCAGAGGAAAATAATAGAAGCTGAAAAACATACTTTCTTCAAACAGAAAAACCAGGTGAAATCTTGGAAAGGATCAATCAGCAGTGAAGTGCTGTTTATGCTTTTTTTTTTCCCACCAGAGGAATGTAAAAGGAGTTGGAAAATATACTCTTTTCAGATAGAAAATTAGATATAATGTTGGAAAAAAATCAGAGACTGAGCAGTTTTTAATTGCTAATCATTAATATCCCTTTTAATTCTGCCACCAAGGTTACTCTCAATTTACTTAATGCTTTCAAAATACTGTCTATCAGTTTTGTGGGAGTGGCGGGCAGTCTGTCAATCCCTTCCTGATTTGGGTTCAAATTGACTTAGAAGTACAGTTGAGCCATTCTTCCAACAAAACAGCTATTGAGGGCCTCTGATGTACCAGGCTGCCCTGTGCCCGTAGCATCATCACGTGGTCAGCCAGCTGCTTTCCTTCCCTTTCAGAGGAAGGGGGCTCCTTGGAGGCCATCATCCAAAGTCCCCTGTGACATTAGACCTTCTTTTGAGCAGTCTTGTTGCTTCCTCTGATGTCGATTCAGTTGGGTCACTGACTTATTGGGCTCTCACTGCCAAGAAAGAGCTGTACAGAGTGCTGTGTGGGAAGATAAGAGAGAAATGACTGATGTAGCTCTTGCTCCAGAGAACCTGACCACCTTCCTGGAGAGGGAGCTCCACCAGGAAAGAAAGAAGAGCACATATATATCGAAGAGTTGATGAACCGAGACCCAAAGTGTAGGCAGTGCAGGAAGGAAATATGTCTTTCAATTCCCAGGTTAACAAGAATGCATGCGGGTTGAGAAGGGAGGCTGCACCAACGCAGAACAGTGGGAATGAACAAGTAAAGGCTAAATCATAGAAGGCTTTAGAAATCAGAGATAAAAGTAGACCCAGTGGGCAAAGGAAAAGGGAAATAATCTGTGTCTCAAAAGCAGGAGTGTGATGTGTATGTGTTTGGTGTACCTATGGCTGCATCTGTGTGTGTAAGAATGAAGTTACAAAGCGCACCCCCTAACAGAGACCTGATTACCTGGATTTTACCACACGCACACACACACACACACACGCACGCACGCACGCATGCACTCACATGCACACAACTCAGGGGAAAACTGGAAATGTTGGTCCAGACAGACTGAAGATCTCGCTCAGTGTTTTCTAACCCTTTTGGACATAAAGACCTCTTTTTCTGACGGCAAAAATACTTGGACACTTGTACAACTCTGGTAATTGTTTACTAGTATCTGTCGACTGAGAACATATGTAATACCCCTGGCATACTTCTACGCCTTTATGAAATTGAGGTAAACGAGGGCTTTCTAGATGGATCAATTAGAAAATGGTGCCACTTCTTCTCAGGGCTGGCTCAGCCCCAAAGTAGGACAGTTGGCCCATGAAAGAGACTTGGGACTGGTTTTCAGCCCTTGTATGAGCCCCCTTAGTTGGGCACCCTTTGCCAGAGGACAGCCAATGCAACCATATGGAGGCCCCCATGACCCAAAGGCGCTATAGGTTCAGTAAGGCTTTGAAATGAGATTGTGTTTGGTTCATAACAATGGTGTCCAGATGAATTTGAAAAATAAGCATTCTATTTTTTTTTTTTTTTTGAAAAATAGTCATTCTTTATTTGACAGACAAAGCTTTGGGAATTGAAAAGGATTCAGATACTTCTTGCCAAGACTTTACCCCTCCCCAAGTGTCTGTAGCCCACAGCAGGTGGTTCAGGCCACTCAAGCTTCTGTCTAACGGCCACAAGGGGGCAACAATCAGGAGTGGACATTGTCCCTCTCTGCCCCAAACTCAGTTCACAGCTGCAGATCGAGAGTGAGAATTGGGGAAGGAAGGAAGTGCACCTAGCACTTTGCCCCAACAAACAGATCACAGGATTTAGTGCTAAATAAATCCCTTTACATTTGTTCACACATTTTTTGTGTGGGGAAAAAAAATGCATACAAATGAATAATCTTAACATAAAATTCTGAGTTATTAATAGCCCTTAATTTTAGCCATGAGTTATTTACTCAAGTATCCCAGCATAACCAAAATGTGCCACCTTAAAAGCTACTTCAGTGTATCAAGTTTTCCCCCAAAAGGGCACACAGATTCCATCAATGGGCACGGGAACACTGTCCTATCACTCCTCCTCACATCCAGCCAGACACTGAGGTCAAGGAAATAGCAAAATATGCCTTTATATCTGTTGTCTGTTCTCTTGAGACTGCAAAATGCTTTGTCACAATGCCCTGTGTTTATATAAGATATTCATTTTTAAGCCCTTTTATTAAACCACAAATCATAAACCACAGAACAATTTTTTGGAGTTAAAATGAATTTTTGTTTTCACAATAATCTTATGGGTCAACGGAGTGAGTATTATGTTTTTGCCTGCTTAAGAGATTGAGGATCTTGAGGGACAGAGATGATGTTTTCAAATTATTAGCAGAACTAGTCAATGCAAAGGTCTCTCCATGACACGAAGCTGCTTTATACAGAGCAAGGCTAATTCACGAGCACTGTATTTTTCAACTTTTTAGTTAACCCAAGTTAGTGGTGTAATGGTAAATTAAAAAAAAAATTTTATTGAAGTACAGTTGATTTACAATGTTGTGGTAATTTCTACTGTACAGCAAAGTGATTCAGTTATACATATATATACCTTCTTTTCCTAATATTCTTTTCCATTGCAGTTTATCATAGGAAATTGAATATAGTCCCCTGTGCTATACAGTAGAACCTTGTTGTTTATCCATTCTGCATATAATAGTTTGCATCTGCTAACCCCAAACTCCAAATCCATCCTTCCCCCACCCCCCTCCCCCTTGGCAACCACAAGTCTGTTCTCTGTGTCTGTTCATCTGTTTCCATTTCGTAGATAAGTTCATTTGTGACATATTTCAGAATCCACATATGAGTGATATCATATGGTTTTTGTCCTTCTCTTTCTGACTTACTTCACTTAGTGTGATCATCTCTAGGCCCATTTGTGTTTAGCTGCAAATGGCATTACTTCATTCTTTTTTATGGCTGAGTAGTATTCTATTGTATATATGTACCACATCTTCTTTACCTGTAATGGTAAATGTTTAACAACTGGATCTCCAAGTGAAAAAGCCCTTGCCAATCTCCATGGTGTAAATAGTCTCACTGCAGCTGATTTCCAGCTACAATGGGATGGCACTGAATGCCATCAGAGTTGGGAAGAGATGTACAGTAGCAGAAAATTATTTAGTATTTGTAACATACAGATATAATAGCCATACCTTCAAGAACTTGATAATAATAAAATGTAGTAGAATAATTAGGGAGTTAAGAATTTAGAGTTTTTGTTACTTTGTTTTTAAGTATAATTTATTTAATTGTAAGTGTATATAATTTAATTTTTAATAATGGCTGTATTTAATAAGCAGTTCACCAAACTCCTAAAAATTTCACAATTGTCTCTCACCAATCTGTGGGAAAAAACACTGCATGCCACTGACCCAAGCTCTCCTTTCAAGTGCTTTGAAATTTAAAATAAAATAAATATCAACCCCCCAGGGCACACTGCTAGTTGTAGGCCTTAATACCACCCTCCCCAACCAACACACATTTTGAGAATTTTTGGATTGTGCAGGTGAAGGCATAACCATCTGTGGATGGTCTGGGCTAAAACTCAAAGTCCTGGAGCCACTGGGCAAGGGACTGTTGATATAATTAAGGTATAAGGTGACTGAGCATTGTTCATCTAACCTTCCTGAAGTGCAGAACAAAGAAAATCCACCCTCCTTTTGCAGGAAAAGAGAGTATTTTTGGTTTTCGGGTTTTTTTTTTTTTTTAATTTTTATTGATGTATAGTTGCTTTACTATATTGTGTTAATCTATAATGTACAGCAAAGTGAATCAGCTATATGTATACATATATCCCCTCTTTTTGGATTTCCTTCTTTTTTAGGTCACCAGAGAGCACTGAGTAGAGTTCCCTGTGCTATACAGTAGGTTCTCATAAGTTATCTATTTTATACATGGTAGTGTAATATGTCAATCCCAATCTCCCAATTCATCCCACCCCCCCACCTTTACCCCTTGGTGTCCATATGTTTGTTCTCTACATCTGTGTCTCTATTTCTGCTTTGTAAATAAGATTGTCTATACCATTTTTTTTTCAGATTCCACAAATATGTGTTAATATACGATATTTGTTTTAAGAGAGAGTATTTTTGGTTTGAATTATCCAGGTTGGCTATTGACCAAACTCAGCTGGATAATTATACAAGTCTTCCTTTGACTAGTGCTATATTGGCCTAAGTTTTAGGTTTGGGACCTGAAACGTTGGCACTGGAAAAGACAGTAAGTAGTCAAGCCCATGTCATCTGAAGAAAACACTGGGGGTGCAAAACTTAAGGAGGCACATATTCTCAGGATGGGGTAGGTACACTCAGCCCTGAGCATGCCTCCTTAAATTTTGTGCCCTAGTTACCTCACTTGCCTCACCCTTGTTCTGGTCCTGAAACTGATGTCCCAAAAGGCCAAGTTCACCTGACTAGTCGGCATCAGAGCTGGTACTAACATAGATCCTCTAACCCCTGATCTGACACATTCCCCATACAGTGGGCTGCCTCCAGCTTTGCCTACCCTTCCAAGGAAAGCTTCAAAGTGCTTAGCTTCAAAGCTAAGCAGGAAGTTTTCTGAACAGCTGGGCCAGTGGTCCTCTATCTAGGTGGCACATTAGATTGCCTGAGGGAGTTTTAAATATTCTACCTCCTAAGTCCCCCTCTCTGACATTTTAAATCAATTGTTCCAAAAAATAAATAAATAAATAAATAAATAAATAAATAAATAAATAAATAAATAAATTGTTCCGTGATGGGTCCTGGAAAGAGTTTTGTTTATTTACTTTTAACATTCCTCTATGATTATTATGTGCAGCCAAGGTTGAGAACCCTGAATAGTAACAGTAAAAACAATAATAACTTTGCTAATAAAAGACCATGTTAGTTAAGGAGGAGCAGGCTGTATTTAAGCCAAGGTGTTGAACGTCAGTATTTGTTTCTTTTCCAATTATTATCATTAAGTCAGTGTATTCTCTACACCCATAAAGAACTATTTTGCTTAAAAAAAAACAAAAATAAAATGAGCAGGGAGCACCTTAACCTCGATTAAGACCCGGGGCAAATTTACCTTAAGAGGATGGCAAGGTGATGACCCAGCAGGCTGGACTTCTGCACTCTCAGTGGGGAAGAATGCTTATAAGGCAAATCAATACAGTAAGTCCCCTACATACGAACCTGCAAGTTGCGAACATTCAAAGATGCAAACGTACGTTCGCATATCCAATCACATAAGTTCGTTCACATGCCTGATATACATCGTCATGTGCGTGCATCAAGTGGTTGTGCTTTTGTGTACTGTACTGTATAGAGTACAGTAGTACAGTATCTTTATTTCCAGCCCAGGCTGTCCAGAAGCAAGCGTAAAAACAGCGGTGATGTATTAGGTACTACTGTACTTTTCAATGTACTGTACTGTAAGAGTAAAAATGTTTTCTTTATTTTTTGTGTTTGTTTTTTATGTATTATTTGTGTGAAAAGTATGATAAACCTATTACAGTACAGTACTATATAGCCGATTGTGTTAGTTGTGTACCTAGGCTAACTTTGTTGGACTTAACGAGCAAATTGGACTTATGAATGTGCTCTTGGAATGGAACTCGTTCCTATGTACGGGACTTACCGTATGTAAATAAGGGAAAAGTTTATCATTCTTAGGAAAGAAAGCCAACAAACTATTTTTAAGTACTTTTGAATTGAGCCATTTGACCAAATGATGATTTTGCTCATTTACGAATCACTCTTCCTATTGGTGAAAACACAGGAGACCCTCCGAGGCATAGAGTGACTTGTCATCAAACGCCTTTTACATCGGTGTTTGTTAGGGATTAGAGAGTAAGCTTTCTGCATTTATTCAAGAATATTCTGAAATACAGGCTTTTCAACAACACAGGTATACCCAGGAATCCCTATTTTACTCAAGGGAAATGTAAACTCTATCAATCAAGTTGTGGTGGTGATTACCTGATTTTATACATTTGTCAAAAAGTATAGAACTGTATACTAAAAATGGGGAATTTCACCATAAGTAAATTATACCTTAATTTTAAAAAAATGGACAGAGATGGGTGCAGACCTTGAATAAATGTTTGCTAAGGAAAAAAAAGACAAGGAGACTTTCTTCTTCATGTTGCTGAATTAGAAACTTTTCTCAAAAACAAAACAACTAAATTAGTCTCAGTTATTAAGATAGCTCTTCTGAGGGCATTGTCTGTGTTGCAGCCCAGCATCGGCTCTGCTCTGAAACTAAAGACCCACCCAGCTGCCTGCACAATCATGGGTGCACCTCTTCAAAGCACAAGCTATTCATCTTTGAGAACCAACAAAATCTGATAAAGGCATACCTGTGCTTTCTTTATGCTTCACAGATAGTGTGTTTTTTACCGATCAAAGGTCTGTGGCAACCCTGTGTTGAGCAAATCTATTGGTGCCATTTTTCCAATAGCATTTGCTCACTTGGTGTCTCTGAGTCACATTTTGGCAATTCTGGCAATATTTCAAACTTTTTCATTATTATTTTATTTGTGATGGTGATCTCTGATCAGTGATATTTGATGTTACTATTGGAATTGTTTTGGGGCACCAAAAACTGTGCCCATTTAAGGTGGTGAACTTAATCCATAAATGTATGTGTTCTGACTGCTCTCTCTCCTTCTCTAAGGGCCTCCTTATTCCCCAAGACACAACAATACTGAAATAAGGCCAATTAATAGCCCTGCGATGGCCTCTAAGTGTTCAGGTAAAAAGATGAGTCACACATGTCTCATTTAAAATCAAAAGCTAGAAATGATTAAGCTTAGTGAGGAAGGCATGTCAACAGCCCAGTTTGGCCAAAAGCTAGGTAGGCCCTCTGAACCAAACAATTAGCCAAGTTGTGAATGGATGCAAAGGAAAAATTCTTGAAGGAAATTTAAAATGTTACTCCAGTGTACACACGAATGGTAAGAAAGTGAAACAGCCTTATTGCTGATGTGGAGAATGTCTGAGTGGTCTGGATAGAAGACCAAACCAACCACCACATTGCTTTAAACCAAAGCCTAATCCAGAGCAAGGCCCTAACTCTCTTCAATTCTATGAAGGCTGAGAGAGGTTGAGGAAGCTGCAGAAGAGAAGTGTGAAGCTTAGCAGAGGTTGGTTCATGAGGTTTAAGGAAAGAAGCCATCTCTGTGACATCAGAGTAAAAGGTGAAGCAGTGAGTGCTGATGAAGAAGCTGAAGCAAGTTATCCAGAAGATCCAGCTAAGATCATTAATGAAGGTAGCCAAATTAAACAACAGATTTTCAATGTGGATGAAACAGCCTTCCACTGGAAGGAGATACCATCTAGGTCTTTCATAGCTAGAGAGGAGAAGTCAATACCTGTCTTCAAAGCTTCAAGGGGCAGGCTGACTCTCTTCTTAGGGGCTAATGCAGCTGGTGACTTGAAGTTGAAGCCAGTGCTCATTTATCATTCCTAAAATCCTAGGGCCCTTAAGAATTATGCTAAATTTACTCTGCTTGTGTTCTATAAATGGAAAAACAAAGCTTGGCTGACAGCACATCTACTTACAACATGATTTACTGTATGAATATTTTAAGCCCACTGTTGAGACCTATTGCTTGGAAGGAAAAAGATTCCTTTCAAAATATGACTGTTCATTGACAATGGACCTGGTCACCCAAGAGCTCTGAGGGAGATGCATAATGAGATTCATGTTGTTTACATACTTGCCAACAAAACACCCATTCTGCAGCCCAGGGACCAAGGAGTAATTTCAACTTTCAAGTCTTATTATTTAAGAAAGACATTTCCTAAGGCTATAGGTGCCATAGAGAGTGATCCCTCTGATGGATCTGGGTGAAGTCAACTGAAAACTTTCTGGAAATGATTCACAATTCTAGATGACATTAAGAACATTCATGATTCATGGGATGAGGTCAAAATACCAACAATTAACAGGAGTTTGGAAGAAGTTGATTCCAAACCTCATGGATGTCTTTGAGGGGTTCAAGACTCCAGTGGAGGAAGTAATTGCAGATGTGGTGGAAACAGCAAGAGAACTAGAATTAGACATGGAGCCTGAAGATGTGGCTGAATTGCTGCAGTCCCATGATAAAACTTGAATGGATGAGGAGTTGCTTCTTATGGATGAGCAGAGAAAATGATTTCTTGAGATGGAAACTAATCCTGGTGAAGATGCTGTGAAGCTTGTTGAAATGACAACAAAGGATTTAGAATATTATATAAATTTAGTTGATAAAGCACTGGCAGGGTTTGAAGAATGACTCCAATTTTGAAAGAAGTTCTACTGTGGGTAAAATGCTATCAAACAGCATTGCATGCTACAGAGGAATCATTCATGAAAGGACGAGTCAGTTGATGTGGCAAAATTTATTGTTGTCTAATTTTAAGAAACTGCCAGCCACCCCCGCCCTCAGCAGCCACCACTCTGATCAGTCAGCAGCCAGCGAGGCCAGACCCTCCAACATCAAAAAAGACTACGACTCACTGAAGGCTCAGATTATAATTAGCATTTTTTAGCAATAAAATATTTTTAAATTAAGGCATGTACATTTTTTAGAGATAATGCTATTGCAAACTTAATAGGCTACAGTGTAATGTTAACGTAAGTTTTATATGCACTGGGAAACAAAAATAATTTGTGTGAATCTCTTAATTGAGATATTTGCTTTATTGCAGTGGTCTGAAACTGAACCCACAATATCTCTGCGGTATGCCTGTATTAGAAATCATGATATCATATGGTAGCCTGTGAATTTAAATGTAACAATAATAATTAATAAAAATCGAATGTGTGCAATATGCCAAACACTGTAATACACATGAAAATTCTATGAGGTAAATGAAATGATATTTTTTTTTCAATAGGACCACTCTGGCTGCTATGTTGAGATTAGACTGTAGGTGATGGGGTGGCGGGGGGTGAACAATAGTGAAAACTGGGAGATTTTATTAGGAGGCTACTGCAATATACAGGTGAGAGATGATGATGGCTTGGTCCACAGTGAAGGTGGTAGAGGTGCTAAGATGTGGTTGCATTTGGGGTGTTTTGAAGGTAGTGTCCCCAATCTTGGCCAATGAATTGGATTTGGGGTATTAAAGAAAGAGAGCCTTCAAGAATGTCTTACAGGTTTTGAGCTCCTGAACAACTAGAAGTCTCGAGTTGCCATTTCCTGGGATGGGGGCATGGAGAGGAACAAGTATTAGAGGACAGAAGGTCAGGGGTTCAGCATGGTCAGTTTGACTTATCTATAAGCCATCCAGTAGGGTTTTCAAATGGGCAATTGGAGAGATGAGTCTGGAGTTTAGAGGAGGGGTCAGAGCTGGAAGTGGGTGCTCTACAGCCATGACACTGGATAAATTACCATTGAGGAGGAGAGGTAGGAAAGAGAATAAGTGCAAGAACTAGAATCTGGGACACTGTAACATTTAGAGGTCATGGAGGTGAGGGGGAGCCAGCAAAGGAGACTAAGGAAGAGCAGCTAACAAGGCATCAGGAAAACCAGGAGAGGGCAGTGTTCTGGGAGCTGAGGGAGAAGAGTTTATCAATAAGGGGAAAGATCCACTGTGTTAGAATGGCTCAGAGGTCAAACCGGTATCCCCCGGGCTCCAGTCCAGGAGCCAACTCTTCCTGTTGCCTTGCCTGTTTCCATCTCTGCCACGTATCTCATTACACTCCCCTGGAATCAGCTCCCTTGTCCACATCGAGTTCCTTTTGGTCATGTCAGGATTTGCAGTGTCCAACACATGCTCAGTAGATATTTGTTGAATAAACAGAAAATGAATGAGTGAGTGAGTGACTGATTAGGCACAGGGTTGGACCTGAGAGAAGCTGACATGCCTGCATCCCCGATCCCCAAAGAATATGTGTTCTTTTGTCTTCAAGTGCCACAAGGGTCATGGTGAGCTGGAGCCACTTGTATGAGCTCGTAGGAACTACTAGTTGTTATAATTTCAGGAATTCTGAGAACTGGCTGGTAAACACAGCCATAATTAGAAAGTAAATTATTGGGGGGAGGGATAAGTTAGGAGCTTGGGATTAACAGATACACACTAGTATATATAAAATAGATAAACAACAAGGACCTCTGTACAGCATAGGGAGCTATATTCAATATCATGTAATAAACCATAATGGAAGAGAATATGAAAAAGAAGATATATGTATAACTGAATCACTTTGCTATATACCTGAAATAACACAACATTGTAAATCAACTATACTTCAATTTTAAAAAATTAAATTATATAAACTTACACTTAAATAAACATATTTTTAAAAAGATAATAAGTACTCAAAATTTCCAGTTCCCAATTATTTTACTACATTTCACTATTATCTATGCTCTTGAGTTTGTTTACATCTATTGTATCTGGATGGTGGAAACCTTATAAAATGGTGTGCCATCTCTTCCCAAGATCACATTCAGTGATGTCAAGTTGATAGCTTGAAATAGGCTACGTGAAAGTATCTACACAACAGAAATGACCAATTTCTACAAATCAGGACACACCATTCCCCCAACCCACCACCGCCCCTCCCCTGTGTATTGTTATACATTTGCCAACTGGTTATACTATATTTCCTACAAAAACCTCCAGTAAGCAGCCTTTCTTCAATGGGGGAAAACAAAATCACTGAATTCTCCAGAAAGCAGAATTTCCTTCTCCCAGTTTCTAACATTCATTTGTGTAAATTCCAGGTAGACAAAACAACCAGAGGATTAACTGGATTTTTCTTTCTCTCCCACCAGTGGTTTGATAGTGTGCAGACAGCTGGTGTTTAATGCCATCAATCAAATGGGTTTTGACACGACTGCTGATGATTTGTCCCCAACCACCACCCTGCAGACTCTTCCACTGGGTTCTTCTGAGCGAAAGTTTAGATTTATGAAAATCACTCATTATTAGTTAACTGATCAGCAGCTGAGCTGGTTATGAAACTTGTGTCTGGATCGGAAATGTGAGTATAAACTGCCGGACTTTAAAGAATTTTTTCAGAAAACATATACTGTAAATGTGGAGAAGAGTAGGATTATCCCCTTTGAAAGCTGCAACACCAGCCAGATTCCTCTCCATACCCCATTCCTGCTCCCGGATGATGCAATTCCTCTTCTCACTGGAGTGCATTATGCTCTCTTTAAAGACTCGAGCTAATGGAATGCTGAGAAAATCAATCCCTTCTTATTATGCTAGCCTGCTGTTTGGTAAATGGAAAACAAATACTTTCTTCTTCTAAGTAGGCAGAAATAAGCCCTGGGAGTCACCTTGATTATACCCTCCGCATGTCCTGAACGAGAGTCCACACAACATATCTGTGCTTAACATACATTTAATTCAAAAAGGCCCAGTCCATATCCACTCACAACTCAATGGCAACACAACTCTATCTCTTTCTTTCTCCTCTGAAGAAGGCACATGTCATCATGTAGTGCTTTTTTTTTTTTTTTTTTTTTTTAAATATTTATTTGGTTGTGCCAGGTCTTAGCTGTGGCTCACTGGCTCCTTAGTTGTGGCTCACCGGCTCCTTAGTTGTGGCATGCATGTGGGATCTAGTTCCCTGACCAGAGATCGAACCCAGGCCCCCTGCATTGGGAGCATGGAGTCTTAACCACTGTGCCACCAGGGAAGTACCATGTAGTGCTTTTTGAAGAGATATATTCGATTGACATCTAACATCCATAATATCTACCTTTATTAAGCATTTACCATGTGCCAGGTATGCTTGCAACATTTTTTTTCACAACCTCATAAGGTAGATTGTATTTTCCCATTCTACTGTTGAGCAAACTAGGTGAGATAAAGGGATGCAGGTCACTGTAAGGAGCAGAGTTTGGATTTAAACCCAGGTTCTGTTTGACTCCAAACCTAGGTCCACAAAACACTTTGTTCCATGCCAATAATCAGGCCTCAGAACCAGAACCAGGTGAAAGCTCTGGGCAGTTTCAGGCTTAACATAATGATCTCTGCTTAGAGTGAGAATATACTGTTTTGCAAGAAGGTCATGAGCCCTTGGTGTTGGAGGTATTCAAGGAGAAATGGAAAGAACACTTCCTAGGGTAGGCTTCCCAGGACAGTGGGCCTCTTGTCTGGGGAAGAATGATTGATCAAATCTGTTGCTTCCCAAAGCTGATTGCTCACCAGGGAAACAGAACATATTTTTGGTAAGAAAGCAGACTTGTTCTATAAAATCAGATTAGAAATGAAGGGCAAGAATGCAATGAGTTGGGCCATATCATGAGGAAGGAATTCTTTTAAGTCCATGCAGTGGACGAGGTCTCTCCAGGAATACTGACCTTCTCTCCATGAGACTGTTATGGAGAAGCTGATGAGCACACACAGAGTTCCCTTTGCCTCCACACTTATCCAGGACTTCACTGTCTCTCACCTGGAATTTTGCTCCACTTTCCTAACTGATCTCTCCTCCCGACCTAGTCTGAGTTATCACCACCACCACCCCAACCAATCTGACTTTTTATTCTCTCCCTTAAAGACCTCTTAGCTCACATTGGCAGGTTGAGTTCCCAGGGAAGCAGAATGACGCAAGGACCAGCATGTTGAGTGTCTGGTCCTTAATCCTTGAAATTAACACCTGTGGAAGGGAGGGAAGGAGGCAGGATTGGACACAGGAGAAATCATCACAACAAATCTCAGCTAATCCCTGAGGGGTGGTTCCGAAGCTGGGTGACCCTTCAGAATTCTCCCGAAATAGAGTGAGCTGGACAGAGTCTTTCTACTCCTGTGCAGACCAATCATTCAATGTTGGCTGCCCCAGGAAGCTGGCGTGAGCTTGGACAAGTTGGTTATCTTCAGAAAAAGTGGAGGAGGGCTGATAGTAAGGGCTGTCTGTCAGCAGCACTCCCTGAAGTCGAGGGAATAAACCCTCCAGTCCTGATCGGGGATTCACACTCTAGCCCCTGCTACCTCTCCAGCTCCATCTTTCTCCATTACCTATTGCCTAACCCACACACATTAAACTTCTCAGGGGCATCTTGAGTGTGCTGCCACTTTCATGATTTGTACATGCTCTTACCCTCTTACCAGGATGCCCTTACCTGCTATATTAGTTTCCTATGGCTTCTGTAACAAATTACCACAAAACCTGGTGGCTTAAAACAGCACACATCTTTATTCTCTTATGGGTCTGGGGCTCAGAAGTCTGACATCAGTTTCACTAAGCCAAAGGCAAGGTGTCAGCAGGGTCATGCTCCCTCAGAAAGCTCTGGGGAAGAGCTGGTTCCCTTCTCTTTTCCAGCCTCTAGACCTGCATTCTCTGCCAGCCTTGGCTTGTGATTCCATCCTCTGTCTTCAGAGGCAGCAGCAAAGTACCTTGTTTCCTTGTCACACTGACTTCTGCTGCTGCTGCATCAACTTCCTATAAGGACACTTGTGATTGCCTTTAGGGTCCACCAGGGTAATACAGGATAATCTCCCCATCTCAAGATACTTAATCACATCTATAAATCTTTTTTATCCTATGAGGTAACATTCACAGGCTCCAGGGATTAGGACCTGGATATCTTTGGGGGCCATTATTCAGCCGACCACATCTGCCTTGACCCACCTACCTCTCTTTCAAGTCCAAGCTCAATTGTCACCTCTTCTGGGAAACTTTCCCTGACATGCTCAGGTAGGTGGAATTGGCGCCACTTTTTAATTTCCCGGCACTTTGTCCATGTCTTTATTCTATCAATCACCCTGTTACACGGTAATTCATTCAGCGTAACACCTGCTATGTGCCAGGCACTGTTCTTAATCAGGGGTTACAGCAGTGAACAGGTGGGACACAGATCCCTGTCCTTGTCTAGTTTCTATTCCAATGAGAGTAGACAGTCAAATTTTTAAGTTAAAATACACACGACATTAAAAAGAAACAAATTATAAGGACCCCCCCAAAAAATCAGAGCAGGGTATAGGAAATTAGGAATGTAGTGGGGAAGATACAGAGAGTTGCCACTTAAAACAGAAGGTCAAATAAGGCCTCATTGAGATGGTGGCATTTGAGTAAGGCCTTGAGGGAGCTGTGGATGGATATCTGGCAGAAGAGCTTTCTAGGGAGAGGGCAGTGCCAATGCAAAGGTTCTAAGGCTAGAGTGTGGCTTATGTGTTCATGGAATAGAGAGAGGAGATCCTGGAGCATTCGGGGTAGAAAAGTGATGGGACCTGACTTTTTACAGGATCACTTTCCCAGCACCGTCTCATGTAGATGCACAGGGTGCACATTCCACCACCGTCTAGGAGGTTCCTTTTACATTTGGCCCATTTACATAGACTATTCTGAGTAACATAGAAACCCTAATGGCTACTGTCTGAGAAAATAAATGGAGGGGATGCCAGGGTGGAAGCAGGAAGACCAGTCAATAGGCCTTTGTAAAAATCCAGGCATCTACATCCCTCCAGGCCTGCTGCACCCCGACACCCAGAACAGTGCCTGGAACACATAGGCGAGCAAAGAACAGATGATTACATTTCGTAGCACGGTGTAAGCCAGACTTAAGGAGCCCAAATCTTCTGTGTATCCCAGGGCACTCCCTGGTTACTTCTTGTATTCCCTTTTCTTGATCGAAGTGGTAGACCAGATGATTTTTCAAATCCAACATTCTGTCAACCCAACTGCCATCTGGCCTTCTCCACTAGGATGTTCCACTCTCATCTCCAATTCTACATGTCTAAACTGCATTAATCCCTTTTTCCTCTCCCCACCTGAAACAACTTACTCCTGGCTTCCCTCACCTGTTGATGGAGGCTTCATTTTCCCACCTCGTTCTGAGATCCGTCATGTTTACCAATCTTGTCCAGGTGCAAGTCCTGGGACAGCTTCTCTTTCAAGCCCACTGCCCATGCCCCACTCCTGCCCTCACCACATGTCCACAGGAACCACAGTGGCCTCTCATTCTCTATCCGCTACCAGGTTCTTGTATCTTGCTGTCCCTCCTCACCCCAGGGATGCCCTCGTGTTCTTCACTCCACCTCCAGGATCTACCTCCAAGCTCAAGTCCTTTGTTAGTGTGTACCGGACCCACCTCTTCATGATCTCATCTTCATCAGAACTCCTCTGCCCTTTATGATCTGTCATTTGGCAATATCTAGGGAGGAGGTAATGGCCAGGAAAAAGAATGTGCGCTTTGGAGGCAAACAGATGGGATTCAAGTCTCAGCTGAGTCACTTCCTTGCATATGATCTTGGGAATTCATTCATCCTCTCTGGGCCTTCGTTTCTTCATGTTACAGCTTTTTAAAAAGATTTAAAAATGTAAAAGTCTACTTCCTAAACCAATATGAGCATCCAAAGTTAACGTCTGCAAAGCACCCAGTGCGCATTAGGTACTCAGTAAATGCTGACTCCTTCTTACCTGCCTGCTCTCCCTTGCCCACAGTTCCACTGCCTGCAGTTGGCATTTTCATTCCTTTCCCTACTGCCTTATTATATTTAGTTAAAATGTTATTTATAAATACATGTTAGTAACACATTTATTCCAGGCCATATCAACCCAGGTTAGAACACAAGAAAATGAGAAACCCTTTCAGTAATTATCTACTTGGATGTGCATCAAAATCACCTTACAATTGTCCATGGCAATTTTTTTAACTTATTTGGATATTTTAAAACATGCTCTCCAGTAGAAGAGGAGAGTGTAATGAACCTCTGTGTACCTGTTACCCAGCTCCAGCAATTGTCAATTTTTAGCCAGTCTTGTGTCATCTATCCTCGCCTACTGTCTATTTTTATTTCTGGAGTATTTTAAAGCAAATCTCATATTGTTCCACTCATAAATAATTCAGTAGGTATCTCTACTGTGTAAAGACTTGTCTTAGTTTGCCAGGGCTGCCATAACAAAATGCTGTAAACTCAGTAGCCTAAACAACAGAAATTCATTTTCTCACAGTTCTGGAGGGTGGAAGTCTAAGATCAAGGCGCGAAGAGGTTTGGTTTCTCCTGAGGCCTCTCTCCTTGGCTTTTTGTGGTACAGCCTTTTCTCTGTACCGTGCACTCACAGTGTCTCTTCCCCTTCTTTTTATTTATTTATTTATTTATGGCTGCGTTGGATCTTCGTTGCTACGTGTGAGCTTTCTCTAGTTGCAGCAAGCGGGGGCTACTCTTCATTGCGGTGCACGGGCTTCTCATTGCAGTGGCTTCTCTTGTTGTAGAGCATGGTCTCTGGGTGCATGGGATTCAGTAGTTGTGGCACGTGGGCTCAGTAGTTGTGGCTTGTGGGCTTCAGGGCGCAGGCTCAGTAGTGGTGGCACACAGGCTTAGTTGCTCCGTGGTATGTGGGATCTTCCTGGACCAGGGATCGAACCCATGTCCCCTGCATTGGCAGGTGGATTCTTAACCACTGTGCCACCAGGGAAGTCCCTCTCTTCGTCTTCTTATAAGGACTCCAGTCCTATTGGATCAGGGACCCCCCTTTTGACCTTATTTAACCTCAATTTGCTCCTTTAAGGGCCCTATCTCCAAATACAGTCACATTAGGGGTTAGGGCTTCAACATATGAATTTTGGGGAAAGGCAGTTCTGTCCATGTTTGAGAAACATGATCATAACATCATTATGCCTAAAAATAATAGAAACAATTGCTTAATACCATCCAATATCCTGTCCGTGTTCAAACTTCCAGAGTTGCCCCCCAGTACATTTTTTTAACAGTTGGTTTGTTTAAATTAAGGTTCAAAATGTGGAATATTCCTTTTGAAATACAGATTCCAATGCCCCACCCTAGAGTGGTGGTTTAGCTCCCACCTTGCTGCCTCTGGGGGGTCATGATAATTTTTGATTGTTATTTAAATCCCAATGGAAGTTTGGCCTTACACATATTAATCAGAATTATGCCAACATTGATAGATTTCCATCAAGAAAGGAACTTCTAGAACAAGTGTCATTAAGTAATGAAATTCATTGATCAGTTTTCCCTACAGCACAATTAGTTTCCAGCTTTTACGATTTTTATTAAAGTTTATTAGAATTATCGTCATTGGCATCAATTCTTTTCCTGTTTAAATTGTACAGTGAAATCTGTTTCACTTTCAGGTTTTTGTCCAGGTCAAATTTTATCAGTTATAACATCTGCCTTTGTGAAGTTCATTTTGTGGCCATTACTTCTACCAAATCTAACTGTTCCCAAACAGATTTGGATGTCTACATTTCATCAAGGTTTGCTTCTTCGGGTAATTTTCACTCAATAGCTATTTTTCCCCCTGTATGTAGTGTTAGCTGTTGCTAACCTTATTTTGTATTGATTATTTCTACCAGTTGTATTCATTATTACTCTGATAAAAGGCTGCGAGCTTGGATTTATTTCTCTACTTATCCATGGAAAAAAAAAAAAGTTCTGTATCTAAGAGATTGCAAGGGAGAGGCATGGTGGGAGCCAGCAAATGAGGAAGAGACACACACGCAGAGGGGGAGAGACAACTTGGGAAGGAAGCTGCAGCTGTCTCGCGATAGTGTTTGCTGAGCTCTCTGCAGGGTCCGAATGTGCTAGGGGTCAAAACGGCAAGACTGAAACAATGTGGAGGCTGCAGTATGGTCGGTGAGCATAGGTTAGGCAAACAGTTGCAGGACTTTAAATCCTGGGAAGTTAAACACACACTTGTCATCTTGCCATTCCCACCCCCTCCTCCTTTTATGGCTTTTTTTACTTTCTTCCTGTCCCTGCCCAGTCAGGGGCTGCATCTCAGCCCTCTGTTCTTCTTGACCTTCAGACTGACTGCTGCCTCTCCCGAACCTCGATTCCTCCCCAGGGCCAAGGTCCATAAAGTTCCTTTAGCAGAGGGGAATTCCCCCTTGGTTTTATCAGTGCCTAGCACAGTGTTCTGCATGCAGCGAGTGTTCAAAAATCACCTGTTGACTGGTTTATCTTCAAGCGTCACCCTTCTGATGTAAAGTCCCATAAGCTAGGCCACTGTTAACAAATCAAAGCACATCGAACTCGACCTACCGCTTCCTGGGGGGTAAGTGGGTGGATGGATCCAGATTCGGCAATTCTGAACTGTTGGGAGGCCTCTCAATCTGTCTACAGAACTGAAGCTTGAAAAGTTTTATTTTTTGCCGACGTTCCCCAGCAAATGCCTGCTGCGCGCCCACACACTTAGCCAGCAAGAACAAAAGAAGAGCTGCTGCAAAAATTATTCCCTCTGGGACCAATCATCATAGGAGCAGCCTCCCTGGAGCTTGCTGTCCAGCCCGGGCTCCTAGTTCCTCTGGTCCAGGCTCACAGCTGTCTCAGGTGGAAGCCCAGGAGGAGGGGGCTTCAGGAGAAGGTGCAGGGACAAATAGTTGCCCCCCTGGCAGAGTGAGGCCCTGTGGGGACCTTGAGGAGGCCTGGAGGAGGGCCACCCAGACGAGAGGAGACACAGCCAACTGAGAGAGATGAGAGGGGACTGCAGGGCCGTTTGTGCAAATGTCTTAAAGGGCTTGGAGTGGCAGCACCCATAATGTAAACTGTGTGCTTACGGAGTTAAAGCCCAAGGATTAGCAAAAGAAAACAGAAGGAACAAGAGGAGGGTCCTGGCCTTCAAGAGAATACGAGACAAGAGGAAGGGCTGGATTCAACCCTTCTCAAACTCTGCTTCAGGTTGGAATCAGCTGGGAGGCTCTACAAAGACTGAGGTCCCAGCCCCACCCCTACCCCCAGAGACTGATGTAATTGGTCTGGGGTAGGTTCTGGGCATCCAATATTTCAAAAGCTCCCCAGGGGGTTCTAATGTGCAGCCAGTTAAGACCAACTGGGCTAGATTGAAGATGGAAAAGGACATACAATCTCCCTGGGTCTTCCGTGGCCCTGCAAGGCGAGGGAGAAGGCCCTTGGACCTGACCCCTGGAGTTGTGTGGCAGGCTGCTGGGCTTGAGGCCAAGCGCTGGGCGTGTGCATCTTCAGGTCTGAGTGCTGCTTTTGGGCTGACGACCAGCCGCTGTGAGACTTTGGCCGGCGAGGGTGTCGGCCAGAGAAGACCCGGGTTCACCAGTTCACTGGGTGCAGGGCAGTCACTTCCCGCCTTCAGTCCCCTCATAGAATCTCCAGCTCTAAAACATTCCGCATCTCGACTTTCATTAAAATAGCCCAGTCACTTCTAGTTCAACAGACTTTATTTTCCCCATGAATTATTCAAACAGGGGAGTTTGAATGTTGAAAATAACATGTTGGAGTTGTCCTCATTAGAAAGCTTTTAGCTGGGAATCGCCAGCTTCAATGTATTTACAGAGCCTGATCTCTGCAGAGTTGGGGGGATGAACGCAGTCAATCATTTACAAAGTCTCTAGAGAATGCCACGTGGAAATAAAGTAAGTAATAAACACCCACAGAATAAATAGAGGTGGGGTAACATAGGGAGCCATAGGGAATAGCCGTGGGTGCTCAGAAGAGTCCCAAGCCTTGGGAGAGCTCCCTGGCCTCGCTGGGCATCTGTTTCAGTCACGTTCATGAACGTCTGTTTCACGCCTACCCTGTAGAAGGGGATTAGAAGATGACTCTTCCCCTCGAGGAGCTCCCATCTGGGGGATTGAGGCAAACACATGATAGGAGACACATCGGTAAACAGCCGATGATGACAGAATATGAAAAGAGGCAGAATGTGTTACAGCCTTTAACTTCTGGCTTTCTCCTCGACTATTAACCACCAAACAGGAAATTCTGAATAAGCAGAAGGTGGGACCGAGTGATGATGCCCCTCGGAAGGGCCCAGAGTCTCTGCCTGTGGGTCACCACGACATCATCACAGATGTCACCACGTTCCAGATGACACAGGGCTTCATCGTGACTGTTTCTAGAGATGGAATTGTTACAGTGTGAAATGAAAACTGGGTGATTTGTATAATTTGCAATAAACGTATAAATATATTGTAACAGCAGAGGAAAGGTATTTCTAGAGAATAGAAGCAAGATCAGATTCATTTGCTTAATTTTCAAAATCATTGTTTTTTTGTTTTTTACTGTTTCCTGATTAAACAAATCCCACCCAAGGCAGTGGAGGAAGTTATATCTGGTGACTGTGCAAGAATCAGCAGACAATAATATCTGGGAATTTTCACAGCACATGTCAAGGAGGTGAGGAATTTCAAATGCTAAGACATTTATGATGTCATTTTACTTTGCTTTAGAAAAGATGATAATCTGCTATAATGTAAACCAGTAATTCCCAACCTCTAGGGTATAATACAGCTGAATCACATGTCAGGTTTGCTAAAACCCTGCTGGGCCCACCACCAGGGTTTCTGATTCAGTAAGTCTGGGCTGGGGCCAGAGAATTTGTATTTCTAACAAGTTCCCAGGTGATGTTGATGCTGCTGATGAGGGACCAAGCTTTGAAAACCACTGATATTAACGCCTACTTTCACTACTCGAGATGCTGTTCAAATCAGCAAATACAGGGCATTGGAGGACTCTCAGGGCTGTGCTCCTGCTGTCCTGTCTCCTCTCTCTTCTTGTCTATTCGCATTCTGACTTAGTTCTCCTAACCTACAGCACAGCTCTGTGGCCAATCAGCTGTAGAGAAATGTGTCCCTTCTGGGCCACCGTCGTCTTAAATTATCATTAGCACAATTAGCCCTTTTGTAAAATCTGAATCTTGGCTCATCCACACAGATTATTTTTCCCTCCAGTTTCTTCAAGAGCAAATAAGATATTTTTAAGAATTGCTCCAGCCTAAGATCCCATGACTTTATGAAGCAATGGTTTTAAGCAACACCATCAATTTGTTTGGGGAGGAGAAAAGTCACTTTTATAGAGCATCCACTTACGTACTTTGTGTTCTAAGTCTCATTTAATCCTCCTGAAACCATTGAGTTGATGCCATTTTCTTTCTTTCTTTTTTTTTTTTTTTGTGGTACGCGGGCCTCTCACTGTTGTGGCCTCTCCCGTTGCAGAGCACAGGCTCCGGACGCACAGGCTCAGCGGCCATGGCTCACGGGCCCAGCCGCTCCGCAGCACGTGGAATCTTCCCGGACCAGGGCACGAACCCGTGTCCCCTGCATCGGCAGGCGGATTCTCAACCACTGCACCACCAGGGAAGCCCTATGCCATTTTCAAGACAGAGACTCAGCTGTTCAGAAAGTTTAGGTCACTTTCCCACATCACCCAGCCAATGAGTGATGGAGCAGGGTTTGAACTCCGAGACGTTCTTGCTCTGTCCAGCATAACGCAGGCTTTCCCGCCGCAGGGGCAAAGCGAGAATGATGCCAGGGAAATGCTTCCTCCCACGGACGGCTTGTTTGCTTCCAAACACCACTGACACTTGGGTGTTGGCGCCCAAGAGGGAGATATTGGCACCGAGCCCCTTTGTTTATAGATCTGGAATCTCACACACATGTAAAATGAACGCAGAGCCCAGGGGCGGGTGCAGGACCAGGCCAAGCTTGGATGGCACAACTGTCAACACAGCAGAAATACTACAGGGAAAGGCAAAAACATTTCAAAGATACAATCACTGCCATTTTCTTCTTGCTAGAGCCAGTAGCTTTTGACCCTCTATTTGAATAGGCTTTTATTTTCCTTAAAAGAAAAGCAACTATTTGTAGCTCTCCTAATGACAAGGTCACGATGTTCACAGGGATGATAGGAGGAAACCTCTCTGTGACACAGGTGGGTCTTGTCAATCTTAACATCCCGTAATTCAAAATCACAGGCCCAAGTGACACTCAGAGAGGAAAACGAATCTCTTTCCCAAATCTGATCATTAGTGAGAAGGAAGTGAGAACCATCAGCTGCCACTTATCACCAGGGGTCCCTTAGGGACCATCTGGTTTTTCATAAGTAGTCTTTAAATTATTTGCAGTCAGGAAGCCCAGCTCAGTCTCAGAGGTGGCTGGAAACTGAACCAGGGGACTTCTTGGAGAACTAAAGGCAGAATCATGAGCAGCAGATGCTGGAGAGGGATTTAAAGGATTGCCTACACTTTTTTTTTTTTTTTTTTTGGCTGCGTTGGGTCTTCATTGCTGCGTGCGGGCTTTCTCTAGTCGCGGTGAGCAGGGGCTACTCTGTTGTGGGGCTTATCATTGCAATGGCTTCTCTTGTTGAGGAGCACGGGCTCTAGGCATGCAAGCTTCAGTAGTTGTGGCACGTGGGCTCAGTAGTTGTGGTGTGTGGGCTCAGGCTCAGTAGTTGTGGCTTGCAGGCTCTAGAGTGCAGGCTCAGCAGTTGTGGCGCACAGGCTTAGTTGCTCCGCAGCATGTGGGATCTTCCTGGGCCAGGGCTTGAACCCATGTGCCCTGCATTGGTAGGCAGATTCTTACCCACTGTGCCACCAGGGAAGTCCTTGCCTACACTTTGAAGGAACCCACACTAGAGCCAATGCATGAACTATGAGGTCTGGGGGACGGGCGAGTGGTAATGGTCTAGTCCAGTGCTTCTCAAACTTTAATGTGTTAATGAATCACCTCGAGATATCTGTTAAATGCAGATTCTGTTTCTTTAGGTCTGGAGTGGGGCTGAGATTCTGCATTTCTAACCAGCTCCCAGTCACGCCAATGTTGCTTGTACACAGACTACATTCCAAGAAGAGTCTGGAAAACTTTTCCATGTAGAGTCTTGAGAAGTTTTAAAAGAATCAGTTTCCAGATCCTCAAAACCCATTTTTACTGCCTAAAATCTGTCTAAGAAAGAGTCAGACCAAAGCTATATGCTCCCCTTTACCATAGACTTCTTTCTACTTTTCTTCTCTCCTCTCTTCCATCTCAAATCTTACAATGGTGCATTACTTCAGGGTGCAAAAACCATCCGATTCCCAAGAAAAGAAACAATTTGAAATATTGGTGTTATTGTTGAGAAAGTGACTGATTCTAATAACTGGTTACAAATAGTTTCCCAAGTCAAATGTTGTTGATTCATTGCTCCCAACAAAGTTGAAGGAGATGTGAATTATCCACTGACAGTTATTTTTAAATAATTTTGAGGAAGAGGAAAAAACCACCAAGTGATTTTTAGCATTTATGCAAAAAGAATTCAAAGAATTAAATGACATTTCTATAACAAAACGTCCAATCCCACTGCTTAAACAGGAACAAAATTTCTCAGCGTTTACATCTATTAAAAAAGGAAAAAGGGCTTCCCTGGTGGCGCAGTGGTTGAGAGTCCGCCTGCTGATGCAGGGGACACAGGTTCGTGCCCCGGTCCGGGAGGATCCCACATGCTGCAGAGCGGCTGGGCCCGTGAGCCATGGCCGATGAGCCTGCGCATCTGGAGCCTGTGCTCCGCAACGGGAGAGGCCACAACAGTGAGAGGCCTGCGTACCGCAAAATAAAAATAAAAATAAAAAAGGAAAAAATAGGGTGAGTATTGATTCTGTGAAAGGAAAATCAAAATGGAGTTGGTATTGCTAAGAGAGCTCTCTAAAATGGAGCTAGGAGGCCAGTGAGGAAGTGGGACTTATGCACGTATTAGTACTGATAGAATCTGAACTTTGACCACTTATTTTCTTAATGCAGGCATCCAGAACACCTGCCCAATGATCCAGAAACTCAAGCTACTTATTGGACCCTTACCTTAAAATAACTCATGACAGCCTATCCCTTAAGCACAAATATTTCCTCTCCTACATCATAGTCAATCATAATTCCTGCCAGACAGCTTGCGGCTTTTGCCTTTATAAGCCCCTGACACTCTCCCTTGAAACACTCTTTTGGTTTTATCAGAATCTGTGTCTCCTGAATTGCAAATCTTAAGATGACAAATTATTCTTTGCAGAGTAATGTTCTACATTGCTGAATCCTATTCCACTTTAGCAGTAAGTAATTGTCAACATGGATATATTATTTTATTGTCTTTAAGAAGTAGAACAAAGGAAAGAAAAAAAAAACTGGGGACTTCCCTGGTGGTCCAGTGGTAAAGAATCTGCCTTTTGAGGCAGGGGAAGTGGGTTCAACCCCTGGTTGGGGAACTAGGATCCCACTTGCCACGGGGCAACTAAGCCTGCGTGCCACAACTACTGAGCCTGCATGCCACAACTAGAGAGAAGCCCATGCACCACAATGAAAGATCCTGCATGCCGCAAGTAAGACCCAATGCAGCTAAATAAATATTTTTTTAAAAAAGAAAAAAATTGATCCATCTCATGAAGAGATCCATTTCCAATAAAAATTGTGTTTAATAATAATAACTACCAAAATGTATATTTGTGTTTTTATCCACTGTATACCATTAACCATTGCATGACTCAATCCAGAAGAAATTTTTTAGTGCTTAGATATTTAAGGACTCTAAGTTTATATACATCTATTTGTTGTAGAAAAATATGACACAAAGTATGTTTCATAAGGGTAAAGTTCTATAAGGTAAAGGAATGAAAATATGAATCAAAGAGAAGAAAGAATGATGTAACATTTAGAAGAGCTTATTCTACCATTTCTAAATGGATAATGATATCAAATCACTATGGTACATAGATTCCACTGGAAGCATTTTAAAAAATTATATTAAAGTCTTGTTTTAAATGTCAATATTTTAAGAAGAGCTTGTTCTTGTATATTTTAAATGGATGATTATATATCAAATTACTATAGTACATAGATTTCACTGGAAACATTTTTAAAATTATACAAAGCTTGGGCTTCCCTGGTGGCGCAGTGGTTGAGAGTCCGCCTGCCGATGCAGGGGACACGGGTTCGTGCCCCTGGTCCGGGAGGATCCCGCATGCCGCGGAGCGGCTGGGCCCATGAGCCATGGACGCTGGGCCTGTGCGTCCGGAGCCTGTGCTCTGCAACGGGAGAGGCCCGCGTACCACAAAAAAAAAAAAAAAAAAAAAAAATTATACAAAGCTTGTTTTAAGATGTCAGTATTACTAATAAATAGGGAATTGCCTTCTTTACTTCTTAAACTTATGAAAAGTTTTAGATGTAAACATAAAAATTATGAGCTGTACATAGTTTTTAAAAATTTTTTTTAAGTTCACAGAAAAAAAATTAAAAGTCCAAAGACCAAATATCATGACAGAACACCTCCCTCAGCCTTTTTTTTTTGGGGGGGGGGCGGCTGTGCATCATGAGGGGTTTAATTCTCCAACCAGGGATGGAATCTGTGCCCCCTGCAGTGGAAGCACAGAGTCCTAACCACTGGACCACCAGGGAATTCCTGTCCCTCAGCCTTTATGAGAATATCTTTGGTATCTACATTTCACCAATCAGTTTTTTATTGGGTTTGCTTTTTAAATAATTGGTTTAGGACTTCCCTGGTGGCGCAGTGGTTAAAAATCCGCCTGCCAATGCAGGGGACACGGGTTCAAGCCCTGGTCTGGGAAGATCCCACATTCCACAGAGCAACTAAGCCCGTGCGCCACAACTACTGAGCCTGCACTCTAGAGCCCATGAGCTACAACTACTGAGCCTGCGTGACACAGCTACTGAAGCCCGTGTGCCTAGAGCCTGTGCTCCGCAACAAGAGAAGCCACTACAATAAGCCCACGCACCGCAACAAAGAGTAGTCCCTGCTCGCCCCAACTAGAGAAAGCCCGCACACAGCAATGAAGACCCAACGCAGCCAAAAATAAATAAATTTAATAATAAAAAAATAACATTTACTGATCAGTTACCTTGTACCAGGCACTGTACCAAACTATTGTATTTCCATGTGTTATTTCAAACAAATAAAATAAATAACTGGTTTCACTCAAATTATGGGTTATTCATTCACTAATTTGTTTAATTTTTGTTTTCTTTTTTGGCCGGAGGAGGTAAGAGTGATGGCGAAGGTTGATAGAGAAGATAAAAGAGAATATTGGGTTGGTATCTCCAAGAGATATTATTTCCTTGGGTTATTAAATATGTAGCCAACGATTCCAGTCATCTTCTCATCTCTTATCTCCATTCTACCTTATTTCAAACTTTCAAAAATGTATAAGGAATTTAATAATAATAATCATGGATTTACCACTCTGCTCATGAAAGAGAACGTTCCCAGTTCTGTTGAAATCCCCTCTGTGCCCCACCTTCATGCCATTCTCCTGACCTTCCTTCTCCCAAAGTAAGCACAGCTCTAAAGTTTGGGTATATGATTCCATCACGCAAAAAAAAAATAGACTTCCACACATGCCTTAGAAACATACAGTTCAGTTTTGCCTGTTTCTGCACTTTACATAAATGTTATCATATTGCATATATTCTCCTGCAATGTGATTTTTTCACTTGGCATTTTGTTTGAAATTTGCATTTATATTGATACATATAGCTAAAGTTCATTCATTTTCATTGCAGTAAGGAATTGTGTAAGTATGGCAGAAACGATCCATTCTTCTCTTGGTAGCCATTTAAATTGTTTCTTATTGTTTTGCTACTACAAAGAAAATGCTATTATGGACATATTTGTACATGCCTTGTGTTGCACACGTGTAAGAGTTGATCTGGGGTAAGTGTGTGTGTGTGTGTGTGTGTGTGTGTGTGTGTGTGCGCACATCCCTGGGATTGCTGGGTAACGGAACATTTCATGTGTATGTTCAACTTCACTAAAATATGCCAAATTATTTTCAAAGTGGTTGGAATAATTTACATTCCCACCAACAGTATGTAAGAATTTATGTTATTCCACAGCTGCCTCACCAACATGTTTTAAAAATGTTTTATCAGTTTGGATGCTGTAAAATGGTATCTTATTCAGGTTTAATTTCCATTTTCCTAATTATAAATGGGATTGAGCATGGTTGCATGTGTTTATTGGACATTCATGGTTTCTCTTCTGTCAAATGCCTTTCTGTTAGATTTTGCCTTTCTAAAAATTAATTTCTAAGATGTGTGTTATGGATATGTTTGGTATAAGTGCATATATGTGTTTTACATATACAATATATATATTATAAAAAATACTTTCTGGATAAATTTTTTTTGTTGGTTATATGTTTTGCAAATTTCTTTTCCTAGATTGTAGCTTATCTTTCACATTCGTTCTGCCACCTTTTGATAAACAGAATTTCTTAATCTTAATGGTGCTGAGTTTGACAAAGCTTTCCTTCATGACTTGCACTTTTGTTCTTTGTTTAAAATATTCTTTCCTACATTGAGATCACATCGATATTCTCCTATATTTTCTACTAAAGGTTTTGAAGCTTTTCTTTGCATACTTCATTGGTTGTTGTATATGGTGTGAGGTAGCTATCCAATTCTTTTTCCACATGTACATCTGATTTCCCTTACACCAACTATTGAATGGTGTCTAATTTTTCCAATGATCTGCAATGCCAGCTCTGTTGTAGATGAAGTTTCCACTCGTGCATGAGAATGTCTTCTGGGATCTATTCTGTTCCATTGGTTTCACTTCTCAAAATCCCTCCCTTCCACAGCTTCTTTCCAACTGTGTCTCAATCAGTGTAGGGAAGTCATGCCTTTATCCTTACCTTGGCTAAGGGTTCTTGGAGATATTTGGTTACTTTGTATCTGCCTCATAGCATTGGTGCAAAGTAATAAAACAGTGTATTACATATAAAGTGCTTAGTAAGATGCCTGGCACAGAGTAAGCACTCAGTAATCTGTAATTATCATCATCATAGTACCCTGTAGTCCTTAATTTACCCTCTTTAGCATAACAGTTGCTAGATTCCTCAAAAAATAAGTTATTTGAGCATCTTCAAGGAGGGGCCAGACTATATAGCATAAACTGCCTGCCTTATGCCACCCAAAAAATTAAAGGAAAAGAGAAGTTAAGTCATGAAAAACTATGCGTGTCTATCATGAGCACAGGGCCAGGCACGAAATGTTCATCCAACAAACGGTTAATATAACTGGAAGATAGACTCTCAAGGTGATTAATGGCATGGACTTTGGAGCCAGACTAAACCTGAACTTGAATCTGGTCTCTTCAATTTACTATTATGTGACCTTGGGCAAGTTACCTCACATCTCTGCACCTCAATTTCTTCATAGGTTTGCTGTAAGAATTAAAGGCATTCCAAATTCTTAGCACAGTACCTGGCACAAGGTAAACAGCTAATAATCAATTTCGTTGTGTTGGCTGTTGAAATGTCACAACTTTAACTCTCCTTGGGGCAACTGTCTGCTGTGTAACCCTCTGCTAACACCTCTGCATTGCGGGGGGTCACACAAGCACAGAACCCATTGACGCTGCCCATTTATTTAGCCATGGAGCTGACCTTGGCTTCTTTCAGAATGTCTCCTGGTAATACGGAGTATTTATTTCTCCTGGAAGTCTTAACTTGTGGTAATTGTTTAGCAAATGAAGCAAAAAAAAAAAAAAAAAAAAAAAAAAAAAGATTCACAGTTAGAGTGACAGAAAATTTTTATTTGAAGAAAAAGGGAACACTGATGAATTTAATAATGTGATATTTTTTAGTGAAAAAGAAGAATGCTAAAGAAAGAGAAACCTGACCTCTAATATCAGCTCTATTTAGCTGTGCATGCTTGGGAAAGTTAACTAACTTCTCTATCTGCTTCTTCATCTATAAAATGAAAATTTTGCTAGATTATGAGGATTATTTGAATGTATGTAAGTCACTTGGAACAGTGACTTATGCATAGTAGGTCCTCAATCCATGGCAAATAAACACATATGCTGATCCAAAGAGACCCAGACTCTAAGTTGAATAGCAAAACAACAACCACAAAAAGAATGTCTCCTTCTTCTGCATCATGGATTCTGGAGCATGGATTGCAAACTGGCAGTTCCATTTAGGTCACAGGGGGTATTGAAACATTTTGAATCTGTTGTCAATATTTTTATTTTTTTTTGCAGTACACGGGCCTCTCACTGTTGTGGCCGCTCCCGTTGCGGAGCACAGGCTCCGGACGCGCAGGCTCAGCGGCCATGGCTCACGGGCCCAGCCGCTCCGCGGCATGTGGGATCTTCCTGGACCGGGGCGCGAACCCGCGTCCCCTGCATTGGCAGGCGGACTCTCAACCACTGCGCCACCAGGGAAGCCCAATATTTTTATTTTTATTTTATTATTATTATTTTGTGGTACGTGGGCCTCCCACTGCTGTGGCCTCTCCCATTGCGGAACACAGGCTCCGGACGCACAGGCTCAGCGGCCATGGCTCACGGGCCCAGCCGCTCCGCGGCATGTGGGCTCTTCCCGGACCGGGGCACGAACCCGTGTCCCCTGCATCGGCAGGCGGACTCCCAACCACTGCCGCCACCAGGGAAACCCCTGTTGTCAATATTTTTAAATTGGCAGATATATTAACACTGTTGGATGACTTCCACCTGCTTCAAAGTATGTTTTCACTAGAATTATCAGAAGAGGCAGTACTGTCTCCTATAAATTATACATCATTGTAATACTTCGCTAATTTACAATGAAAAATGTTAACAGCTTCAGGAATCAGGACTCAAGTCTTCTCTCATCAGCACATTCCCTTCTAGGAGGAAATGTACATGGATGGCCAGATCGTAGACAGAGGATTTCTCGGTGAAGAGGAAATCAGAACAAGGGGGATGTTAAACAACCCCAGTGGCCAATGACATCAATCTAGATGAGCTCATGCCCTCCACTCGGAGAGAGCTCCAAGGAATAGTTATATGAGTCTGCTCCTCTCTCACACGGACAGCCCTGGAGAACACCATCAACTTTTCATTCTCCTTGACTCTCCTTGACTCTTCTTCTTTGTTTAGGCTCCATGCAGATGTAGTTCAGTACAAGCCCTCTTATCTACCCAAATTGAGAAAGGTAGTCTGTTAGGAGAATGTGTTCTAAAAGTAAATTGAAAACAAATTCACTGGGACTTCCCTGGTGGTGCAGTGGTTAAGAATCCGCCTGCCAATGCAGGGAACATGGGTTCAAGCCCTGGTCCAGGAAGATCCCACACGCCACGGAGCAACAAAGCCCGTGCGCCACAGCTACTGAGCCTGTGCTGTAGAGTCCATGAGCCACAACTACTGAAGCCCAGGTGCCTAGAGCCCATGCTCCACAACAAAGAGAAGCCGCTGCAATGAGAAGCCTGCGCGCCACAACGAAGAGTAGCCCACTCGCCGCAACTAGAGAAAGCCCACACGCAGCAACGAAGACCCAACGCAGCCAAAGATAAAATAAATAAAATAAATACATTTTTTAAAAAAACAAATTCATTGAAAAAACTGAGGAAATCATAAAAAAGAATGCATTTAGCATTTATTCTAAAACATTGAAATGTGCCTTTGTGTGCCAATTTCTTTTCTTGGCTGAGCCGCGTGGCTTGTGGGACCTTAGTCCCCTGACCAGGGATGGAACCTGGGCCACCTGTGGTGGAAGCACAGTGTCCTAACCACTGGACCCTGTGTGCCATTTTTTTGATACAGGACAAAGACCTTTTCTTTAAAATCGACCTCCTTTCCCTTGCGTAAAGCCCACTCATAAGGTATCATCTACAATTTCCAGTTTAGTTTTTTTTAAAGTAGAGCAACAACATAAAGACAGCTTCAAAGCAATCTGAGAGCAGAATCCATCTAGATTTTCACAACTTTCATCACAAAATCATATTTACATATTATTCAATGGCAACTTTATTTAATAAAAATACTTTTGTCAAGTTCTTCCATGGCACCCAAATTAATTTTCATTTAAAAAACCCATTATTTTTTGTACTCATTATTTCATGGGTTAACATAATACTCTTTTTAACTGCATAATTATGAAATAGCACAACTGGCATAAAAACAGGTTTGGGAACAAACCCAACTAACTGACTCTAGGAAAGCCTACAACATAATCGGTAGGTGTAAAAGACTGCCAGCCAGAAGTGTTTAGTGAGATCAGTATATCTTACAGAGAAAACAGCACACATTAAGTGGGAGTCAGTTAAAAAAACATATTTTAGAAACATTTGTTTCCATATCATGTCTTGTGTAACTGGTTGGATTTAAGCTCTTTTTAAAGTGTAATCAGAATCCTTTCTTGCCTACCCCAGGTAGACACCCACCTCTTAGCATCCAATAAGTCAGGGAGATGTGGTACATACATACAGAGGAATAGTACTCAGCCATAAAGAAGAATGAAACAATGCCATTTGCAGCAACATGGGTGGACCTAGAGATGATCACATTAAGTGAAGTAGGTCAGAGAAAGAGAAATATAATATGATATCACTTATATGTGGAATCTATAAAAGTGATACCAATGAACTTACTTATGAAACAAAAACAGACTCACAGACATAGAAAACAAACTCATGGTTACCAAAGGGGAAAGGGGGTCGGGGGGAGGGATAAATAAAGGGCTTGGGATTAGCAGATACACACTACTGTATATGAGATAGATAAAAACAAGGACCTACTATATAGCACAGGGAACTATATTCAATATCATGTAATAACCTATAATGGAAAAGAATCTGAAAAAGAATATATATATATATATATCTGAATCACTTTTCTGTACACCAGAAACTAACACAACATTGTAAATCAACTATACTTCAATAAAAAAATATTCAGGGGGATTTCCTTCTAGTTTATCACAGGTCATTTTATAACTTCAAGTTTGGAATTGACTTTGCTATAGTCACTCTGTGCTGCTTTCAGGGCCTCTTGTAAGGATCAAATGAAACCGTATCTGTGAAAACACTTGGTAAGCTCAAAATCCCTATTCTATGGGCTAAGACATTAATTCTGTGTGTATTCACCACACCATCCCACTAGATCGTGGGTTCCTTGAGGCTAGGAATAAAATCACAACTACATCCCATACAAAGCCAGCACATACTAAGCACAAAGTGAGAACCCATTGTGGGGACTGATTGTTTGGGTGTATGCATATCTTCCTTGCTGATTTTATCTGTCAGGTCAAGACACTCCAGACAGAAGATCCCACCAATTCTGCCTGTCCCATAAGTCCTGGAGCCTTGGCGGTGATCAAGACAATAACGAATTTTACTGGATCTTCCACTCCCGGAGGAACAGACTGGTGGCAGCTCCTGGAAATGATCAGGGGTGACAATGGAGATTGACAAGGAAGATGAGCAGGTGATTTTGTCTGGAAGGAGTGGCAGTTTCACATAAAACTTTTTTTTTTGCCATTTTTTTCTTTCCTTCTTCCTATTCTATAAAAAATCTGTTTTTGAAGTTGTTAAACATATTTTTTACAGGCAAAGTTTCTGTTTTTTGAGGAAGGTTAACCTGCCATGACTAATTTTTTTTTTTCCTGGTTACTGGTAATACCTTTATGCTGTATTCCCTCCCTCCCTCCCTCCCTCCCTTCCTTCCTTCCTTCTTCCCTCCCTCCCTCCCTCCCTTTCCTTCCTTCCTTCCTTCCTTTCTCTCTTTTTCTTTCTTTCTTTCTTCCTTGCTTGCAAAGGGGGAGGGTGGAGATAGACAAGTATAAAGATATGTTGTTTATAGACAAAAAATATCTGAGTTCTTGACAATTTCAAACATATACAAAAAACAGAGAAAATAGTATAATGAACCCATGCAAATCCATCACCAGCTTCAACAACTATCAACTCATAGCCAGACTTGTTTCATTTATTTTATCACTTGCTATCCCCCATATTATTTTGAAGCAAATCCCAGACGTCATTTCATTTCATCTGTAAATATTTCAGCATGTATCTGGATACCCCCCCCTTTTTTTTTTACAAAAAAACCCCATAACCACAATACCTTGACCATGCTTAAAAGTAACAATAAAAATTCCTTAATATAATAAAATATCCAGTGTTCAAATTTCCAATTGTCCCATAAATGTCATAAATAATGTAATCATCTCTTTTTCCTCTTCTTCTTCTTCTTTTTTTCTTTCTTTTTTGCTATCTTCTAATGTTTATTGTGTGTTTCCTAGACTATTGGTACTGTTCTAAGCACTTTACAAGTTTATTTTCTACAGTGATCTTAGGCAAAATTGTTCAGCCTCAATGAGCCTCTGTTTTCTCCTTTGCAAAATGATGTTAATACCTCATTTATAAGGAGATGGTGAAATCTGAGAGATACTATAGCTAAATTTATCTTTTTCTTCTTTCCAGTTTGTTTGAATATGTATCCAAATAAGGCCCATGCAAATGATTGGTGTCTTTTAAATTTCTTGAATTTTAGAGTCCACCTCCACCTAGTGTGTGCCCTTTCTTTCTCTCTCTCCCTCTCTCTCTTTTCTTGTTGCAGTCATTTGTTGAAGAAACCAGGTTGCTTGTCCTGTAGAGTTTCCTACTATCATATTAGTCTGCTTGGGCTGCCATAACAAAGTTTTCCAGTCTGTGTGGCTTAAACAACAGAGATTTATTTTTCCACTGTCCTGGGGACCAGAAGTCTAAGACCATGTTGCCAGCAGGGTTGGTTTCTGGTGAGAGCTCTCTTCATGACTTGTGGACAGCTACCTTTTTGCTGTGTCCTCATATGGCCTTTCCTCTGTGTGTGCACACCCAAAGAAAGAGAGAGATCACTGGTGTCTTTTCCTCTTCTCATAGGGCGCCAGTCCTATGGGATTAGGGCCCCACTCTTATGATCTCTTTTAGCCTTAATTACCTCCTTACAGGCCCTATCTTCAAATACAGTCACATTGGGGGTTAGGGCTTCAGTATATGATGGTGGGGGCAGGGAAACCAGGGGAGGAGGGGACTCAGTTCAGTCCATAACACCTACCATCCAGATTTTGTTAATTGCATCCCCACGGTGTCCTTTAACATATTCTTCTGTCCTCTGTATTTTTGGTAGCTTTGTAGTTGGATCTGGAGACTTGATCAGATGAAGATTTAATTTTTTGATAAGATAATTTCATAGTAGAACTGTATACCTCCATCTCTAATACGACTTTATATAAATTAATCTCATGTTTATTGAAAGTCTTATAGTTTAATTATCCAAACACGGAATTCAATTCCTCAAAGTAGTCAAAATACGGAGTATATTTTCTTGTACAACCCTGTCAAATTTTTCAAAGGTAAAATCATGAAACACGATACTGAGAGCTTGTGTTTAAGGAGCGCCATGCGCCAGACACTTTGTTCTTCAGAACAAGCTTGTCACGCAGGAATGTTGTTTCCTAATTTTGACAATGGAGAAAATAAGATTTTAGGAAATCTTCTTAAACTGGCTTTTTAAAACACCTTCTCAAACATTTAGTCAAATGCCAAGTGAATTCAATTCTCTTTGGGAAGAGCTTTAGATGGGAATTGTGTGGGACATTACATAATGAGAGAGTCTCCCTAGGAGAGCTAGAAAGGGTCATCAATAAATACTCGCCAACTTAGTCATATCAAGTCCCAACACAGCAGTTTGATTCCTGGTGAGACTGAAATGCAAAATACATACAGATAGATACACTGCCCCTGAACCTGATTTGGTATATTCCCTTTTTATTTGTTTGAGTTCCCACTACCTGCCTACACCTCCTTCTACTTTGACACATTTTCACCAATTTCTGGTAAAAATCCTTATTTGGTTGGACACTAGCCCTGCAGGTTTTTAAATTTAGGTTTTAGATGGTGATTACTGTATATGGGATTCTAAAATCCACTTTGTGGATTAACTCTATTAATTCTCGCAAAAGCCCCTCAGGTAGGTACTGTTATTATCCGCATTTTTTAGATGAGGAAAACGAGGGAAGAGAAGAGCAATAACTTGCCCAAGGTCCCCCAGCCCGTGAGTGATGGTGTCTAGATTTGAATCCAAGCAATCTGGCTCCAGAGTCTGTTCTCACAATGTCCAAGGTTTCACATGCTTAGAGCGTCCTTTGACATTCAGGGGGCCCTGGTGCCATGACGTAACATCTGGCTTCCACTGCCTTGTTCAGCCTGTAACTTCTCATCCCCCATGAGCCAGCATGCTTCACACCCAGTTCCACACCAGAGCAACACAAATTCCAGAAACCCAGTTCACACATCCAGATGGTTGACTCTTAAACACACAGGACCCACCTGCTGGCCAGTCTTCCCTATTCCTCATAGCAGGGAAGCCTCTTTGGAAAAGAGAACTTTGGGTGAATGATGCAGAATTGGAGATTGCTGCCCAGCATGTGGAGTGGAAGGTGGGGGTGGGGGGGGAAGAAGAGACTGCCTAGTGATGCTGCGCTGGTTCTTCAGTGCCTGACCCTGCCCTCCTGCACACACTCTACACCTTTCTCTGCCCTGCTCTGTGCTCAAGGAGGCTGATCCCAGGGGACTGCATCAGCCATGCTCTCTGGCCCGCTGGCTTCTGAGCAGACCCAGCAATGAGAGGCACTGGCAGGAAACTGGAAGGTGGGAGGAGAGAGAAAACAGAGCATCTCCTCCCCTCTCTATTCCTCTCTGCTCCTTCACAGCTACAACTCCTCCATGCCTGCAGCTCATCAGCCTCTGCTAATACTCTCCTCCCCTGCTCCTTCCAAGCCTGAAAGGGTGGCGACAGCTTCCCGCTGCTGCTGGCCCCTTGGTGCCTCAAGCCCCTGTTTGTTCCCTTGACCCAGATCACCCCTCTATAAGCAATTCCTTTATTAAAGTCTTTTCATTGTACCTCCTGGGTGAACTTGGTTTCATGCTGGAACTCTGATTCAGGTGCCAAAGTGATGCACATGGGCTGAGCAAGGAGAAGTCAGAAGACCTAGTGAGGAGCAGACTGGGGTAGGTTGGTTTGGAGCTGGCCCTGCACCGAAGTGTAAGTGTCAGATACCCTCCAGAGGTAGCGTGGGCTGGGTCCCACACATGATTTTAAGAGGCTTTATTTACCATCTACCCATTTTGTAGCCTGGCAAAACCCCTCCTCCTATATGAGAGTGACATTTCCAAGCCTCCAGAGGTCTTCCCTGTGGCTGGCCAGGACACCACTTATGCTAGGGCAGGGCTAGAGAAATCCTCACAAATGCTTTTTCTTCTGCTATGGCCCCAAACATTGCAACAGGCCCTTTCTAGTGTAAAAGTTAGATGCAACAATGCCTCAGTTCTGACCCTGGCTCTTCCTCTTGCTAGCCATGTAACCTTGAATAAATAGGTAATCCTTCTAGGCCTCAGCATTCTCATCTGCAAAATGGGGATAATAATGGGGTTGGGGCAAGAACTAAGTGACCTACTACATATAAAGCTTAGCACAGTGGCTGACACCAGCAAATACTCAAAAAATGTTAATATCTCCACCCTTATGTAGCCACAGGACCTTAACGGTTTACTCCACCTTTCTGTACCTCCATTTCCTTCTCTATATACTGAGAAAATAATACTGACCTCCTGGGTCAGTGATCTCCTGTGTGAAGATCAAAAGGAAGAAAATGTCAATGAAAGCATTCTAGAAACTGTAGAGCATCTTATGAATGCAAGGTCTTTTAAAACATACATAATAATAATTATCACAATTTAAAAACTAGCAGGGGGCCCTAAGAAATGTTTCAATAAGCTTTCGTACCAATATTTATAATGAGATAGAGGAGAAAATTTAATAATAAGGCCCATGAGAAGGTCTTAGATAAAGAACAAACCATTTTTAAAGAAAGATCAAGAGAACTTCTGAGAAGTGGATTCCGTTTCATTCTGAGGCTGATAATTTGAAAGTCGCTGCTGAAAAGTAATTTATACCATAATATCTTATCCAAATTAACTGATCATTAAACCAACTATGAGCAGTGACTAAAGAACACTGGGTCAGATGCTTCGAAATGAATAAGTCACCCCAGAGAACTGTCAGAGCGCCCCCCCCACAAATCTCCCAAGCATCCAGAGTGGGCCACTCCCCTCTTCAGGGCAGCACACCTCCATGCCCACACCTACCCATACCTGCCCACACCCAGGAGGGCAGACAGCCACGGTCCAGAGTCCATGGCCATGACTCTGTCTGGAAGAGTAGACTCTCAAATTAGACTGTTTTTTTTTCTTGCCATTCATTCCCTACCTTTCCTTCATAATAATAAAGACATTGACTTTGTGGTGAGGGTTTTAACCTCTTGAAACTCAGAGGACCGTCTGTGGACCAGCAGTGTAGCATTACCTGGAGCTGGTTAGAAATTCACAATCTTCGGCCCACCCCAGATCCACTGAGTGAGAATCTGCATTTTTACACAACCCCAGGTGATTCATATGCTCATTAAAGTTTGAGAAGCACTATTTTCATCTTTCGGAATCTCATACTTATCCTGCAAGGTTATTGTGAGGATTAAATGTATTCAAAGTGCCTAGCACTTATTTAGGTTAAATAAGTTATTCTCATCTTCCTTCACCCAGCACCTGGCCCTGCCATGCCTCTATGCCATCTCCCTCTGCCTGAGCCCTGCTCCCTGGCCCGGGCTTCTGAACACTGACCTTAACTTGCTTCCTCAGATACTGCCACTTGGCTGACCTCAGCTCTTTCCTTAGAGTCCCTGGCAGGCTCGCTGTGGGCTGTTGCTATACTTCTCAGCACTCCCCGCTGACCTAGACTCTCCCCAAGCCCCACCTCTCTTGGCCTGTCCCTTCCTGTGGACACCAAATAGCCTACAGCAGCATTTATTTTAGTCATGATGCCATTGCTCAATATGGCTTTGGAACTGCTCCTTGGAATTTGCTTTCACATCCCCACATGGTGCTGGGCCCAGTGTAAGCACTCAGCTAAATCTGCCTCAAGACAGTGCATGAAGAACAAGGGTTTGCTTCATACTAAGGCACAGTATTAGGGTTTATATCTCCATTTGGAGATTTGGTCTCTTTGCTTTTCCTTTTTCTCACTTTTCTTAGCCATCCAAAAGTGTGATGCAGAAGGCTGAGACTTAATGTCGACCCAGGAAGAAAGGGCCAGTGAGAATGCCTGACCTATTAGGATTCTAGACCCCAAGCCCCTCTGAATGGGAGCCCGTGTGGCTCCTCAGGGTCCAGCCCTATCACTGTGATTCCACACTGATGCTTGAGGCCAAAATGCCAGATGGTAATTAAGTGTTCTGGTCCTGGCCTGGTCTTTTCAACTTAGGTCATCGGAAGCTGATGGTGTCCTGTCCAATCTCCCTCACTAGGCAGTACTTCCCAGCTGCTGCAAGTCCTATGGCTAAAAGCATCTGCCTGTGACCTTCTCTGGACACATCCTTCTTTGGATGAGCTGTCCCACCCAGAAAATTTTGAGATGTGTCACCCCAAGCAGCCAATGACTGATGGATACAGGGGCACAAATCCTGGTCCCCTAGTCTCAAGGTGGAACAACTCTGTAGTGCAATTTACAATCTAGAGTGACCATGGATCAGGCCAAGGCTAGAATTTACCTGAGATCACATCCTGCTTCCTTTACTCCCTTACAGGCTCCTTTCCAGGGCATCCCTCAATAAACTGTGTGTACCTAAAACTGCTTCAGCTCTGCTTCCGAGGAACCTGACCTAAGACAGTGTTCTTGGGAAGCCCAATATATAACACAAATAAAAGAACTGCTTCATTTGTAGCTGGGTAGAGAGCATGGAACCCTTACTGCCTGGTTCTCATGAATTTATAGTGACCTGAGAGGAAACTCTCCAGAGGACAGTCTGGAAATTGTAAAATAAATCGAGGAGAGAACATAAGATTGCTGGTCCAGATACACTCCTCCAGGGAAGCTTTGTGTCATATTTTAGATTCCATATATAAGTGATATCATATGCTATTTGTCTTTCTCTGTCTAACTTAATTCACTTAGTATGATCATCTCTAGGTCCATCCATGTTCCTGCAAATGGCATTACTTCATTTTTTTATGGCTGATTACTATTCCACTGTGTATATATACACACATCTTCTTTATCCATTCATCTGTCGATGGACATTTAGGTTGCTTCCATGTTTCGGTTACCATAAATAGTGCTGCTATCGGCACACTGGGCTGCATGTTTCTTTTCGAATTATAATTTTCTCAAAATATATGCCCAGGAGTGGGATTGCTGGATCATATGGCAACTCTATTTTTAGTTTTTTAAGGAAGCTCCATACCGTTTTCCATGATGGCTGTACAAATTTACATTTCCACCAACAGTGTAGGAAGGTTCCCTTTTCTCCACACCCTCTCCAGCATTTGTTATTTGTAGACTTTTTAATGATAGCTGTTCTGACGGGGGTGAGGTGATACCTCACTGTAGTTATGATTTGCATTTATCTAATAATTAGCAATGTTGAGCATCTTTTCATGTGTTTGTTGGTCATCTGTACGTCTTCTTTAGAGAAAAGTCTATTTAGATCTTCCCCCCATTTTTTGATTGGATTATTTGGTTTTTGATATTGAGCTGCATGTATATTTTGGAGATTAATCCTTTGTCAGTTTCTTCATTTGCAAATATTTTCTCTCATTCAGAGGGTTGTCATTTTGTTTTGTTTATGGTTTCCTTTGTTGTGCAAAAGCTTTTAAGGTTAATTAGATCCCATTTTTTAATTTTTGTTTTTATTTTCATTACTCTAGAAGGTGGATCAAAAAAGATCTTGCTGCAATTTATGTCAAAGAGTGTTCTGCCTATATTTTCCTCTAAGAGTTTTATAGGGTCTGGCCTTATATTTAGGTCTTTAATCCATTTTGAGTTTATTTTTGTGTATGGTGTTAGGGAGTGTTCTAATTTCATTCTTTTACATGTAGTTGTCCAGTTTTCCCAGCACCACTTATTGAAGAGACTGTCTTTTCTCCATTGTATTGATATAGTTTTGCCTCCTTTGTCATAGATTAGGTGACCATAGGTGTGTGGGTTTATCTCTGGGCTTTCCATCCTGTTCCATTGATCTATATTTTTGTTTTTGTGCCAGGACCATACTGTCTTGATTACTGTAGCTTTGTAGCATAGTCTGAAGTCAGAGAGCCTGATTCCTCCAGCTCTGTTTTTCTTTCTCAAGATTGATTTGGCTATTCGGGTTCTTTTGTGTTTCCTCACAAATTGTAAAATTTTTTGTTCTAATTCTGTGAAAAATGCCATTGGTAATTTGATAGGGATTGCATTGAATCTGTAGATTGCTTTGGGTAGTATAGTCATTTTCATAATATTGATTCTTTTGATCCAAGAACATGGTATGTCTCTCCATCTGTTTGTGTTGTCTTTGATTTCTTTTATAAGTATCTTATAGTTTTCTGAGTACAGGTCTTTTGCCTCCTTAGGTAGGTTTATTCCTAGGTATTTTAGTCTTTTTGTTGCCATGGTAAATGCGATTGTTTCCTTAATTTCTCTTTCTGATCTTTCATTGCTAGTGTATAGGAATGCAACAGATTTCTGTGTATTAATTTTGTATCCTGCAACTTTACCAAATTCATTGATTATCCCTAATAGTTTTCTGATAGCATCTTTAGGATTTTCTATTTATAGTATATCATTTGCAAACAGTGACAGTTTTAGAAACTATTCTTGATTTAGATAGTAGATTCTTCAGTTACAAGTAATAGAAAACAATTTCAGCCACCTTGAGCCAAATAGGGAGAAATATCATACAAACATACAAAGGTGTCTCCCAAAATTCAAGTGCAAGAATGCAGCTAGGCCTCAGCAACCAGGAACTGGAAAGCTATCAGCATTCTGTCCCTTATCTCTGCATGTTTCTGCCTGCTTGTCTCACTGTTTCTGTCTGCAGTTAGGCTTTCTCTGCATCTCCAATCTTCTTGAGATCATGTGGCCACTCAAAGCACTCAAAGCACCCATGTTTAGAGACTATATCTGAATCTCAGCATCAAATTCCCAAGAAAGAGAGTCTAAGTGAGTGTGCTTGGGTCAGGTGACCACTGCTGGCCCAGTCAGCCATTGTCTAAAAGGAAGTGACAGCTCTTAAAGTAGCTATGCAGTGCCCGTTCCTGTGGACCAGGGAGCAGTTCTCAGAGAGGGCAGGGATGGCTCACAGGCTGAGCAGACAGCCTGGGACGTTTTCCATTACCATTATCCATCAATAGGCAGTGGCACAGAGATGAAACATATTTTATCCTCAGGATCTAGATCAGGGCAGCCCAATAGAACTTTGGGTGATAATGGAAATATTCCAATCTGCACTCTCCAATATGACAGCCACTCACCTCTTGTAAGCTACTGAGCGCTTGAAATGTTTCTGAAGAACTGAATTTTTAAATCTAATTTATTTTCAATTAATTTAAATTTAAGTAGTTGTATGTAGCACCATACTAGACAGTGTAAATCTAGGCCTTTCCAGTTCAAAGGTATGAAAACTGAGCTCCCAGACCACACAGCTAGTTAATAACACAACTGGAACTAAAAGTTTAGTCTCTTCTCTTTTTAATTTTCTATCCTATTCACTGGAATTGGGGAATCTGCATAAGTGTCTTTCCCAGATAATTCAAATTTGCCATTTTAAATGTCCAGACCTAACCATTCTTTGATGTAAAGCTTTCTGAAATGCATTACGCACTTCCCTGCCTTGGGGAAAAAAAGCCTGTGGCCATAACTGTAGACTTTTCTTAATGACACAAAATTGTAATTGTGAACCGCATTTGTCATTCTGGGTAATAATAGTGGGGCCCTCAGAAGAGGGCCTGGTGAGGCTTACAAGGTTGTCTTCTCCACCTTGCATGGCTCTGCAGCTGGGAGTGATTTGCTGCTTCCTCTCTCCTTGTCACATCTTGATATGGTGGCTTCTGACAGCATCCCACCTCCCTTAACTAGCTCAGCAATGAACCAAGTATAGGAACTTAATCCATAAATGGGCTTAATTTCACCCACAATTCTAAACTATTAGGCCTGGGGGAGTTTCACAACTGAGTCAGGTACAGAGGGTTTTGTACAAAATTTTCCACAACACACAGTTTTTTTTTCTTAAAGGTCTATGATGATGCAAGTCTCATAAAAGCTGATTGTGGGATAAATGATATAATGTTTTATTTTACTTTAATTGTGCCCCTCAATACGTCAATATTGCCATGGCTAGGGTCCCAAGGCAGAATAGGACTGTGCACAAAATATTTTCAGAAATGAGACTGAAATTGGGTATGGATTATTTTAGATTACTTTCCTGAGCTGTTTCTCCATAGTGTATTCTCAAGTCATGGAACAGGAAGTTTTATGGGTCTTTTTGAAGATGTTCAAAAAACCAAAGTAAATTTTAGGAACACTAAAAGAAATAATAATGCATTCATTTTAGTACTCTCTACTTATACAGAGGCCAGACTTTCTGCGATTGTATCTATTCAAAACATATCTGAGCTTATGGCAGCCAGAAAGGGCTCAAAGCAAGGGGAATAGTTGTCACAAAGCCTGTGCACTAGAGTCCCTGGCCTGTACCCAGGGGAAACAAGCCACTCTGATGGCCTTCAGCCTGGGTGCCATGCTCCCCTCCTGGGGCTCAGCCGGAGGCTGTAAGAGAAGAGTGATTCAAGGGAAATCTAGGTTCCGCTTCCGGGACCCCCAAAAGCCAATAAATGACTATGCACTCTGTTCACCTCCTCTGGGGAGAAGATAAGCCCTTTGAGAAAAAGTTCCCTTACACAATTAAGAGGTGGGGTTTCTTGTCATCAGTGAGGGTGTCTTTCAGTTATCTGGAGGCACTGTTTATGCAAAGGCACCACCACCAGATAGGTGTTCTGTATTTTTCCTTGGCCTCCTGGAACAGCTTGAGGATTTGCTCAAGGGAAGCACTCGTTTTGCCTCTATGCTGCTTTGGAAAATAACTTCAACAACATGTTCGTTGTTCCATTAGTTATTTATAGGCCAGTTTTGATTATCCACCAGGCAGGTTCCTGGCACAGTTTTCAGCCCTGTTTGCCTTTCTCACCTCCCACTGACACACACTTGCTGCAGCTTGTAGCGACTTAGAGTTTCCCGAGACACTGCTCAGCGGCCCCCCCACCCCAAAGACATCTACAAACCAAAACAACCATGACCCACCTTCCCCCAATCTTCCCCAAGAGTACTAGGAGGTCGCTGGAGAGACCTGAGGGAAGGCCGTGGACTGCGGCTGCCAGGCAGTGGGCAGAGAGCCCCAGGTGGACATGTGCCAGCGGCCAGGAGGCTGGAGAGGGGTCATTACCCTGGGCAGGACGGAGATGCGATGGCTCCACAGCGTGGAAGCATTTTGTTGTTTCAAATGCTGCATGTTCCTGAGACATGTGACACGCCCTTCCCTGCCCAGAGTCCAGAGGAGTACAAATTCCTAAGTCCCATCAGAAGTACTTCCTTTCTATCTGCACCTTGGGCTCCAATAAAGGTGGCACTGCAAAAATTTCACATTAAAGGAACTCTCAGGGATATTTGACTGAAAGTTTGAAGGATAAAATATTGGAAGCTGATCTAAACTTTGAAAGGTTTTGGACTGAGGAATGTCTGTCTCCTGGGTCCTCCAGTCCCTAAGCCAGAGCAGCCTTCATGCCCGCTTGGAGCTGTGGTTTTAAGTGGCAGGTTCCGATCCCTAGGCCTCGGCTCTGGAGACTCTGATTTCAGCTGGTCTGAGGTTAAGGCGTGAGCAATGGAGTTTCCAAACATCCTCAAGTGATGCTAATGTGCAGCCTAGATTGAGAGCCTCACTTGGCCACAGTGTTTGCGAGCGGGTCTCTTCAAGTGCACAGCTGTGGCTCTGCTGATTTAGAGTAAATGTTTGAACAGGAAGGGGAGGAGTACACACACACACAGAGAACAATTCAGGAGCCACTGCACGTCCTAGGGTCAACACTTCATTCACTCATTCACTCAACAAACATTTATTGAGGGCTGCTACTAGGATGTGTGGATGCAAAAATGCATGATGAAGTCACTGACCTCAAGGAAAAACCAACTCCCTGGAAGAAGCATTTGGACACAGTCTGCAGGCCTCTAGGGTCCCCCACAGGGGCAGTCAAGTCTTATCCTTCCTCTTCCTTGTTTGTGCCCAGTTGGGGACTCCTAATTTGCCTATACTTGCACACGATTTGACAGAACATATATTATCCTGATGCCTGTAGTCTCTGGTTGCTATACAGAGTGCAGTTGCTTGAATTATGACAGTTATCTCTGCTAATAAAGTTCACTTTCTTACTGCAGAGTTATAAATACATATGCAGCTTGCATACTCAAGGAGGCCTGTGGGAGGAAACGCTGAGGCCCTTCTAGAACAGAAGCTGCTCCCTGGCACCTGCACATACATAACTTTCCTGATTCCCCCCACAGAAAGGCTCGTCTTCAGGGCTTTCTTACAGAAAGACTTTACTGTAAACAGCCCTGGTAAGAAAATCAGCAATTAGTATCCTTGACATTTGCATTCTTTCCTTGGGCCTCCAAATGGATTCCCAGCCATCCACTTTCCTTTTCCCAGAGGAAAACTGGTCCCACAGTCTCTGAAGAACCTGGAATGGCATTGAATGGGATGTAAAATAACAGCCAAATGGCGATCAGGAAGATGAGCAGCAGGAAGGGGGATGGCTGATCTTGTAAATCTGAGCCATACAAGTAAGTTCATTAAATCAAGGATGTGCTCAGGATGCTGGTAAGGCATATAAAGAAGCAGCAGACAAATAAATCTGGCTGGTTATCTGGAGGAGAAGAGCTAATGGAGGAATTTTCTAAAAGGAGCTTTAACTTTTTACTGAATGCAGTTAACACTATAAATTACCAATCAGCTGACTGTAATTTTACAATTTAGCATGGGATTTGAGCCACTTGCAGGAGATTGTACTGTGTGCGTAATAACAGGTATGCGTGGTGACTGTTATACAGCACATTTCTTTGAAATATATAGCTAGCTACTTTGGTAACATATATGTTTATTTGCAAAGAAAATTATGATTATGGTGTGAACAGCATGTAGCAGGAGCTGCTGCTTGTCTCACCAACAGTTTTTCCCCGGTTTCCTTGCTAGTCAAGCACTGATTTGGGAGGGGGGATGGGTGTCAATCCTTCCCCATGTGACAGTTGAGACTGACTTTACCCTACTCCCAGGATCAAAGGGAAATTCTGAAGACCTAATCCAATCGCAGTGGCCGTTCTGCTGTGCTAGGGCTGGGTTCGGGAGTGGGTGTGGGGGTGTGGTTTGCGGCCAGCTGTGTGGTTCTACCACATTCCCTTCTGAGTCTAGGAAGCACACTTCCCAGAGTCACTGTCTCAGCCTGTTCCAGATGACTGCTTCCAAGAGGAATTCAGGGCAAGATTTACAAAGAGGACGGTGTTATTCCTCTAGGGATGGCTGGAGCTGTATAGGTGGGCAGGTGAGAGATTGTCAGCAGCTTCCTGGCACAAACTTGAGGAATTACACACTTAGGTGTTTCAGGCTAAGATCTATCAGGGTCAACTCCTCTGATCTTCTAGGATAGTTTCTGAACTCTGCTCCCCCAGCTCTCCCAGAAGTCATGTATGCCCCTAATTCTGTATTAAGTCCTTTATATTGAGAATGCATAGAATGGCTTTAGTTATCCATCCTGAACCCTGACTGATACAGTGGCCATGTGGTCCAGTTCTGGCCAATAGGCTGGAGGGCTTCTCCTTAGTCCTGAGAAGGAGACACTGGAAGAAACATCCTCTATCTGCCTCTGAATGACATGGCATTTGGATGCAATGCCTGGGACAGCTGTCCTGATTTGCTTCCAGCCTGAAATAGAGCCAATGTGCAAGCACAAGGCAGAAATGCCCAGCAAGAGGAGCTGGAGTCCTGATGAACTCGCGGCCAGTGGCCTTTTAATTGGTGCATATTCAGCCCTTAGGAAGCAAATGTGAAGATGGCTTGACGTTGGCCGCCATGTTTTCCGGGGATGTGATGTTATACAGTGATTCACACCTGTTCTCCATCTTTAACTTTTCATATTCCCATTCTTCAGGCAAAGGAATACCCAGATCACCTGTGTCTCAGATGCATCACACACCTTTGAAATAGCTATGTGAGTTATAGGTTTGCATTGGCAGGTGTGTCTATAATATTATTGCATCTTTTTTTTTTTTCTAATCCCAATTACACTTTAAAATACGCTTACATTGCCAAGGCATTGGAACAATTCTATCATTTTGAATTTCTTCTTGTTTTACCAACATACAGGCTGTCCTCACGTTGCATGGAAGTTCAGGAGCATAAAATGGCCATGCAAGCTGAAACGGAGCAAAGCAATCTTAATGATCAATAGGACAAATTACAACTGTTCCATTAAAAGTTTGCCAAAATATTAAAACCTTTTACTTTGATTGGTAATGTACAGGGATAGTTTAAAAATAGCAAAACTGGAAATTAGTGAAGTTAGAACACACCTTCACACCATACACAAAAATAAATTCAAAATGGCTTAAAGACTTAAATATAAGACATGACACTATAAAACTATTAGAATAGAACATAGGCAAAATATTCTCTGACAAAAATCGTACCAAGGTTTTCTTAGGTCAGTCTCCCAAGGCAATAGAAATAAAAGCAACAATAAGCAAATGGGACCTAATCAAACTTATAAGCTTTTGCACAGCAAAGGAAACTATAAACGAAATAAAGACAACCTATGGACTGGGAGGAAATATTTGCAGATGATGCAACTGACAAGGGCTTAATTTCCAAAATATAAAAACAGCTCATACAACCAGTAACAAAAAAACAAACCCAATCGAAACATGTGCAGAAGATGTACACAGACATTTCTCCAAAGAAGACATACAGATGGCCAACAAACACATGAAAAGATGTTCAACATCGCTAATTATTAGAGGAATGAAAATCAGAACTACAGTGAGGTAGGACCTCACACTGATCAGAATGGCCATCATTAAAAAGTCTACAAATAACAAGTGCTGGAGAGGGTGTGGAGAAAAGGGAACTCTCTCATATTGCTGGTGGGAATGTAAATTGCTGCAGCCACTATGCAAAACAGTATGGAGGTTCCTTAAAAAAATTAAAAACAGAGTTGCCACATGATCCAGCACTTCCACTCCTGGGCATATATCCAGACAAAACTACATTTCGAAAAGACACATGCACCCCTATGTTCATAGCAGCACTATTTACAATAGCCAAGACATGGAAACAACCTAAATGTCCATCAACAGATGAATGGATAAAGAAGATGTGTGTACATGTACACAATGGAATACTAGTCAGTCATAAAAAAGAATGAAATAATGCCATTTGCAGCAACATGGAGGGACATAGAGATTATCATACTAAGTGAAGTAACTCAGAAAGAGAAAGACAAATACCATATGATATCACTTATATGTAGACACAAATGAACATACCTACGAAACAGAAACAGACTCACAGATATAGAGAACAGATTTGTTGTTGCCCAGGGGGTGGGGTGGGGGAGGGATGGACTGGGAGTTTGGGATTAGCAGATGCAAACTATTATATATAGAATGGATAAACAACAAGGTCCTACTGTACAGCACAGAGAAATATATTCAATATCCTGTGATAAACCATAATGGAAAAGAATATGAAAAAGAATATATATAAAACTGAATCACTTTGCTATACAGCAGAAATTAACACATTGTAAATCAACTGTACTTCAATAAAATAAATTTTTTAAAAATAGCAAAACTAATATTTAATAGAGTATTATTTAAAGCAGAAACATTGACAAAATGTTTTTTCTCTTTGTAAAAATTTTATCAAGAGTAGTTTGAATAGTGCTCCCCTTCACAGCATCTTTTCTATGCATTAGCAAATGTCACACCCTTTCTAAGTTTAGATCAGCTTCCAATATTTTATCCTTTGCATTTTCAGTCAAATATCCTTGAGAGTTCTTTTAATGTGAAATTTTTGCAGTGTACTTCCTCTGGGACATCACCCTTTTGGCCACACCCCTCATTTCTGTTGATAAATTTGCTTACTGGCTGCATAAACTTTTTTTTTTTTTATTGGCCGCACCATGAAGCATGTGCAATCTTAGCCTTTGACCAGGGATCGAACCCATGCCCCCTGCAGTGGAAGTGCAGAGTCTTAACCACTGGACTGCCAGGGACATCCAGCATAAACTTTCTTGAATAGCAGCAATGTCAACATTCTCAATATAGAAATATATATATTACTTGCAGCCAAAATAATCTTGATACAGGAACAACTATTACTATCACTGTTGTAAATTTCATCCCCAAACTACCTGGTGAGTTCTAAATCAGACACAGTAGTAGAATTTGAAGAGAACTGTATGGAAACCTCTGGTGCTTGTCTCTGGAAAAATAGAAAATCATGTTGTATGAACGCGCCCATTATATTGAATATATTGAATACTGAAGACAGTTTCATGGAATACTGACTACCTAAAATGCCAGTGTTTTTCTCCCGGTTCCCCTATGCACCACAAACCCTCTGGATTGGCACTAGAACCTATCTACCCTTCTAGGAAAAAGAAAAGAGGGGCACAAGGTCAGAGTTTTGGCAAAAGCCAGCTGGACGTGGAACAGTTTTGTTAGGTCACTATCATCCAGGCCAGCAAATCAATAGAGTCTCACCAGGCAGGTGGCAGTGGCTTCCTGGAGCACTGTGTTGAATAGGACTTTGAGGCTATATCTAGGTTCGACAAAAAAGAGCACTGAGATTGATTGGCAATGTCTGTCAGAGTTAAAGGAGAAGAGAGTGAGCACACATGATCTGTACAGGTCATTCCTGGCCTGGAGCCTGGTTCTTAGTTTAAAGATGAGATATTCACGTTTGCCAGCACATCAAAAGATATTTGATCAGGGTGCGGTGGGTTGGGGGGGGGGACTGGCGCAACCAAATTCATAAGACACTGATTTATAAATCAGGAAGACAGTTTATTGACTTAAACTAGAAATATAAATGTGGACATGGTTTCAAGTTGGACTCTGCGTGGCATGATGAAGAAACTCGGTCTTTGGAGTCAGGCCCACCTAGCTTTGCACCATGGCTGCATCTCTCACCAGCTACATAGCTTCTCAGACCACTCTGTTGATAAGGACATCAATGCTGCGTCTGAGACCAGAGGTAAAAAATGTCCTGATTAATTAACTATGTCTGAAGCAGTCAAGGTGGGGGGAGCAGGGGTGGCTATTTTTGGTATATATTGCTATATGTTCTAGTTTTTACTAATCCATGTATTCTCTTCCGATAGGAAAGCCTAGTTTCTAGAATTAAAAATTGCTTTTTGAATATGGATATAAAAGATGTTTGCTACACAGACTCACTCGAGCATGGACTTGAGGATATGGGGAGGGGGAGGGGTGGGCTGTGACGAAGTGGGGGAGTGGCAGGGACATATATACACTATCAAATGTAAATTAGATAGCTGGTGGGAAGCTGTTGCATAGCACAGGGAGATCACCTCTGTGCTGTGTGACCGCCTGGGGGGGTGGGATAGGGAGGGTGGGAGAGAGGGTGATGCAAGAGGGAGGAGATGTGGGAGCATGTGTGTATGTATAACTGATTTAGTTTGTTGTAGAGGGAAAACTAACACACTATTGTAAAACAATTATACTCCAATAAAGATGTTAAAAAAAAAAAAAAAAAAAAAAGATGTTTGCTGCAGGATTTTTATGGCTAGTATCATCAAGCTATCTTCACCATACAAACACAAATGACACATGAATAAGAAATGACGATTTGTGCCTCTGGATACCCACTGTCCTGCTCAGAGCTGGAGGAAAACATGGTCAAATTTTGTCTCCTACCTACCCTCCATTTTATATACATTTTACATAGCACCTGTGCTAACAGAAATATAACGCAAGCCAGAAAGGTGAGCTATATAGGCTATTTAACATTTTCTAGTAGTCACAGGAAAAAATAAAAAGTTTTTATATGTTTTCAGAAAAATTTTATCATATAGTTTTATTACCCATTATACCTTGTCCTACATACTCTCACTTAGAGGATAATCTTTTTATTAAGCTATTGGCCTCAGGTATCTTTGGCTAAGGATTGTTATCTCAGAGAAGGAGACCGGGCCCTGGTCCCCTCAAGGCTTAATCTCCCTAGTCTGCACTTGCCCTGGGAGGCTGACAGGAGCTGCCCAGCCTGGCGTTTGTGGCTCTCTTTGTGGAGCACTGGTCTCTCTACAAGCACTGCTCTGGCAGGCTCTCAGTCAACCTAAACTGTTTTTCTACTTTGGAGTCTCCCAAAATGTCCACTATAATCGTGTACTTTTTAAAAGTTGGACAAAAAGACAGGTTTCTTTCTTCTTCATAAAGCTGCATTTATGGAAGCGAATCTATAGTTTTCAGATTCAGTACGTCTGGGCTGGGGCTGGTGCATTTGCACTGCTAAGAGTTCCCAAGGGACCGCAATTTGCTGGTCCAGGGACCACACTTTGAGAACCACTGATATATATCAATCGTTGGAGGAAGGAGATGAGACACTTTGGTATTTGAAAGTAAAAGAATTTTGTAAAGTGGAAAGCATCAGGTTACACCTTTCCTCCAAAATAAACCAATCTCAATTCTTTGTTATTCTTTCCCCAGAACCAGCATCTTAGCATGCTCCAACACCCCCTCTTCTAAAATTTCTCCCCCGGCCTCCTGCTAGAGGCAGAGCACCCAGGTCCCTCCTTCTGTCCTGGCACAGACCTCGACCACAGCCCTCTACGGTTCCATGGTGCGGTAAGCATCTGGGCATGCATGTTGACAGTCTTTCGGTTGGCAGCACCATCTCCCTAATGCCAGAACCTCTCATGGCAGTCACCCGAACAAAGAGTGCTGAATGATTGAGTGAATGAATGGCACGTGTTTGGAAGACAAGAAGGGGACTATTTATATGTTTGTTAAAACTTCTCCTAAGTGTAAGAGATAACAATGACACAGGAAATTCTTTTTTAAACTAAATTAAAATTTTTATTGAAGTATAGTTGATTTACAATGTTGTGTTAGTTTCAGGTGTACAGGAAAGTGATTCAGTTATATATAGTCTTTTCCAGATTCTTTTCCCTTATGGTTATTATAAAATGTTGAGTATAGCTCCCTGTGTTATACAGTAGGTCTTTGTTGCACAGGAAATTCTTAAAAAACAAAACAATGAAAACACCTGGACCTCCTGAGAACTCATTGTAACTTTAAAATCACTTACATGGTGTCAATCACCCAGAGTTCTAAATATCCATCATGGTTCACAGACATAATTTCCATTTGACATAGATGCCGTGATTTGGGGGTGATGGAACTAAGCTGTGCTATTATGAAGAGAATGGATTCAGTGCCCTTAAAACACGGGGTCTCAGGGGCCCTTGTTTTATTATTTTAACTTTTTATTTTGGAAAATTTCAAATATATACAAAAGTAAAGAGGACAACATAATGAACCTTCGTGAACCAACTGTCCAGATTCAATAATTTTCAACTCATGGCCAGTTTGGTTTAATCTATAACTTCATCCACCTCACCAATCCATGTAATTCTTTTGAAGCGACTCCCACTGTCATATCATTTCAAGCATAAAAAAGTCAGTGTGTATCTCAAATATATGACGATTCTTTTAAGAAGATAACACTATCATTATCACACTTAAATAACAAATCCTTAATATCATTGAATATTCAACCCATGTTTACATTTTCCCATTGTCTCATAAACTTTTTCAGTTTATTTGTTCAAATCAGAATACAAACAGGTTCAAAAATTGCAATCGGTTCATGTGCTCTTTAGTCCCTCTTTTTAATCACTAGGTTCCCATTCTATCCCTTTAAAATAATTTTTTTTATTTGTTGAAGAAACTGGATTGGTTATTTTATAATGTTTCCCACATTATGTGGATTATATTCCTGTGGTATCATTTACCCTATCCCCTCCCTCCCCCTATAGGAAATAAATTTATTTTGAAACCCTTTCAATAAAAAAATAAATTAAGGCACTTCCCTGGCTGTCCAGTGGTTAAGACTCCATGCTTCTACTGCAGGGGGCGCAGGTTCAATCCCTGGTTGGGGAACTAAGATCCCAAATGCCGTGCAGCGAGGCCAAAAAAATAAAAATTAAAAAAAGGTTAAATAGTAACATACCATACTACATGCACTTTTCTCTGCCTTGCTTTTTTCACTCAACCTTATATCCTGGTGATCCCTCCACAGCAGTTCACAGAGGTGGTTCACAGTCCTTTTTTACAGCTGCATAGTACTCCACCACATGGATGCTACATAGCTTATTCATCCAGTCCCCTACTGATAGACATTTGGGTTGTCTGAAGTTTGTTGCTATTACAAATAGTGCTGCAGTGAACAGCCAATATATCTCTTTGTATTTTTGCCAGGTTATCTTTGGAATAGATTCCTAGAAGGGACACAGCTGAGACAAGGGATAATTGCATCTGTAGTTTTGCTAGAAACTGCAGGCACTCTGCTTTTAAACATAATATGTTTCTAGAAGTTTTGTCATAAAAGGAAGTCTGGAAAAGATCCTATTTTAGTTATCTGTTGCTAAACAACAACTAACCCACAAAAGTAGTGGCTTAAAACAGCCCCATTTATTATTTTCTCATGATTGTGCAGTTTGGGTGGGGTTCCTCTGGAATGGTTTGTCTCTGCTGCATCTGGTTGGCTGGGACAGCTTGGATGGGCTGGAGAATCCAAGATGGGTTTATTCATGTTTCACACCTCAGCTGCAGTGGCTGGGATGGCTGGACGCTGGCTGGGCTTCTCTCTCTCCATGTGGTTTCATATTGTCCAGAATTCCAAGTTTCTTAAACATGGTGTCTAGGTCCCAAGGCAGTAAAACTGGAAGTTGTAAGGACTCTTAAGGCCCAGGCCCCAAAGTCATATGACGTTACTTTGACTTCTACTGAGCACGTCTCAAGGCCACCAGATTCAAGGGGGAGGGGAACAAACTCCATCTCTTGTTGGGAGGATGATGTACGTGTAGATGATATACGTACAGAGATGAAAGAAATTGATGATGGCCACCTTTGCAGACAATTTACCACAGACCCCAACTGCATATATGTGTTACACAGACCACAAATGCACGCCCTGTTCTTATCTACTTCAGCATCAGCAGACTGTGGAAAGGGTCCATAAAGGTGGTGAGAAGTGAAACACCTCTTTAGACTGCAGCGTTCAGCGTGTGTAGTGGTAAAGCTCTACAGGGGGCCCAAAGTGGAGATAACATCTGTCATGCAAAAGGGAGAAAGTCCTCCTTTGAGGCAGGGCACTTGATCACCTATCTAGAATGTAAACCTATCAACAGCTGTTATATTCATTCACTCTGTCTGTGTTTATTCAAGAATACTGTTCCATGCTCCAAGAGCACAGCGGTGAACACAACAGACAAGGTCCCAGCTCTATGGTACTTACTTACATTCTAAATGGGGAAACACAGAACACAATCAGGGATAGAAAGATAAACAAGAGAATATCCTGCCCTTGAGGAAGATACAATGTAGCTGAAAGTAGGGGTAAGCAATGGTGACCTCGCTAGAACCAAGGAGAGACAATGGAAAGACAAACACAACTTTGTATGAGCAGAGTGAAATCCAGATTAGGGCACTGCTCTGCATAAGTAGCTACAACACCAGCAAGAATGTCTGCAGAGGTATGGACAGTAATGAGGAAGACAGCAGTTCAGAGGAAAAGAGAGGAAGGGAGGGAGCACGGTGGCTGGGGGAGTTGGGGAATTCTGCAGATGGGAGAGATGCACGGTGGGGACCAGCCTCTGCCTGGGTACCTGACGCCATATTGGTGGGTCCCAGGGGGACCTGTGTGATTAAAGGTTCTCACCAGGATGGCTTCCCCCCAAGGTGGGCTCTCACTACTTGTTGAGAGAGAAAGACAAAATGGGGACTTAAGACTGACAGATTGACCTGGGAGGTAGTGCTGTTCCATGTAAAATATCATACTGTTCGAAGGTCAAAACTGGAGTCCCCTGACAGGTGTTCAAGGCTTGATCTCTGGCTCTCACCTCCACATGCTCTCCCTTGGTGATCTCACTCAGTGTGCGGCTTTCCAGAGCATCTAAATGCCAGTGACACACAAAAGATCTTCAACGCCGACATCTTGCCATACTTACATACCAACCATTAATCGTACGGCACAGGGAACTATAGCCAGCCTCCTGGGATAAGCCATAATGGAAAAGAATATTAAAAAAAGAATGTATATATGTGTATAACTGAGTCACTTTGCTGTATAGCAGAAATTAACACAACATTGTAAATCAACTACACTTCAAAAAACAAAAAAACAAAAAAAACCCTACATACCATGCGGAAGCCTAATAGGCACCGTGAGCGTCACATGGCCAAAATGGAATCCTTGATTTTTCCTGCAAAAAATCTACTCCTCCCCCAGCTTCCCTGTCAGTGAGTGGCACCTCCAGCACCAAGTTACTGGAGCCCAAACACTGGAGCCTTTCTTGACTCCTCTCTTTTTCTAACACCCCACACGCAGCCGATCAGCTTGCCCTGTTGCTCTACCTTCTGAAGAGATCTCAGATTCAACCACTTCTCAACACTTCTTCCCCTGCACCAAGCCTCCACCACCTCTCACCTTCTAACAGATCTCCCACTCCCTCTCATGCTCCCCTTGGTCTATTCCCTACCCAACTGCCAGGGGAAACTTTTAAAACTAAAACTAAGGTCACAGAATATCCCTCGTTAAAACCCTCCAATGGCTTTACCACAGCAATTAAATGAAAATTCAAACACCTAACCTCTCATTTGGCTTACAAGGCCCAGATTATTCTAGTCCCTGACTTGGGCTTCAACCTCACCTTACGTTACACTTTCCTGTCCTTGCAATGCTCCAGCCACAATGGCCTTCTTTATGTGTCTTAAACATGCTTAACTTACTGCCTCCTTCAAACATTGCTCTTTCCCCTCCATCTCTGCGTGGCTGAAAATTCCTTTTTTAGGTCTCACTTTCCAGACAACTGTATCTAAAGGAGCCCATAGTTAAAATTCACTAAGCAGGGCAATAGGGTACAGTGATGACAAGCTCTTGTGGTACTTACATTCTAAATCGAGGGAATCAGAACCTGGTAAGGTATACCCTGTTACCCTGCTTTACAGCCTTCATAGCATTGATTGTACTCTGAAAAATATCTTACTTACTCATTTTTTTATTATGTCCATCTCCCTGGTTCAGTATACATTGGCAAAGGGAGATAGGACAGGGCTCTTAGCTATCTTGTTCTGTACGGTACTTCTAGCCCTTACAATGGGGCCTAGCATACAGTTGGATCTCAGTGAACTATATGAGTGAATATAGTGAACTGTATGAGTGAATGTGCTTGCATATATTAAAAAATACTGGAGTAAATTACAGTTACAAAGGAAGAATCTGTTATAGATGAAAAGCTGTTTATATCCTCTTCACCTCAATTATATCCTTCTAAACCTTGACCTCCAATCCCACCCCAACATTATGTTGATGTCAAGGGTTATTGGATGCATTCATTACATTTGCCATCAGGGGAATGGACATCAGCCTAATTACCCTAAGGTGACATACACTTCCTAGAGCGCAACATACGTCTTTGCTTCCCGCAAAAATGTATTCTTACAGGGCAGTGTTAAATGTAGATGTTCCAGTGATGGGTTCTAATGGCATTTTCTTTGGTCTTTGACATGAGCAATCATGACCTAGCCAGAATCAAAGAGACATAATGGAAAGACAAACACAACTTTGTGTAAGTGGAGGAAAACAAACACAGATTAGGGCACCTTCTCTGCACCCTATATGGACTAATACAAACAACAATGAACCTGACTTAACAGTCTGATGCTGGACAAACTATTTTGTCCTTCATTACAGAAAGAATTTCCTCTTTCTGTAACATCTAGATAATCGTGCTTATTCTTCTTGACTTCCTTGTGATAGGTGTATTATTTTGTATCACAATATTAGGCGCTGAGGTCTCTTGGGAATCATTTAATCCACATCCAAATGTGGAAACTGAGGCCAGGTGAGGTTAAGTGATTGACCCAAGCTCACAGCTAATTATTGGCAGGGCTGGAAACAGAGCTCAGATCTCAGGAACCTCAGGCTAGTGTTCTTTCTGCCTCACCACACTGAAACGTTTGCCCTGTTGTTTAGCTTCTTACAGGTGTATGCATTATCTTCAAGTTAGCTCATACAACTCTTGAGGACAGTGATAATAATTCCTCTCTCCCATAGTGCTTAGTTGGTCACATATAAATAACTACTTATTGGGACTTCCCTGGTGGTCCAGCGGTGAACACTCCGTGCTCCCAATGCAGGGGGCCTGGGTTCGATCCTTGGTCAGGGAACTAGATCCTGGATGCCGCAACTAAAAGATCCCGCAAGCGGCAGTGAAGATACTGATTGCTGCAACTAAGATCCGGCGCAGCTAAATAAGTAAATAAATAAATATTTTAAAAATACTTATTAAATGAAGGAATAGTCTGCCATCAGTCCACAGTACCCGCCACCCCTCCCTGTTGTAATCGTCAGCAACTTTCCAGTTATCTCCCCATTCATTTGCACCTGCCTTTCTCTCCATGTGACCCAGCTTTTCTTGGTAACTTTAACAAGCTCATAAATGGTCCACCTGACAACTCTGGCCACTCAGTTTCCTAAACTCCTCACCTCCAATGATCTTTTCCTCCACCCCACATTAGCTACCCATTCCCATACTCGTATAACTTGAAACCTTGATTTTAAGCACTCCATTATTTGACCGTTGCCTCCTGTCTCCTAGCTCACTTATTTTTTTTTTAATTTTTATTTTTTGTGGTACGCGGGCCTCTCACAGTTGTGGCCTCTCCCGTTGCAGAGCACAGGCTCCGCGGCCATGGCTCACAGGCCCAGCCGCTCTGCGGCATGTGGGATCTTCCCGGACCGGGGCACGAACCTGTGTCCCCTGCATCGGTAGACTGACTCCCAACCACTGCGCCACCAGGGAAGCCCTACTCGCACTCCAGCCACTCTCCAACCCCACCAGCAACTCTGATCCTTTGGCCCGACATCCGTTTCTCACTGTTCTTCCTCTCCTCACTCTCTTCTTCATCCAGCTAGACTCCCTGGTCCACCACTGCCATTACTTCTTCATGTACATCCACAACACCCTTGCCATTTTCTTACTCTAACATACTTGCCTGGAAAAACTCCAGTCCTGGTTAAAGCCAACTCTATACTTTGTCCTTACACCCAAGCAGTGGAACCAACCTGGTTAAAACAGTCATCACTTGCTGTTTAAACTTATGGTCATAAATTATAGGAGGGCCCTCGGCAGGGCCTGGTAACTCTTCATGTCTTTAGTCTACCCTCTCTCACTCTTCCAGATGCCCAGTCCTCAGTCTGACCTGATACTCTCACCTACTGATACTCTGGGAAGAAAATAAAGCAAAACAAAAGAGAGCTAATAGCATCTTATCCAATAATCTTATCTTCTCTACTCTCCCAACCTCCACACCTTAAGATGGATGAAGTGTCTGTGCTCTTAATTAAGGCTAAATTTTCTGTTGAGACAATTCTCCACGTGTCTCACATTTCTTTTGTTTCAGGCTATCTTATCAAGGATGTTTGTAGAGTGAACAGCCTTGGAGATAGAGATAGTGTCTCCCTTTGGAACCAACATCAGGGATGCTTACTGTCCAGTGTAATAAAAATAATGTCTCTCTCTGGAGCAAAGGACAGGCATGCTTACTGCCCCATATATAAGACTGAGGTTTGCTGAGTTCAGATTTCCTTACTTGTAATGCAACCCACTGAGTGTGCAGGTGTCACCTGGCTCTCTTCACACTGCTCTGTGGGAACTGAGGTTCAGGAAACTGATGCAAGAAAATTCTGATACTCTGGTTACCACTCTCACTGTGAGAAATGAAGTCCTTTGTCTCTGACCCAGGAGTCTCACATTTTCTGCCAGCATCCATGAAATTGTGACAGGCTAACTTGTTAGCATGCAAGTAGGGTAAAGTCTCAGACACTTCAGAGTTCTTGACATGTTCTGATGCATCCTCTGAACTGCACCTCATCCCCCCTTGCCTTCTCAAGGACTTTGCTCCTACAGGCATCTGCTCTCTCCTTCACCTGGTCAATTTTCCCCTTTTGACTGTGTCACTCCTCCCTCAGCCTATACACAGGTAATAACTCCCATCTTAAAAGACAAAAACAACTTCCCTTTGGCTTCTCATTCCTCTCCATTTACTGCCCCACTTCTCTGCTGCCTTTTAAAACAAGACTACTTGAAAAAAATTTTATTCTTTTCCCCCACTTCTTCACTTCTCATTCCCTTCAGATTTTCAATGACACAAGTTTCTTGAAACCCTTCCTAAGGCTGTCAGCCACCTCCAGAGAGTCTAATCCCATGGTCAATTCTCATTTCTCTTTTTATTGGACTTAGCAGCACTCAACCAGGTGACTACTCTCTTACCTGAAATACATTGTCTTGATGTGTGTTTTCTTATCCCACTCAATTTCTTTTGCTGGCTCTTCCTACTGTACTGAGGTTATGTGATCTTTGTTCTTCATTCCATTAATACAGTATATTACATTAATTGATTTTCAGTTGTTAAACTAACCTTGCATTCCTGAAGTAAATCCAACTTGGTCGTGGTATATAATTTTTTTTTTTGAATGCTGAACTCGATTTGATATTTTGTTAAGGATTTTTGAAACTTTGTCCATGAAGGATTCATCTGTATTTGTTTTTTTTTTCATTTTTCTTGTGACAGCTTTGTCTGCTATGGTATCAGGGTACCACTGGCTTCATAAAATAAGTTGGGAAGTACTCTTTTTTGTCTTCTGAAAGTTTATGAAAGACTGGTATTATTTCTTCTTTAATTTATTTTTATTTTTGGCTGGATTGGGTCATTGTTGCTGTGTGCAGGCTTTCTCTGGTTGTGGTGAGCGGGGACTACTCTGTTGTGGTGCGCGGGCTTCTCATTGCAGTGGCTTCTATTGTTGCGGAGCAGGGGCTCTAAGTGCTCGGGCTTCAGTAATTGTGGCACGCAGGTTCAGTAGTTGTGGCTCTTGGGCTCTAGAGTGCAGGCTGAGTAGTTGTGGCACACAAGCTTAGTTGCTCCACGGCATGTGGGATCTTCCTGGACCAGGGCTCGAACCCGTGTCCTCTGCATTGGCAGGCAGATTCTTAACCACTGTGCCACCAAGGAAGCCCTATTTCTTCTTTAAACATTTGATAGAATTCATCACTAAAGCCATCTGGGCCAGGAATTTTGTTTGTGAGATTTTAAATTACTAATTCAGTATCTTTACTTGTAGGTTTAGTCAAATACTTTATATCTTCTTGAGTTGGTTTTGTTTGTGTACTTCTAGAAATTTGTCCATTTCATCCAAGTCTTTTAATTTGTTGGCATTGTCAATAATATTCCCTTATAGTCCTTTCAATTTCTATAGGGTAGGTAGCAGTATCCTATTCTCTTTCCTGATTTTGATAATTAGTGCCTTCTCTTGTTTTCTTAGTCTGTCTAGTTAAAGGTTTGTCAATTTTGTTGATCCTTTCAAAGAAGCAAATTAAAAATTTTTTCTCTATTGTTCTTGTTATAACATTTATTATTTCATTCCTTCTGCTTGCTTTGGGTTTAGTTTGGTCTTTGCTTCCTAGTTTCTTCAGATGGAAGCTTAGATTTTTTATTTGAGATCTTTTTCCTTTTCTGATATAGGCATCTGAAGTTATACATTTCTAACCACTGCTTTAGATACATCCCATAACTTTTGATATGTTGTATATTTTTCATTCAGCCCAGCTTATTCAATTTCCCTTGCGATTTCTTCTTTGACTTATGGGTTATCTAGAAGTGTGTTGCTTGATTTCCGAATATGTGGTATTTTCTCAGATTTGTTTGTTATGGATCTCTAATTTCATTGTGATTAGAGGACATACTTTGTATAATTTCAATATTCTTTATTTTATTGGGACTTATTTTGGTCTTCAGCATATGGTCTATCCTAGAAAATGTTTCATGAGCACTTGAAATGTGTATGTTGCAGTTATTGAGTGGAGTGTTCTATAAATAGTAGTTAAGACAAGTTGGTTGAGAGTGTTGTTAAAGTCTTCTCTAGTTGTTCTATCAATTATTTAATGTAGGGTGTTAAAATCTCTATTATCGATTGTCTATTTCTCCTTTCATTTCTGCTGGATTTTGTTTCATACATTTTGGGGTTTGGTTCCTAGCTGAATGTATGTGTGTATATATATATATATATATATATATATATATATATATATATATACACACACACACACACACATATATATATACACACATATATATTTATTTTAAAATATTATTTATTTATTTATTTAATTTTCTTTTTTTGGCTGCATCAGGTCTTAGTTGCGGCATGCAGGATATTTCTCTGTGGTGTGCGGGCTCTTCATTGTGGTGCGTGGGCTTCTCTCTAGTTGTGTGTATTTTTTTTCTCTTCTCTAGTTGTGGCGCATGGGCTCCAGAGCGCATGGGCTGTATAGTTTGCGGCACGCAGGCTCTAGTTGAGGTGTGTAAGCTCAGTAGTTGTGGAGCGTGGGCTTAGTTGCCCCGCAGCATGTGGGGTCTTAGTTCCCTGACGAGGGATTGAAACTGCATCCCTTGCATTGTAAGGTGGATTTTTTACCACTGGACCACCAGGGAAGTCCCTATATATTTATAATTGTTATATCTTCTAGATGTTTTGACCTTTTATCAAAAATGTCTCCAGTAATATTTCTTGTCTTAAAGTTTATTTTGTCTGATATTAACAGAGCCACTCTAGGTCTCTTGTGGTTACTATATTTTTCTTATTTTTTAAAAATTGAAGTATAGTTGATTTACAACGTTGTATTAACTTCTGCTATACAGCAAAGTGATTCAGTTATACATATATATACATTCTGTTTATTTAATATTCTTTTCCATTATGGTTAATCACAGGATAATGAGTACAGTTCTCTGTGGTATAAAGTAGGACCTTGTTGTTTATCCATTCCATATGTAATAGCTTACATCTGCTAACTCCAACCTTCTACTCCATCCTTCCCCCAACCCTCTCCCCCTTGGCAACCACAATTTTGCTCTCTATGTCCGTCAGTCTGTTTCTGTTTTGTAGATAGGTTCATTTGTGTCATATTTTAGATTCCACATATAAGTGATATCATATGGTATTTGTCTTCCTCTTTCTGACTTACTTCACTTAGTGTAATAATCTCTAGGTCCATCCATGTTGCTGCAAATGGCATTATTTCATTCTCTTTTATGGCTGAGTAGTATTCCATTGTATATATGTACCACATCTTCTTTATCCATTCATCTGTCGATGGACATTTAGGTTGCTTCTATGTCTTGGCTATTGTGAATAGTGTTGATATGAACATAGGGGTGCATGTATCTTTTTGAATTACAATTTTATCTGGATAAATGCCCAGGAGTGGGATTGCTAGATCATATGGTAATTTTAGTTTTAGTTTTCTGCAGAACCTCCATACTGTTTTCTATAGCAGCTGTAACAACTTACATTCTCTTGAGTTTATTTTTTGCATGTTGTATCTTTTCCATCCTTTACTTTCAATCTACTTATATCTTTGAATCCCAGATGTGTCTCTTGCTGACCTGTAACACAGAGTTGGAGCTTGCTGTTTTATTCAGTCTGATAAAATCTGCCTTTTGAGTAGGGAGTTTAGTCCAATCACATTTAATGTACTTATTGATATAGTTAGAATTTCTTTTGCTATTTTGATAGTTGTTTTCTATATGTCTCATGTCAGTTTTTTTTTTGTTTGTTTGTTTGTTTTTTTGTTTTTTTTTTTTTTTTTTTGACGCACAGGCTCAGTGGCCATGGCTCACGGGCCCAGCTGCTCTGCGGCACGTGGAATCTTCCTGGACCAGGGCACGAACCCATGTCCCCTGCATCGGCAGGCAGACTCTCAACCACTGCACCACCAGGGAAGCCCTCATGTCTTTTTTATTCCAAGGAAGTAATGAAATCATGAAGTGCCAGTGTATTTGTAAACTACTTAATTTCTTGCTAAATAAAATATGCAAAATACAGAAAAATAGAAGGACTCATACATCTGTCACTCAGACATAACTTTATTTAATGTTGCATTATATTTTCTTCCAGAGTTAAATTTTTCTATTCAGATATTTGCTTGCTTGATTTTTAACAGAGCTTATATCATACCATTCATACAATTGTATATTTTTATCTCAGGCAGTCTATTATATGCATTTTCCATGAGTTTCAACTACAGAGGAGCAGTCATCAGCAGAGAGATAATTGAAGCAGTTAAGCAGAGACCCCCTTAGAAGAGCTTTTGACTCAATGAAATGGTTCTGAGGGCCCTGTTGTTGAAATAAATGCCCTTGTCAAAGAACTGGACAGGTCCAAGGGTTGGTTTGGAAGACAAGATGTCTGAGCAGCACCTGTTGCATCATGAGTCTCAGTTATACTTGGTTCTTAGTTTCTTACTTTGTGAAATATAACATTGTCTCCAGTATGCTTGGTAAAATTCACCTGTAAAATGGCTGGATTTAGTGTCTTGGAGAAGTGGTATGAACTATTCTTTTTTTACTGTTGATTATGTGTGTGTACGTGTGTGTTCATGTATAAATCTCACATGGTATCAAGCTTATTGATTTTATGGTATTCTAACGTTTTGTCTGCTTGTCTATTAGTTTCTGATGGTGCAGTCGCCAACTTCTCTACGTAGTTCCATCAAATTTTGCTTTATGTGGTTAAGTGCACAAAAATTCATGAATGTATCATGACCGTGTATCTTCATGGGGGACAGTTTCTTTTATGATTCCTACAAATCACCTCTTTATCTCTATCAGTCTTTCTTGCCTTAAATTCTTATGCTTGATATTAATGTTATTAGACAAACAATTTTGGGGTATTTTCTTGGTATACAGTTTTATTTAATTGCCTTTCCCCAAACATTTTGGTAATATTTTCTAACCATATATCTTGCAAACAGCACATAGTTGGATTTCTTTTTTTAAAAATCCAGTCTGAATGTATTTGTTGTGTTGTTGTTGCTTTTTAATAGACAGGACTAAACCATGTATATTTATTGTGATTAATAATATACTTGGACTTCTTTATACAATCTTATTTGAGTTTCTTATTTATCATAATTTTCGTTTGCTTTTCCTTTTCTTCTTTCTTGCCCGCTAATCTGGTAACAAACTCTTCTCTAGGTCATTTTTTTTCTCTCTCTCTCCATAGGTTTGGAAGTCACCCATTCTATTTCTCTTATTTTGGTGCATCTCCTATGTTTAATATATATACCACTAAGGGACTCTGTCATATTCAAGGCTGCCATAATCTTTTAAATAGCCTTTCTATATTTGGGATAATTCCCTGGTCACAGATCCCTCTTCCCCAGTGTAAAACTGATAACTCAAATTCCCTGCCTCCCTTGCAGCTAGGATGCAGGCCTATGACACTGGCTCTGCTAACCAGAAGCACCAGTGGAAATGTGAGGATGTGAGGATACAAGCTCTGCACATGGCTCCCACTGTCCTGGTGCAGGTAGAGGCCAATATCCAGTTTGTAGAGGTGGCAGTGGCTACAAGACTAATTTTCTGACACGGAATTGGCATTGATGCTGATGGCGGGAGCAGATGAAGAGAAGTTGAGCTCCTGGCATTTGGTGTTTGATGGGAGCAGCAGCAGTTTCTTTATCACACCAGCTCTATTACATGGTTTAGAGCACTTTTTCTAGAAGCTCAGCCCACGCTTGTTTTTTCAGCTCTCCCAGTGACTCTGGGAGCTGTTGAAGATCGATTTAAGAAATTCTTGCTTGGATTTTGTAGTTTGCAACAAAAAACTTTAACCAATGTAATAACTTGTCAAAGTCTAAAATTTAAGACTACCTCACTCCTTCTGAATAAAAAAAGTTGTCTTTAACTCAGAACTCCTTTCTGACATTATCTACCACATTTTTAAGGGCTAATAACTTAATTTCACCTGGTTTTAAAATTCCAAAATATGGGTACTTAAAAAAATACTACTGATTTAGATTAACCAAGATATTCACTGATTTATCTGTTTATCCTTCCTTCTCCCACTCACTTATTCCTTTTGGGTTCAGCTTTTTTCTTGTTGGAGTATATTCTTTCGTATCTTTTTCAATGACCATCTGTGAGTCCTAAATTTTAAAAATGTGTTTATTTTATTCTTCTTCTTGAAAGATGGTTTAGCAAGGAATAGAATTCTAGTTTCTCAGGATGGACTCTCAATACATTGAAGATATCTCCCATTGTCTTCCATAGCCTATTGTTGCGAATAAATCTGCTAACAGGTTGACTGTCATTTCTTTTAAGATAACTTGACTTTCCTCAGTGGTAACTCTGAACATTTTCTTATAGTGTTTGGTATTCTCTAATTTCACTACTATGTATGGGTCTCAATTTTAAAAACTTACTCTGCTTGCGCCTTAGCATATTCCTTTGATCTGATAACTCATTTTTCTTCCATTCTGACAAATTCTCACACATCACTTCTATGGAGATTGCTTCTCCTTCATACTCTATTTCCTCCCCTCCAGAAACTCTTTTATATGTATATGAGGTTTTCCAATTCTATGCTCTAGGTCTCTGAACATATCTTTGCTGCTTTGGCAGTTTATTATATGCATTTTCCATGTATTTCAGGCTATCATAAAAACCATTCTATAATATAAGGATTATCTGGCTCAAAAGTCATCAGTAGTTGTCTACTTCCTATCACATAAGCTACTCTTTTGGCTTTCCAGGTCCTCATGCATCCAGGCCCTGTCATTGATTAGCTGGGTAACAATGGGCACACTCCTTCTTTGGACCCCAGTTTCCTAACTTAAAAAGGTTACTGAAAAACTTAAATGATGTAAAGCATATAAGGCGCTGGCAAATGCCCACCATGGTTGTAGCACAGTAAGTAAACTTGGGTGTGCTGCCTAGCTCATAGCAATTACCCTGGTGGTCACATCTACATTACATCTTTCCTCCCAGTGTTTCTTTTTTTTTTTTTGCGGTAAGCAGGTCTCTCACTGTTGTGGCCTCTCCCGTTGCAGAGCACAGGCTCCAGACGCGCAGGCCCAGCGGCCATGGCTCACAGGGCCACAGGTCCAGCTGCTCCGCGGCACGTGGGATCCTCCTGGACCGGGGGCACAAACCCACGTCCCCGCCATTGGCAGGTGGACTCTCAACCACTGCGCCACCAGGGAAGCCCCCTCCCACTGTTTTAAACATGAATTCTGAACAGAAGCTGTCATCAATTCTCAGACCTTGCTTCCTTGCTTATAGTGATTGGCTGAGGCATGGGCACATGAGTCTAGCCTGATTAGTCATTCCTTGAGACTTTTAAAATTTGAGGTTTCCTTCATGACTGCACAGTACTTAAGATGTGAGTTGAGCTGCTGGCTGCAGTAAGGGAGAATAAAAGTGACATTTAGAAAAGGGTGGGGCGATAAGGGTGGAACAGAGAGATTACCAATACCATTAAAGTTCCTGGCGGGCTTCCCTGGTGGCGCAGTGGTTGGGAGTCCGCCTGCCGATGCGGGGGACGCGGGTTCGTGCCCCGGTCTGGGAGGGTCCCGCATGCCGCGGAGCGGCTGGGCCCGTGGGCCATGGCCGCTGGGCCTGAGCGTCCGGAGCCTGTGCTCCGCAACGGGAGAGGCCACAACGGTGAGGCCTGCATACCACAAAAAAAAAAAAAAAAAAAAAAAAAAGTTCCTGGCATCATCAGCTTTGATAACATGGGACTTTTCAATACTATAGATTCCTTTAATATTTAAATATTTTATATATATATATATATGCCAGAATAACCTTATAATAAAGATTTTAAAATTGTATCAGAATTTGAATATGTATCTTATTTCATTTTATTGCTCAATGACATAGATTTCTTATTCCTATTTTTCAGAATGATTGTTACCCTCTCTCCACCTATGGAAATGTAGTTGTTGAAATAATATTAAATTTGAATGGTTCTGCAGTTCCCACAGCCTTTCATATCATTATCTTATTTGATTGTATGAAGATAAATAGGCCAGGTAATGTTATGCTTAGTTTTTATAGATAGTGAAATTAAGATGCAAATTAAATGGTGTTCAGGGTGGAGGAGGGTGAGAACCAAGCTGGATATTAAGCATAATCTATTGGGAACTTGGAACCTTCTATCTGCAAGTTGTCAGGGATGGTGTCTTGTAAAATACTTTCATTAATTAATGTTAATTAGAAAATTTCAGAAGAGCCCTGAAAACTTTCATTAGCTCAATCCTAAAACCTATTAAAATGCATACTTGGTCCACAATTTACATTCATACTCTCAAATGCACTTGTTTTTCCCAAAATGAATCTTCCCCTTCTTCCTAATCAAGTTCCTGTTTTGCTTTTAAATTCTAGAACTTTTAACTCAGAGGAGAGATTTTTGGGGGTGGGTCGGGAGAAGAGGGGGGCGTATTAATTCCTGGCTAGACATCCACAGTGCTTAATAGCCTTGTGTATGAATGAGGGTAAATTCTTACACTCCTGGACTAAGAACTCTGTATTGGACATAGCACATGGGTAATTGTTTACAAATGTGACTTGTGATCAAAAAGTACTCTAGCAATATTATCACAACACCTCTGTTGTGGAGAATTCAAGTGTTTTCACAATATTAACTCCTTCACCCTCACTGAACTGATAGGAGAGGCAGCGTGGGAAACAGTATTCCTATTTTATGTGCAGGAGTTGATGAAGTAAAGGGGAGAGAGGTACTGAGGATGCAAAACAAGAGCAGTCTGGCTTCATCATGAGTGTTACCTCTTAGTTGTGAGAATCCCTCCATTTTAATTTGAAAATATAATTTATGATGAGGAATGTCATTTTAGATAATTGTTTCTATAGAATCAAGTCTTTGGTATGCCAAAGAATATTGGAAGGATCATGCTATTAGTCAGCAGTGCTTTTCATGTTGCACTCTGATATTTTCATTTTATATGGGGCTAAAAGAAGCTTTTTGTTATAAGTGCAGCACTATAAGACCCTGACAGTCCTGGCATAGGTCCCCTTTTCTCCCGACTGCCATTAGACCCATATCGATCCTCTAAATAAAGTCTGTCCCAAGAGACACAATTGTTGTAGGGAACAGGGAACTTTTTAAAACCAAGCCTGACGTCACACATTTGTGTTCTAACCATCTGTACCTTTTATTAACCAAGGGCTGGAGTCGCCCGGGCGGACAGACACAGGCGCACAGCAGTCTTCTCCCACACAAGCCTGGAATGGCAACAGTGTGCTGCTGCCTAAGAAAGAAAAGCCGTTTCAGAGCTGTGGGGTGGCGTGGGGGCGTGTGTAGCAGGGGAGTCATTCCTCTCCTCCTCCATCCAAGGATGCTATTTATTGGCAATCCAACACATCTTTTTTTTTTTTTTTTTAAAATTGATTTCTCTCGAGTGGGAGGCAAAACCCTTCAGATGCAAATGAAGAAAGGGGGAAAAATTCAAGCCAGGCAGGAGGATTTGGGGAGATAACCACAGCCTTGCTTCGGTTTGGAACTGCGGGTAGAGGAAGGCTCAGGCGTCCACACCAGTTTGGCTGCGAAGGTGCTGCCTTTCTGCCCAGAATGCCAGCATCGCCACCCTCCCCCACGGTTGCTGCTCGCTGGAGGGCGGCCCCCCCCCCCCCCGACGTCCCCTCTAACCTCCCCAGGTCCGGAGGAGCGCGTGCCAGAGAGAAGAGGGGCGCTCTTTCTCCTTAGACAACGTGCCAGACTCCGCCAGTTCACGCTCCCCCTCCCCCCTCCCTCCGGCCCCGCCCTCCTGCCCGACCCCCCACCCCCGAGAGGACAGCCGCTTCCTGGTGACCATCTCTCACCCCACTCCCTTGGCTCTTGCATCCTGCGGAAGCCCAGGGGCGAATCCTCACTCCCCCTCCACGTGCGAGTCCTGTTCGCCACCCTCCCCTCGCCGTTCCCAGGAAGGCAGCAGCGCCCAGGTGCCCACCTCTCATTCCCTTTCCGGCCCCTCACCCAGCCCCTGCAGTCTCCTCCGGTTTGGGGGAGCGTTCTGCACGCTCCCTCCACGTGCGAGCCCCGGGTAGTTACCGCTCCCCTTCCCGGGACCCGCACCTCAAGCCCGGGCTTCTCCCACCTCGCCCAGGGCGCGCGCCCAGGGCACCTGGCCGCCCCTCCCTCGGCTCAGCTCCCTCGCTCGCCCCCGCCCAGCGCGCCCGGCTCCGCGCCCACCCTCACGGCTTCCTCCCCCGCCCTTGCCCATCCGGGAGGCGGGGCCCGAGCGAGCGCGGTGGCGTGGCCAATGGGCGCCCGTCTTACTCTGGCCTCTCCCCCGCGCGGCCGCCAATCGCGGCGGGCGGTGGTGGTAATATTGTGGAGTGGAGTTTGGATGCCGCGGCTGCCGCGGGCTGGAGCGGGGCGGCCGCGGGGGCTGCCCGGCTGTCTCGGGAAGGGGGCGTGAGGCGGCAGCGGCTGCGGAGACAGCGGAGGGAAAAAGGAAGAAAGGAAGGAGGAGGGCGGGGAGTCCTCGAGGAGGAGGTGGGATCCTCCGTTTCCTCACCTCTCGGCTGCGGAGGGCGGCGGGGAGGCGGCGCCGCCCCCTGCCCGCGGACTCTTCAGCTCACTGCCGCCGACCCGCCGCCTCCGGGCGCAGGCGAGGCTCCTGGGGCGGGAGCGGTGGCCGGGCGGCGCCGACCGCCATGGCGTTCCTCAAACTCCGAGACCAGGTAGGCGAGGGGCGGCAGGCCCGGAGGTGGGAGGGAAGGCGGGAGGAAGGAGGGGCCGGCGGTGTGGGCCGCTGGGCGCCCGCTCGGCGGGGCGGTGCGAGGGAGGCGGGGGCGCCTCGGGGGTCGCGGCGGCCCGCCTGTCAGCGCAGCCCAGCCGGGGGAGCCCACGTGCTGCCTCCGGCGGGGCGGGTCCGCGCTCGCGCCGGGCGCCCGCGTCCGGGTCCGGGTCCGCGCCTCCTCTACAGGTGAGGCCGGGGCCTAACAGGTGGCTTCCCGCAGCCGGGCGGGGCGCTGCCGGCGGCCGTGACCGAGGGTCACGACCTTGCTGGTTTGTTGGCGTCGCCGGGTATTTCGAGGCCGACTCTCTGGGTCAAAGTAGATTTTGCTCAGGGAGTAGTTATTCAACGTGCAAGTTCCCACACTTGTTTTCTTTTGACATCTTGTGCACCATCTTGGTTACTTTTCTTGACTCAGGAAGAGCTGATACAAGAATACCTGAAGTGCGGTAAAGTGTCATGACTCTTGGATTGAGGAAATATTTTGTGTCTAGAAACGAAATCGCAACTGTATCAGAATGACTTGTACACCTGAAAACGTGGAACGATGGGTAACAAGGCTTTCAGGCGATGCAGAGGTTTCCAAACATCTGAATCTCTCCTTGAAGGAAAAGGGAAATTAACGTGTGAAATATACCGAATCGCAGTAGACTCCTTAGTGCTGAGAAGTTATCTTTGCCATTTGTTTTTCTGAACAGAAGATAGTGAACAGATTTGAAGGGAAGGTAATTGCATGTATTGGGAAACTATTCCGAAAGTGAGTTCCCCTTTTGAAAAACAGTGGGGGAAAAACTTGAGATATATTTTTCAGTGTTGTCTCTTAGTGAATATTGTACCTTAAATTCTGAATCTAAGTAGTGTCATTTCATAAGTGACTTTTCTGTTTAGGCTGATGGCTGAACTTCTGTATCATTTGGTATCAGGAAGTTTTTAGTTGGTGTTAACATCATCAGGACATGATACTTTGAAAAACTCTAGTGTTTAGTCAAGCTTATACTTTGTATTTCAAATTGTGGAACTGCATTGTACAGTATGATAGCCACTAGCCACATGTGGCAACTTAAATTTAAATTAATTTTATTATTTATTTATTTACTTTTTTGTTTTTGGCTGCGTTGGGTCTTTGTTGCTGTGTGCCAGCTTTCTCTATTTGAGGCGAGAGGGGTTTGCTCTTCATTGCGGTGCACGGGCTTCTCATTGCAGTGGGGTTTTTTTTGTTGCGGAGCACGGGCTCTAGGTGCGCGGGCTTCAGTAGTTGTGGCTCTCGGGCTCTAGAGCGCAGGCTCAGTAGTTGTGCACGGGCTGAGTTGCTCCTTGGCATGTGGGATCTTCCTGGACCAGGCCTCAAACCCGTGTCCTCTGCATTGGCAGGCGGATTCTTAATCACTGCACCACCAAGGAAGTCCCTAAATTAACTTTAATTTTAAATAAAATAAATTCAGTTCTTCATTCCTGCTAGCCACATTTCAGGTGCTCCGTAGCCCTACGTGGCTCTTGATTATGGTATTGGACAATACAGGTGTGGATCATCTGTATCATCAGAAAGTTCTGTGGGGCAGCACTATTAAAGAATAACAAGTAAAGCATAAATCAATTCCTGTACAGTTAACGCACGTTGTACTCTCAGTGGTGTGTAACTCAAGATCCAGGGTCTCCACTAATCTTTACCAATATAATGGCACCTTGTGGTTCCATAACTTATAGTTGAGGTAACAATTTTTGTTTTGTTTCTCATCTTACACTTTTGAAGAAAGTTATTTGGATTATGTGTGTTAGAAATTTGGTGAACTTTTGGGAGAGCATCTCATTTTATTCACCATCAGGTTTAAACAGAAACAGGATTGTATTTTCAGTTGGACCTAAAATCCAATTGCACCTTTGCATTTGTGTACTTAGAAATTGCAGTTGTGAAACAATTGTGATGCTACTCCAGTTTTATATAATATCTATTAATACTTGGTGGTAAGGATGATATGTAAAATGTCACCTGTAAACTTGAAGGTATTTGGGCAAGTTAATGAAGTGGTATGGCTCGGGGCGGGGGGAAAGAAGCTTGGGGTTTACCTCTAATAAACTACTAAGTAATTGACTCATTTGGTCTTTCTTTTGGAAGACATATAGAAATGAGTTTGTTTTTGCCTGGAAGGGAATAGCTGCTTTTAGAAGTCATCTTATGTGTTGATATTTTATTAGCTGTTAAAAGCGATGGTACAAATGAAATGGAATGCAAATACTATTTTAACCTTTCCCATCTACAGGACAGGCAGTTCAGCTAGACGAATTATTATTATTATTATTATTTTTAAATAAATTTATTTATTTATTTTTGGCTGTGTTGGGTCTTCGTTTCTGTGCGAGGGCTTTCTCTAGTTGTGGCAAGCGGGGGCCACTCTTCATCGCGGTGCGCGGGTCTCTCGTTGCGGAGCACAGGCTCCAGACGCGCAGGCCCAGTTGCTCCGCGGCATGTGGGATCTTCCCAGACCAGGGCTCGAACCCGTATCCCCTGCATTGGCAGTCAGATTCTCAACCAGTGCGCCACCAGGGAAGCCCAAAACGAATTATTTTATTTGGAGGAAAGGAGGAGATCTGTTTAAGTACAGAGAATTTTAAAGCTGAAAGGTAGTTGACATAGCATTTAGCTCAGTCCTCATTTACACTTGAGCTAGGAGGTAGTAGAATCTACTTTTCTGTGTTATTTCCATGTACACCCTGTATTTTGCTTTTTTCCATCTTTGTAAATACAGTCTATTACGTAGAAGCTAAACGTGGGTAGGGGTTGTTTTTCTTTGTGCACATAAGCATCAGGGGGGTTCTAGATGATTTAAACATAAAATCACTGAGTAAATAAAGCAGTTTGTTTTCATATCCAATCAATGACAATGAGTAAGACAGCTTTCCCTCATTTTGTGCCAACACCAATATGGGGGTAAGAAGTTACTACTGTGCTATTCTCTATTAGTAGGTGAAAATAACTTTCAGTTGTAAATGAAATGAAAAGAATTTGTTTCCTGTTTGTAGGAAACGTCCCTGGATCTTTTTCCCCCCACATAAAAGTGTTTATAACAGCAGGAATCTGTAACAGTTGCAGGGTTTTATTCAACAGGTGTCACTGTCAGGTTTTTTCTCTTTGCAGTTACTAAAAATGTAATCATACATGGTTACACTTAAAATTTATTTTCGGGCTTTATTGAGATATTATTAATCTATAACATATGTAAGTTTAAGGTGTACAGCTTTGATTTTATGCATGTATATATTGTGAAATGCTTACCACAGTAAGTTAGTTAACATTTCCATCCCCTCATGTAATTACCATTTGTGTGTGTATGTATGTGTGTGTAGATAACATTTAAGATCTACTTCTCTTAGCAGCTTTCAATTATGTATATATAATAGACCATTGTTAATCATAGTCACCATGCTGTACATTAGATCCCCAGATCTACTCATTTTATAGCTGGACATTTGTACCCTTAGACCAGTTACAGGCTTACATTTTATCAGCAGTGATTCATAGTATACCCTAATAAGAAAGGTAGATGGTCTTTGTTTGGTTCAGGGGTAACAAACTCACACCTGGGGAGCTAAATGGCAGCTGATACTTGACTTCACTATCTAGCACACAATAGGGAGTGATGGAGATTATGGCAAATAGCAGGTATGTTAGCTGCTGCTCAGCTCCAGGCCATTGTTTCTGTGCAGGTGTGCCTAGTACTTTTAGAACTCCAGTTTTTTGTAGGAAGCCAGAAATACAGATTCTTATGAAAAATTTCTATTTATAAGTGTTGGCAAGTTGGTAGATAACATTGAGAAAAATTTAAAGCCGTGGTTTTAAAAAGGGGGACCAGTTTATAACTACTAATTTAGATCAGCTTGAGGAAACAAACTATTATAAAATTAGATTCCTATTAAAAAAGTTTTCTGTGAGATAAAATAGCCAAAATGGTCATAAACTTAAAAAAAAAAGAGATATAATTTGCATACCATGAAATTCACCCTTTTAAAATGTTCAGTAGTTTTTAGTATATTCACAAAATTGTACAACCATTACGACTATCTAATTCCAGAACATTTTCATCACCCCAAAAAGCTATTAGCCAGACTTCCCTGGTGGCGCAGTGGTTAAGAATCCACCTTTCAATGCAGGGGACCCGGGTTCGAGCCCTGGTCCTGGAAGATCCCACATGCCGTAGAGGAGCTAAGCCCGTGCACCACAACTACTGAGCCTGTGCTCTAGAGCCCATGCTCTGCAACAAGAGAAACCACTGCAATGAGAAGCCCGTGCGCAACAACGAAGACCCAACGCAGCCAAGAATAAATTAAAAAAGAAAAAGAAAAGTCTTTAAAAAAGCCATTAGCAGTCACTCCTTGTTCTCCCCTCCTCCTACCTCCTGGCAATCACTAATCTACTTTCTATCTCTATGAATTTTTCTGTTATATTTCATATAAATGAAATCATACAATATGTGGCCTTTTATGTCTGACTTGTTTCACTTGGCATAATACTTTTAGCATGAATCAATTAGAAACTTTTATATCATGTTTAAGACTTTCTAAAAAAACGTTCCTATACTTTTGTGCTGTTTTATTGCCTCTGGTAGTGTACATATGTATAGTCTGGATGTTGTTTTTTTCTGTTTTCTGGGTTGGTTTTATAACTCAAGTTAAACTTTGTTTGCAGTAGTACTAAAAGATAGTAGTTTTCACATTTGGATTATTTTTGTGTTAGAGCCATCTTTGTGTTCCCTCCTGGGTTAATGGTCATTAGGTATGAATTCTTGATATATTGAAGGTTTGTTTTTTGTTTTTTAACAAAGTTGGCATATCAACGAGTAGATACTATATGGATAAGAATAAATAAGTTCTCACTTGTCAAGCATTCACTAAGGGTAGAGCATTATTTGACTTTTCAGTAGGAAAAAAATCTAGATGATCCTTGAAAAATCTTATAATTGGGGATACAGAATGTATGAAATGCCCTAATAACACTGATGCCCATATGTTCAAGTATTCCATATCAAGTGTCTCCTTGCTTTGTGTTGTAGATTGTGGGGGACACAGGGTGCAGTAGTTACCGTCTCTGCCCCTAAGTCTTATTGGCTAGAAAATGAGCGAAGACATGCATAAATAAATGCACAGCATATGAGATGCTTCACATGAAAAGGTTTATAGAAGTTGAGGAAAAACATGGAGCATATTCTTTGGAAATGTAACTAATATATAATTCAGGAATAAGTGTGTTCTATGTTTCTTGACCTTTTTTTTTTTTGAATACTTTGTATGATATAGTGTAGAACATGGACTGCCCCGTAAGAGATGGAGATAACATGATTCCGAATTCAGAAACGATCAGATGATCTGATTGTAGGCAGAGGGAAACCCTCATGGCAAGGGAGGTATTTTAGGTCCACAGAAAGGGTTTGTTGAGAGCAAACATTTGGGCAGGAAAGCAACAAGAGGGAACCCAGAAGGCAAGCCAGAAAAAGAGGATGGCATATTTCTGTTGGGATAGTTAGGAGATAGACCTGATTGGTGGGTGTAGTTGGAAAGGACTGGAGGTAGATTAGTTGAATTAACAGTGACTACATTATGAAGTACTTGGAATACAATGTTAAGAAGTTTGGACGGATCGGTAGGTGATGGGAAGTCTAAGCTAGGCTGTGAAGAGCTTCAGGGGGAATGTGCATATATGTACTTTTCTCAAGAGGGTTCATAGGTTTTATTAGATCTTCTGAGGGGCCCATGACACCCCAAAGTTAAATAACCACTACATTACAGGTTTTAGAAGAGTAGATTATAAAAGACAAATAGGGACACCCAAGACTGGTTAGGTGGTTACTGCTGTAATTCAGAACATATGTAAAACCTTTTAATTTAGTATAAACTGAGTATATTAATTACTAAGCCAAAGTTTGAATGGAAATAAGTACATCTTTAAAGGATCCTTATAGCTGTAATAATGACTCACTTATGTGTACAATTATGTCTTATAGTCATATAACAATTGATAATTTTTTTGTTGCATAGTCCCCCTAGGGTCAATCACACATTAAAATGCAATTGAACATTGATTATGGTAGTGAAAAAAAAGCAGATAATCCAAGTAGTTAGGTTTGGGTTATATTAGGTTTTTCGGCATTTTATTTCCTTTTCGTTTTTCTAGTCTAATGTAAAATTCATATACCTGGATTAGACTGAGATGCCACTGGAAAATGTTCTGTGCCTGGAGAAAATAGTTTAGGATTAAGCCTTTTTGTTCTGGATAATGTATCCTGTGGAGAGTTCACATCAAGCCAATCACTGAGTAATACTTCTAATTTAAAATGAAAATTAATGAAATTTCCAGTTAATTAAACCAATAATGTTTTAAAGTGTTACACTATGTTGTACACGATGATTAAAGTTCTCAAGTACTTTAGGTTTGATTTCTACTCCTGTCCCTAGCCCCAGTTCTTCGTTATTAGTATTAAGGGATTCATCTACCTTTCTTATGGGATACTGATTTTAAGAAAAGTTGCCAGGATTCTTTGTGTATACTGGTTGTCATACAAAGCAAAGTCTGTATAGAATTACTACTCCCACAGCTAAAGTTCACTTTTGCACAGTAAATTTAAGTTCAGATTCTTTTTTTTTTTTTTTTTTTTTGCGGTACGCGGCCCTCTCACCATTGTGGCCTTTTCCGTTGCGGAGCACAGGCTCCGGACACGCAGGCTCAGCGGCCATGGCTCACGGGCCCAGCCGCTCTGCGTGTGGGATCTTCCCGGACCAGGGCACGAACCCGTGTCCCCTGCGTCAGCAGGCGGACTCTCAACCACTGCGCCACCAGGGAAGCCCTAAGTTCAGATTCTTAATTGGTGATGGTTTCATCTTTGATTTATTATAAAGTTAAAGGTATGTCTTTTCTACTCTTGCGGATTTAAGGTCACAGATAATATTAAAGCATGCAACACAGGACAAGATATTTAAAAAGGGAAATTAGGAAGCAGTTGTTTCTGACACAAGTACTTGTTCTGCAAGCCTAGAATGCAAGTTTTTACAGTTGAACACTACATTTTTAAAAAAATAAATTATTTATTTTTGGCTGCATTGGGTCTTTCTTGCTATGTGCTGGCTTTCTCTAGTTGTGGTGAGCAGGGGCTACTCTTCGTTGCTGTGCGCGGGCTTCTCATTGCAGTGGCTTCTCTTGTTGCGGAGCACAGGCTCTAGGCGCACGGGCTTCAGTAGTTGAGGCACGTGGGCTCCAGTATTTGTGGCTAAAGGGCTCTAGAGCGCAGGCTCAGTAGTTGTGGCGCACGGGCTTACCTCCTCCACGGCATGTGGGATCTTCCCGGACCAGGTCTCAAACCCGTGTCCCCTGCATTGGCAGGCGGATTCTTAACCACTGCGCCACCAGGGAAGTCCCCTCTTTTCCTTTTGAGGGAACTCTTGGATTAAAAATGATGAAAGTCAGAAAGGACCTACTTAGCTATCTTCAGTATTGTGGGGTTTTGTTTGTTTGTTTGTTTGTTTGCGGTACACAGGCCTCTCACTGTTGTGGCCTCTCTCGTTGCAGAGCACAGGCTCCGGACGCGCAGGCTCAGTGGCCATGGCTCACGGGCCTAGCTGCTCCGCGGCATGTGGGATCCTCCCAGACCGGGGCGCTAACCCATGTCCCCTGCATTGGCAGGTGGAGTCTTAACCACTGTGCCATCAGGGAAGCCCCCAGTATTGTATTTTTATTGGTCTAAATTAATTAGGATAAAATCAGATAATTCGAACAGGACTTTTAAAGATTTTATGTATGTGTGTGGTGTGGATGTGTATGTAGATGGGTAAACAAAAGGCATCTATGTTGGATAGTTCTCTGAATGGTGAGACATTTCCCCCACTTTTTGAAAGCTTATATTCTAGGCAGTGTATAGTTCCAAGAGTGCCAGACTGGGTCATGCCAAGAGTGAGAATAATGTCCCTGGGAGAACTTTATAAACATTCACATCCTGGAGAAATGGAGTTAGTTGGACTTCAGAGTTAACAACAGCTGGCTTTTAAGGGATGTAAAAGCAAACTGCAGCATGAAGGGTGGGCAGTGGAGTTGAAGCCAGCTGAACAGATCGGAACAGCAGGTGTAGTATTAGTCACACAGAGCCAGTAAGTAGCCTAATCCAAGTTATAGGCAGGTAGTTAGAAACCAGCATGTCTGTTAGTTGAATGATTCAAATAGAGAGGTCTGGAATCGAGAGACTTCAGTAGATGAGGGCTGGGGGCTGTAACCTTGCAGACATTCTCATTTGATACTGTAGCGGGGACAACAGAGGGAACGTGGTGGGAGTATTTCCCAACTTAGAAACTAGTCCGGAGTTGTAAATGAAAAGATGATACAGGTGTATTATAGAAATGTTTTGGAAGATTGTGTATATGTTAAATAATGGTTAATCCACCTTGCTATTTTAAAGAAACTGTGAATTATTTTAAATAGCCTCTTAATAAACAACTTATTTTTAATATTTTATCATAAAGCTGAATTTATATATATCATTTTCACATAAATTTAGATGTACTGACTTGATTGCTTAACTATTACAAATGATCAGCAATCCATGGATTATTTTGTTTGTTCTGATGTATTACTGGTTTAGAACCTTCTGTGTTTTGGCTATTGAATTATTGCTTTTAAAATGTTGCTAATCAACCTGTATGTATTTTCTTTCCTTACTAGCAATGTTCCACCTATCTATGACTCCAGATTCTATTATAGTCAAAAGAACTCCTTACCTGCTCACTTTCTAGTTTCCTCAAAGTCTTGGAGCCACAGTTTTGAACTTGGAATTCCTTTTGTCTGACCATATCATCATTGCTTGTCCCCTTTTTTCACCCACAATGAAGCTGAACTTTGCTGTGTTGGAACCTACTTCACCTAGTTGGTTAAGTTCAATTTGGCCACAAACTGACCTCTTGAGAAGTCTTGACTTCCTGATTAGAGCAGTATTGGCTAGGATAGTGTTTTCTGAAGTGTGGGACACCTTTTTCTACTGCTGTGTTTCTTGAGATTTTATGGGGGTGACCTGTCTGCTTGGACTTCCAGGTGTTGACCCACATTTCCTTGCTTCTAGTCTACTCAGGACCGAGCCTGTTGTCCTGCTTCAGTCTCACTTTCCTCTGGCCTGTTTGGGGGTTTCCCAGCTCACTTCATTGTACCCTTTCGTATTAACCATCCCTACTCATCTTTCAGCTTTCATCTCTGTTTTTCCACCTCAACCTCCTTTCTTAAATCCTTTGCCACCCTCAGTTCCTAACTTACACACACCTCAGTCTCTTCCCCTTCATCTCTGTCTGCTGCCTCTTGGAATTTGTCCTTCCTTTCCGTCCCCACCCCTTCTCAGGCTATGCCTTCTTCTCAGCAGGCCTTGACTCTCAGTGGGCACTTTACCCACACTTCCTCCCATTGGAGCTGTTAATGTCAGTCTTACGTTCTTATCCTCTACCTTTTCTACTCCTGTCTGTAGCCCCAGTATTACCCTCTCAGGTTATGCCTTCATTCTTTCCTGTGGCTTTGTTGGGCAAAAGAAGCAAATGACTTAAAGAAAAGGTTAAGTAAATATTAGTAGATGTCATTCATGGATATGGAAAAACAGTTATGATAGTCTTAATTGAATGTCTGCAATGCTGGAACATATACTTTTAATTCTGGCTCATTTATTCCCTCTGTGACCTTGGGCAAGTTATTTCACTTAAGTTTGTGTTTCCTCGCCTAGAAAAGGGAGGTAGATGTGTCTAGCTTGCTGATTGTTGAATTAAATGAGAGTGTGTAAAACCCCTGGCACATAATTGGCATTTGATAAATGGCAGCCACTATTGTATTGAAATACTTTGGCTTGGGACTTAGTTCTTCCACTTTCTTACTGTATGACCTTGGGCAAAGAAACTAAATCTGAGCTGGAGTTTGTTTTTAACATCTTTTTTGAGATATAATTCACAAAACCTGTACATTAAAATAATTTAATAATGTATAATTTAAATAATGTATAATTCAATGTGGTTTTTTGTTTTGTTTTTAATAAACTCACAGGGTTGTGCAGCTATCAACTACAATCTAATTTTGGAGTATTTATCACCTCAAAAAGAAGCCCTGTGCCAATGAGCAGTTACTCCCATTACTCCTAACCTCCCCTTCTTTCTCTTAACCTTAGGCAACCACTAATTTACAGGTATACCTCAGAGATATTGCAGGTTTGGTTCCAGACCACCACAATAAAGCAAATATTGCAATAAAACAAGTCATGTGAATTGTTTGGTTTCCCAGTGCATGTAAAAGTTATGTTTACACTGTACTGTAGTGTATTAAGTGTGCAACAGCATTATGTCTTAAAAAAACACAATGTACATACCTTAATTTAAAAATACTTTATTGCTTAAAAATGTGAACCATCATTTGACAATGCAGGGTTGCCACAAATCTTCAATTTGTGTAGATGTGTGTTTTAATTTCGCTTGGGAAGATTTGTATGAGTTGCTGAATTGTATGGTAAGCTTCTGTTTAATGTTTTAAGAACAGCCAAGCTCTGTCATCCCTTTTGTGTGTTGGTGGGTTTGGCTTGCTAATATTTTATCTCTCTCTTCTTGTGATGTCTTTTTCTTTGGTATGAGGGTAATGTTGGTCTCACAGAATGAGCTGGGAAGTGTTCTCTTCTGTCTTTTAGAAGAGTTTGTGAAGGATTTGTAATATTTCTTTAAATGTTTGGTAGAATTCACCAGTGAAGCTGTGTGGGCCAGGCCTTTTCTTCATGATAAACTTTTAAATTAGTAGTTCTGTTTCTTCACTTGTTATAGGTCTCTTCAGATTTTCTGTTTCCTCTTGAGTCAGTTTTGGTAATTTGTGTCTTTCAGGGAATTTTTTCATTTTATCTAAGATATCTAATTTGTTAGCATAAACTTGTTAAAATATTCCTTCATAATCCTTTTAATTTCTCTAAGGTTGGTGGTGATGTACCCCTTTTTATTCCTGATTTTAGTAATTTGTCTTCATTATTCTTTCCTCAGTCTAGTTAAAGGTTTGTCAGTTTTATTGGTCTTTTCAAAGAACCAGTTTTTGGTTTTATTGATTTTTTTCTCCCTATTTTTATCTTTTCTATGGTATTGATTTTTTTTTCCCCTCTAACATAATTTCTTTCCCTCTGCTTACTTTGGATTTAGTTTGCTTTTTTCTGATTGCTTCAGCTGGAAGCTTACTTGAGGTCTTTCTTTTCTGATATCCGTGTGTACAGCTATAAATTTCCTAATTTTTTTTTTTTTTTTTTGCGGTACGCGGGCCTCTCACCGTTGTGGCCTCTCCCGTTGCGGAGCACAGGCTCCGGGCGCGCAGGCTCAGCGGCCATGGCTCACGGGCCCAGCCGCTCCGCGGCACGTGGAATCTTCCCGGACCGGGGCACGAACCCGTGTCCCCTGCATCGGCAGGCGGATTCTCAACCACTGCGCCACCAGGGAAGACCTAAATTTCCTTTTAAATAATACTGTGTTAACTATCCTATAAGTTTTGATATGTTTTGGTTTTGTTTTCAGTCAGTTCAAAATACATTCTAACTAAAAAGTTCCCTTGTGATTTTGTGCTTGACCCAAGTGTTCTTTGGAAGTGTCTTGTTTAATATCCAAACATTTGTGGATTTACCAAATTTTTTGGTTTTTTTCTAATTTAATTCCATTGTGATTGGGAAATATAATTTAAATTATTTGTCTTTTCAGTTCTTTTAAATTTGAGACTTTTAGTAGCTACTAAAAGTAGCTACTTCCTTGCAGGCATAAAATATTTACAAATTTGTGACAAGAGTTACACACAGTTTGTGGAGTGGGAACCATGGGAGCAGTCTGTGAAGTTCGTGAAGCATCCATTTGAGAACCACTGTTACAGAATGAACAGGTTGCTGCTGTGTGTGTGTGTGTGTGGAATGGAGTGTGTATTGAAACAATAGATAAACATCTTCTGGCACCTGACCATTTTTTCTGATTCTTAAAGGCTGGGTATATGTAAGTGGTACCTTTTAGTAGTTTTGATATGACAGAAGTGTTTGATCTTTTTCTTATTTGATACTCAAAACTTTATTTATTTATTTTTGAAGTATAGTTGATTTACAATGTGTTAGTTTCTGGTATACAGCAAAGTGATATATATATGTTCTTTTCCATTATGGTTTATCACAGGATATTGAGTATAGTTCCCTGTGCTATACAGTAGGACCTTGTGGTTTATCTGTTTTATATATAGTAGTGTGTATCTGTTAATCCCAAACTCTCAATTTGTCCCTCCCCCACCTCCTTTCCCCTTTGGTGTAACCATAAGTTTGTTTTTTTAATTTATTGTATTGAAGTAGAGTTGATGTACAGTGTTGTGTTAATATCAGAGAGTGATTCAGTTACACCTATATATACATTTTTTTCATATTCTTTTTCATTATGGTTTATCATAGGATATTTAATATAGTTCCCTGTGCTATACAGTAGGTCCTTGTTGTTTATCCATTCTATATATGTAATAGTTCGCATCCATAAGTTTGTTTTCTATGTCTGAGTCTGTTTCATAAATAAGTTCATTTGTGTCATATTTTAGATTCCACATATAAGTGATATCATATGGTATTTGTCTTTCTCTTTCTGACTTACTTCACTTAGTATGTTAATCTCCTGGTCCATCCATGTTGATGCAAATGGCATTATTTCATTTCTTTTTTATGGCTAATATTCCACACCTTTACCCATTCATTTGTTGATGGAAATAGTGCTGCTATGAACATAGGGGTGCATGTATCTTTTTGAATTATAGTTTTCTTCAGATGTATGCCCAGGAGTAGGATTGCTGGATCATATGGCAACACTAGTTTTAGTTTTTTAAGGACTCTCCATACTGTTCTCCATAGTGGCTGTACCAATTTACATTCCCACCAACAGTGTAAGAGGGTTCCCTTTTCTTCATACTCACGACTTTTTAACCATAGAAAGGATATATGAGGTTTTTGTTTTGATTGTTATTTTTTAGGTTTTTTTGTTCTGTTGTTTGTTTTTGCTTCTTAGGAAAAATTGAAGAGCAGAAAACTTACTTATTCCAGGTTTTTGGTACCAGTTTTTCACAGAAATATAAAATGAGAGGAAGAGAGTCTCCTCCCTCAGTCTTGCCATATTTTGTTGTGAACAATCCTTGTGACTGTCAACTTGTCAGTGGATGTTTTTTTCCTTTGAATAACTTCTGCAGGAGGCAACCTTTTTTTGGGACTATTCTCTGTTATTGCCTGCGTTTGCGTTTAGGAGTGCAGGATCTTTCTCCCCCATTTATAAAATCATTAAACTGAACCATTTTCAAAAGTTTGACGTAGTGTTTTCATTGAACTCATGGAAGTTAGAATTGAAGCTGTGAGAGAATTTACCTATTTAGTCTTGAGCTTATAATTTCCCGAAGAGTAAGGGCCACAGTTTGCCCAGTACTAAACATGTAACAAGAAATTTAGGCGTGTAATTTATATCATAGGCTTCCTGAATACTAAAATGCAAAAGAAACATTTTCACCTATGGCATTCAATACTTTGATACTATCTACTGATACTGATGAGAATGCAGGAAATTGGTTCCATTATACTGTTTTATTTCCCTGGGGTTCTATCTGAAATAATTCTCTTTATATGATTATATTTATGGTCTGTCTCCCTCTACTGGAATGTGAACTCTAAGAGGGCAGGGACTGTGTCTGTTACTTACTGCTGTATCCCCATCATCTACAATAATTCTTTGCATATAGTGGACATTCAGATAATTGCTGGATGAGTAAAGAATTCTGATTAGGTGTATCTGAGACGGGACCCTGATACCTATATATTTTTAAAAAAGCATCTCCGGTTATTTTGATATGCACTCCCAAGGCTGAGAAACACTGGCCTATTTTCCTTCTCTGACATGCAGTAATGTGCATAAGGTACAGAAGATACACACACACACACACACACACACACACACACACACACACACATATATATATATGTATATCCTTACTGAAAGATCATTATTAGAGGCGTTCTCCACTCTTGAAATTGGGAAAACCTGACTGAGTTCCCTAGAAAGAAGAGTTTAATTCAGTATTGTTTTCCAAGTATTGCTTGCAGATAAGACTCAGAATGGACAGTTGCTTTCCACCATCAGATAATTAAATTTAGGAGTGGTGAGAAGAAAGAGCTAGAATGGAATTTATTACCCCTCCACCCCCCATTTTTAACAACAGCAACAAAAGGCAAAGTCAGGCTTCCTAGATGACTTCTCCCAAACAGTGATTTTCAGTGGTGGGGGATGGGATTTCTCTAATGACTGGGGACATTTTTTGATTGTCATAACTGGGGAGGGGGAAAGGATACTACTGGCATGTATTGGATAGAGGCCAGGGGTGGTGCTAAACATTCTACAGTGAACTGGAAGACATGCACCCCCAACAAAGAACCACCTGCTCTACAGTGTCAGTGTTGCAGAGGTTGAGAAACCCTGCTTAATTTAAACAAGCCACTTGAAGAAAGCATTAGTAGTTAATGTTGAATTTGGCAGTTATGAATGCATGGAGCCTGTGTGTGTGCCTGTGTGTGCGCGCGCATGCACACATACCCGTTTTTGGCTCTGGGCAAAACTGAATGTCTGTGTAGAGAAACCTGTATGTACGTACAGGAAGACCTTGTTTTATCGTACTTTTCTTTGCTTTACTGCGCTTCCCATATATTCCGTGCAACCCTGTGTCAGGCAAGTCTGTTGGCGCTATTTTTCCAACAGCGTTTGTTCACTTGGTGTCTCTGAGTCACATTTTGGTAATTCTTGCAATATTTCAAACTTTTTCATTATTTTATTTGTGATGGTTATCTGTCATCAGTGATCTTTGATGTTATTGTAACTGTTTTGGGGTGCCATGAACCGTGCCCGTATCAGACAGTGAACTTAATCCATAAATGTGTGTGTTCTGACTGCTCTCTCGCCCTCTCCTCTGGCCTCCTTGTTCCCTGAGACACAACAATACTGAAATTAGGCCAATTAATAAATAGCCCTACTAATGGTCTCTAAGTACTTATTGAAATGAAGAGTCACACAACTCTCACTTTAAAGCTAGAAATGATTAAGCTTAGTGAGGAAGGCATGTCAACAGCCCAGATAGGCCGAAGGCTAGGCCCTTTGAAGCAATTAGCCAAGTTGTGAATGAATGCAAAGGAAAAGTTCTTGAAGGAAATTAAAAGTGCTACTCCAGTGAACACATGAATGATAAGAAAGCAAAACAGTCTTATTGTTCATATGGGAAAGTTTATTTTTTTTTAAATTGAAGTGTAGTTGATATACAGTATAAGTTTCAGTCAACATAGTGATTCAGAATTTTTAAAGGTTATACTCTATTTTACAGTAATTATAAAATATTGGTTATAGTCCCTGTGTTTTACAGTATATCCTTGTAGCTTATTTATTTTATTTATAGTAGTTTGTACTTCCTGACATAGAGAAAGTTTTAGTGGTCTGGATGGAAGGTCAAACCAGCCACCACATTCCCTTAAACCAAAGTCTAATCCAGAGCAAGGCCCTAACTCTTCAATTCTGTGAAGGCTGAGAGAGGTGAGGAACTGCAGAAGAAAAGTTTGAAGCTTAGCAGAGGTTGGTTCATGAGGTTTAAGGCAAGAAGCCATCTCCATAACATGAAAGTGCAAGGTGAAGCAGTGAGTGCTCACGTAGAAGCTGCCACAAATTATCTAGAAGATTTAGCTAAGGTAATGAAGGAAGCTACACTGAACAATAGATTTTTGATGTAGGTGAGCAGCGTTCAGTTAGAAGAAGATGCCATCTAGGACTTCATAGCTGGAGATGAGAAGTCAGTGCCTGGCTTCAGAGCCTCAAAGGATAGGCTGACTCTTATTAGGGGCTAATGCAGCTGGTGACTAAGTTGAAGCCAGTGCTTGGATTCTGAAAATCCTGGGGACCTTAAGAATTATGCTCTCTACTCTGCCTGTCTTCCATAAATGGAACAACAAAGGCTGAATGACAGCACATCTGTTTAAAACATGGCTTACTGAATATTTTAAGCCTACTGTTGAGACCTGTTCCTCAGAAGAAAAGGTTCAAGATGACTGCTCATTGACAATGCACCTAGTCACCCAAGCGCTCTGAGGGAAATGTATCAATACAGTGAGATTCGTGTTGTTTCCATACTTGTTAACACAGCATCCATTCTGCAGCTCAAGGAATAATTTTGCCTTTCAAGTCTTATTATTTAAGAAATACATTTTTTAAGGCTATAGGTGCCATAGATAGAGATTCCTCTGATGCCTGTGAGCAAGTTGAAAACCTGCAAAGGATTCACCATTCTAGATGACGTTAAGAACATTCATGATTCAGGGGAAGAGGTCAAAACATCAACATAGACAGAAGTTTGGAAGAAGTTGGTTCCAACCCTCATGGATGACTTTTAGGGGTTCAAGACTTCAGTAGAGGGAACAACTGCAGATGTGGTGGAAACAGCAAGAGAACGAGAATTAGACGTGGAGCCTGAAGATGTGGCTGAATTGCTGTAATCTCATGATAAATCTTTTAACAGATGAGTTACTTACTATTTATGGGTGAGCAGAGAAAGTGGTTTTTTGAGATGAAATCTCCTGGTGAAGAAGTTGTGAAGTTTGAAATATTGAAAGTATATAAACAATTTTTCACTTTTAATTTTGAATAATGCACCAACATAAATAACCCTCATTAAACAAAACTTTTTGAGGTCCTCAATAATTTAAATGTGTAAAGGGGTCCTGAGGCCAACAATTTTTGGACAGATGGTGTCCTGAGATTGGTTCTTCAGACACTGTTGAACCTATGTTTGTGTCTCTTGTTGGTTTAGGCTTCCATAGACTAGAAGATTTAATTCCTTGGGCTTTGATAGAAAGTTCTGGCTTTTTATTTTGACCTGAGTATGTTTTTAATGTGTAAAATATATAGCAGAATTTTCAAAGGTTAAATTTTGAGTTCATAGGGCTACAAAAGCATTACTTGTAGATTAGATGAGTGGAGAATTATATCTGGAAGAATGACAAAAATAATCACAGGAAATGGTAAATTATTTTGGAAAGATTACAATAGACAAATAATTGTGGAAAAAGTATCATTTTATGAGAGTCTTATAGAAAAATTATGAATAGGTTTAGCAAACACCTTAAGTATAAGAGACTGCATCCTCGTAAAAAAGGGGATATGATAGGAGCATTTTAATTATTAACACACACACTAGAGCTTTATCTAACCATAAAGAAAGAATAGGCTTTCTGTTCCTTAAACACTGAAAATAAGCTCTGTAGGTTTGAGTGAATTTAACATAGTAACTATGTTACTATGTTAAAGGCAACATTTAGGAGAACCATACTGAAAGTGATTAAGAGGAAAAGAGACTTTCCATAGATATTTTCTTATCTATATAAAATAATTAGCATTACTCTGATTTATTAGAGGCCTGGTCTTAGTTAAGCCTTTGTAAAGGGTAAGTTTGTCTTGTGACCTAAACAGTATCTTTGGGCTCAATGAATAAGTGTTGCGTGGTGTGCAAAGCTGTGGAAGATCCAGAAGAAATCAGGGAGAAAAACTTGTCAAGAGTTGAGTTAAAAACTTAAAGACAGTGATCTTTTCCCCCTAGATATTAATATTTTGGTTAACCTGATTTTGTAAATGTTATTTTTCTATGTAGCATTTTAATCCCTACTAGGCTTCTAATCCTTTGAAGTGACCCATAGTCATTGCATAGTGGGGATTAGGAACTAGATTGTTAGGCAAGACCACAATTTGTTTTTTTCTCAAATTCTAATACAAATAATACTTTAGCATTAATACTTGTATACTTAATTTTCACTAGTTAAATGTGAGGAAGTTCTATCTTTAAAAACTTGCCTTGAAAAAGAGTTTTTTCCTCATCACCAAGGTACTTTTTTTGAAAAGTTTAAGTAGATATAGTTACCTTTTAAAATACCTTGTTAAACTTTTTTTTAGATCAAATGATTTAAACTTATATTCCTATTCTATGTGAACAATAACATGATATATTTAGGGGCACAGGTCTTTGTAAATGTTTTCCTGTGTGTGATAGAATTCATCAGAATACTATTTTACCACTGGTGTTTAAAAAATTTCTCATTCTAAATTATTCTAAACTCCTGTTCATTTATATAAAAGCAAAAAATTATTTTTCTATTCATTTTTTATTATGGTAAAATTAACATACATAAAATTTGTCATTTTAATCATCTTAAGGTGTATGATTCAGTGACATTAAATACATTCACATTGTTGTGCAACCGTCACCACCACCCATCCATCTCCAGAACTTTTTTTATCTTCACACATTGAAATTGTGTATGTATTAAACATTAACTCCCTATACCATTTATCCCCCACCTCTTACAAACACAAGACATCATTCTGCTTCCTATAAGTGGATCATACAATATTTGTCCTTTTGTGATTGACTTATTTTACTTAGTATAATGTCTTCAAGTTTCATCCATGTTGTAGCATGTGGCAAAATATCTTTTTTAAGGCTGAATAACATTCCATTGTATGTGTATGCCACATTTTAAAAATTCATTAGTCCATCCACAGACAGTTGGATTGCTTTCTAAGTGTCCATTAGGCTCTTGTGAGTAATGGTACTGTGAACATGGGTATGTACGTACCTGTTTGAGACCCTACTTTCAGTTCATTTGGATATATTCCCAGACGTGGAATTGCTGGATCATATGGTAATTCTGTGTTTAATTCTTTGAGGAAATGCCATATTGTAATTGTGCATTGATGGCTATGTCATTTTACATTCTCACCAACAACACATAAGAGTTTCAATTTCTTTGCACCTCACCAACATTTGTTATTTTCTGCCTGTTTTTCTGTTTTCTTTATAACAGCCATTCTGATATGTGTTATTTTGCAGTTTTGATTTGTATTTTCACAATGATTAATGATATTAAGCATCTTTTCATGTGCTTATTGCCATTTGTATATCTTTGGGGAAATGTCCATTTTTTAATTGGGTTGTTTTCATTTGTTACTGGTTTGTAGTTCTTTATTCTGGATATTAATCCTTCATCAGACACATGATTTCCAAATATTTTCTCCCATTCTGTAGGTTACCTTTTCACTGCATTTATAGTGTCCTTTCATGCACAAAAGCTTTTAGTTTTTAGTGGTTTTTTTTTGCGGTACGCAGGCCTCTCACTGTTGTGGCCTCTCCCGTTGCGGAGCACAGGCCCCGGACACACAGGCTCAGTGGCCATGGCTCACGGGCCTAGCCGCTCTGTGGCACATGGGATCCTCCCGGACTGGGATACGAACCCGCGTCCCCTGCATCAGCAGGCAGACTCTCAACCACTGCGCCACCAAGGAAGCCCAAAGCTTTTAGTTTTTATTAAGTTCAGTTTATCTACTTTTTCTTTTGTTGCCTGTGCTTTTGGTGTCATGTCCAAGAAATCATTGTTAAATTCAGTGTCATGAAGCTTTTCCCATTTTCTTCTAATAGTTTTATAATTTTAGCTCTTGTGTTTAGGTCTTTCATCCATTTGAGCTGATTTTTGTATATGGTGTAAGGTAAGGGTCAACTTCATTTTTTTGCACATGGTTATCCAGTTTTTCCAAAACCATTTGTTGAAAAGACTGTCCTTTCTCCTATTGAATGCTCTTAGGACCCTTGTTGAAATCTGTGGACCATGTATATGTGAGAGTTTATTTCTGGGCTTTGTTCTGTTTCATTGGTCTATATGTTTGTCTTTACGGCACCTCCACACTGTTTTGATTACTGTAGCTTTGTAGTAAGTTTTGTTTTTGTTTTTTTTCTTTTTAAAAAATTTTATTTATTTTATTTTTGGCTGTGTTGTGTCTTCGTTGCTGCACACGGGCTTTTCTCTGGATGTGGCGAGCAGGGGCTACTCTTCATTGTGGTGCACAGGCTTCTCATTGTGGTGGCTTCTCTTGTTGCGGAGCACGGGCTCTAGCCACGTGGGCTTCAGTAGTTGTGGCACACAGGCTTAGTAGTTGTGGCTCACAGGCTTAGTTGCTCCGCGGCATGTGGGGTCTTCCCGGACCAGGACTTGAACCCATGTCTCCTGCATTAGTGGGCGGATTCTTAACCACTGTGCCACCAGGGAAGGCCTGTTTTTTTCTTAATTTCTTTGTTTTTCGCTGCATGGGGTCTTCATTGTTGCATGTGGGCTTTCTCTAGTTGTGGTGAGCAGGGGCTACTCTTCATTTTGGTGCGTGTGCTTCTCATTGCAGTGGCTTCGCTTGTTGTGGAGCACAGGCTTTAGGCCACAGGCTTCGGTAGTTGTGGCATGTGGGCTCAGTAATTGTGGCACACAGGCTCTAGAGCTCAGGCTCAGTAGTTGTGGCTCATGGGTTTTGCTCCACGTCATGTGGCATCTTCCCGGACCAGGGCTTGAACCCATGTCCCCTGTGTTGGCCAGGTGGATTCTTAACCATTGCACCACGAGGGAAGTCCCTGTAGTAAGTTTTAAAGTAAGGAAATGTGAAACCTCCAAGTTTGTTCTTTTTTTTTTTTTTTTCAAGATTGTTTTGGCTATTCAGAGTTCCTTGAGATTCCATATGAATTTTAGGATGGATTTTTAATCTGTAAAAAGACATTGTTGGGATTTTGATAGGGATTATATTGAATCTGTAGATTACTGTGTGTATTATGGACATTTTAACAATATTAAGTCTTCCAATCCATTTCTTTGTTTCTTCTTTAATTTCTTTCAGCAATGTTTATAGTTTTCAGCATACAATTCTTTTGCCTCCTTGGTTAAGTTTGTTCCCAGGCATTTCATTCCTAATGCTGTTGTAAATGGAATTGTCTTCTTAATTCCCTTTTCAGTTTGTTAGAATATTAAAAAACCCTGATTTTTGTGTGTTAATTCTGTATTCTGCAACTTTGCTGAATTCATTTATTAGTTCTAATATTCTTTTTGTTTGTGGACTCTTTAGGGTTTTCTACATATAAGATTATGTTGTCTGTGAACAAAGGTAATTTTACTTCTTCCTTTCCAGTTTGGATATGTTTTCTTTTTCTTGCCTATTAGTTTTAATAGATGGAGAGATAAAATAGGAAATGGTATTAGATGATTTAGAAATCTGTTTATCTGAGCCTTTACTATGGAAAATGTATCTTGAAAGTTTTTCATGCTATTCCATGGAAACTGGGGAACTTAATTGATAAAGATAGTCTGCATTGCAAGGAAAATTTAACTCACAGCTTCTAGATTTATAATAGGTTTTTGTTTGTTTGTTTTTGTTGTTTGCTACCTCAGAAAGCCTAATCACAGATGCAGTTTTCTTCTAGTCCTTGACATCATGCATGCTTTTTGTTTTTTTCAGCTTGCTTTTGAAGGTAGTTGTTAGCATTTAATTATTCTTTGGAGTTTTGGTTTTTGTTGTTGTAGATATTTGTATAAGAGATGCCTGTAACCGACATTATAGATATATAAAATGTAAAGTCGTTAAAAACAGGTGGTACTCTGGAAATAAACTTTAATCATTTAGGTCAGATCTTAAGATGAGAGAGCTGAGGCCTGGAGAGGGTATTAACTTGTGCAAGATTATACAGTTATTATCAGAGTCAGGACTAAACCGTTTTGGTGATCTTTTTCTCATTCTTTCTGTCTACTTGAATCATTGATTACTGCAACAGCCTTTTAACTGTCTTTATGAACTTTAGACTCTTCCTTCAATTTCTTGCTACTGGATCCAAAGCATAATACTTCTAAAATATGAACAGTTATATCAGTGTATTAATTTTTTCAGTTATTAACCATTATCTTCAGGGTAACATTAGCATTAAATATAGCTAAGTCCATTACTTGGGTTGTCTGATTTAATACTTTGAACGGTTCTTTGCTGTTAATTATCCCAGTTTTATAGATGAGGAAATTGAGACCAGGACTGTCTAATATCAAAGTTTATGTTCCTAGGCACTATATTATTACAACTTAAGTAAGGCATTCAAGACTCCTTGTGTTGTTGCTCCTATCCACTTCTCTTTTGTTCAGTTGACATTTTAAACTGTAAATTCCTTGAATGCAGATATCATGTCCCAGACCAAGCAGTTGCCTGATACATAGCAAATATTTGGTAAACATTGAATAAATTTTAAGTAGTGAGTGAATGGCACAGGATAGTGAGCCTAGCCCAGTGTGAGAAGACATGAATATTACATCTGAAAGAAAAGATTCCTCTGACTGGCCATGGTCAGTAAAGGTCAGTCTTTGGGTTAAAGAACAAAATGAGGGAAATGAAATCCAGAGAGATGATTAAAGATAGCAACTATTTGTTCTTGACTTAAATTAATTATATCTTTGGGTTGTAAGAACTTGAAAATGAATTCTCTAAATAACTTTTTATGTTTTTAGGCCTGGTGGTGTTAAGGAGAGAGGCACCTGAAAACTTGAAACAGGGAAAGATTACTCTTTTTTTTTTTGGTGGTACGCGGGCCTCTTACTGTTGTGGCCTCTCCCATTGTGGGGCACAGGCTCCGGACGCACAGGCTCAGTGGCTGTGGCTCATGGGCCTAGCCACTCCGCGGCATGTGGGATCTTCCCGGACGGGGGCACGAACCTGTGTCCCCTGCATCAGCAGGTGGACTCTCAACCACTGCACCACCAGGGAAGCCCTACTCCATTTTTTAGAAAGGGGAAGAAGGAAGATTGTAGAGCTTGATGTGGCTCTCAGGTGAGATTCTAGAGTAGATTATTTAAAGAATTACTTGTTTCCAGGAGAGATGAAGTACTAAACATTAGGAATTAGCCTGAATTCATTAAAAACAAACCAAAACAGCCTAACTTTTGTTTTTGTGCGTGAAACCTCCTGTCTTCAGTGAATTGCACGAGATTTACAAATCACTCATATTTGCAGATGGCACAGATACAGGAGAGATAGTGTGTTAGCTGGGATGGGCTAGATTTTGCTGTAGTGATAACCTCTAAATCTCAGTGACTGAAAAAGTAAAAGAGATTAATTTATTGCTTATATCACATGCCTGTTCTCAGGTCAGCAGGGTTCTCTGCTTTGTGCTGTTCTCATGCAGGAACCCAGTCTGGAGTTTCTGCCTTCTGGAATGTTGCTTGTACTTGTGGTACCAGAGAGGGAACATGATGAATGTCATATCAGGCTTCAAAGCTTCGGTCACACATCACTTCAGCTCACTTTTAACTGATCAAAGCTGGGTGACCACACCCAGCCCGGGTGTTTGTGGGGTAGGGAAATATAATCCTACCATAATTTGGAAGGAAGGGACCCAGAAATATCACTGAACATCAGTGTTGACTCCCTGAGATAGTGAGCACTTTGGATGACAGGTTAAGGAACTAAGAGGATTGATCTTGGTAGGCTGATGTGATCAGCTGAATCAGACAAAGGGAAAGGGAAGGGGGAGAATGGTAGGAGCCTGTCCTTCCTTCCCAAAACTAATCCCAATAGAATACTGTTGATGGAAGGGGCTGAGGGGTGCAGCTTGCTAGCCTTATCAGCACATGTGGCACAAAGAAGTGTAGTGGTTGGTGCAAGGGAAATGACAAGGAGGCCTCGATTCTGACTTACTCCATATGCCCAACTTACCACATTTCTGGATATAGGTGCTTGTTCATATGGGAGATACACTTGAAATCATGTGATGTGGATGACTGAGGCAAATAGGAATGTGCAGCTGGGAAAATTCACCTGGGCAGGGGAGTGGGAGGCATCATGGCTGCCTCAAGTATTTGGAGGCCTGCCATGGGGAAGCAGGAATGGACTTTTATCATATGTCACACTAAGAATCTAGTGGATGAAAACTACAGAAAGTGATTTAAGCTCAGTGAAAGCAAGTTGCTAGTTTAGAGGTGGTGTAGAATACTTCTTCTGGGAAATAATCAGGCATCAGGTTGATTCCCCTGAAATTCTATGACTTTGAATGACAGAAGAATGCCTGTTTTATGCTCAGAACTTTCATAAACACTTAATATGAGTATGTAAACATTTATGTGATTATTTCTAACTTCACTGGTGAAAAAAGTGAGATATAATGAATTAGTGATCTAATAAAACATTTTTGTCTTTATGCCCATTATGTACTAGAACTCTGCTAGGAACTTTATGAATTTTTTTTTTTTTCTAAATCTTACGTTAGTCTCATTTTATACACGAGGAAGCTAATTCAGAGATAATAGCTTGCCCAAGGTTTATTCTGGTTAACTGGTCAGGTAAGGATTTTAACCGAGATCTCTTCAATTCCCAAAACTGCTTTATCTACTCTCTCACTCTAATAGTTATCTTGTGTTGCCCGCCTACCATGTTTGTGTCTCCTGGGAACAGTACCCCCTTATTTTGGGGTTCTGTCTGTCCATCTCTGTCCCTTACCACATAGTTCTAATGGGACTTCCCAGAGTCCTCACTACTTGGTCACTTGCCTGCCTCCCTTCACATGGGCCAGTCAGAATTCCCTGGGTGTTTTTAAGTGAAACCAGGAAGGAGACTCATCCCTCTGTGGTGATGCGTGTAGTAAGATGTAGTGTGTTAAGACCTGTCTGTGTTCATGTTCCTTGAAGGAAGCCAGTCTGCTTTGACAGGAGTGATGCCCACTGTAAGTCCCTGGTTCCAGTGGTTCCTGATGCTCAGCTGCTTTCCTGCCCTTGCTGTGTTTCAGTTATTCTACCCTTCTCCTATGTGAGACATCCCCAGTATCTGACATAATTCTTTTTTGCTCAAAGGGTTGGACCTTGAACAGTACTGGTCACTTTTGAGAGATGCAGTATGGCTGTGGGGCTGTGTGCTGGGCAAACTCCCTGATAGGGAAGAAGAGAACCATTGAGGAAGGTGGTCACGTCAGTGGCTCTTGAAGGTGCAATTTTTGTGTGTATTTATTTGTACTGAGGAAAGGTGGGATTGTCAACACGGGTGATTTTTCAGAATTCATTTTTTAAAAGCCACTGGATCCATTTTACCAAATGTGGCCTGTGGTGTGTACCAGTATCTTATGACAAAGTCAGAGCAGCCCTTCTGGTTGAGTAGTGTTTGGAGCCCCTTTTGTGCCCCTTCTTGGTTACTACCTGAGGTACCCTGATGTGATCTAGAAAAAAATTTTTTTTTAACTTCCTCTCCAGTCTTTGTCATTAAACACAAGAGACAGAGCAGCTACTCTGGGGACGGATGGAGGAAAGGAGGAGAAAGATGGGCAAGAGATTTACGTTTATTGAGTCCTTAAAGTGTACTGAGTACTTTATATGAATTTGAGGTAAGTGGCATTGTTCTTATTAAAGTTAAGGAGATTCAGGCTCAGAGAAGTTAACTTTATTCAAGGTCACAGGTCTAATCCTAGATCTGTTCGAACTCTAAAACATGACCATTTCATGTAACTACTAGAGAGTGATTATCTGTGCAGTAGGTCATGTATGTAAGTCAGAGATCAGAGTTAGTTGCATCTGACTTCATCTAATAAAAGGCAAAGTGAGGGCAAATATTCAGAGAAGGAACAAAAGAGGAAAAATGATTCTATAAAGGACTAAAAAGAGAAGAAACAAAAAAATGACGGTAGGTCAATATTAATAACTAATTGAACTATATTGTGATGCCAGTGCCCAGAAAAAGTATATCTCTATCACAACACTGAACAGAGTGCTGTATCAGTCAAACAGCCCAAGTTATAATACTTCTATCTTTGTCTCTAAAAATGATTCTCAAAAGACTAGAGAATTTTTTGTCTACTTCTGAGTTAACAGAAACAAATTATTTTTCCTTTTTGCAAGTGTAATAAAAAGACGTGTGGAGTTTCTGAAGGGTGATGTGACCTTCGCATTACAAGCTGAAAAGCAGCTGTGTGTAAGAACAAGTATAACAGAAGGTGGAGCCAATACATCTCCTTTCCTGTCCTGTTCTGTCTCTCTTAGGTGTTTATGCTGATAAGCAGACAACTGTGAAAGGAACTAGTGTTCAGTTCTAAAAGTTGCATTACCTCAATAATTGAAGCAAGGAAAACTACACACAATGGCTTCCGGGGCTTAACATATTTTTGGTAGTTGTCTGATAGCAGTACTTTTCATAAGGATCCTACTGTGTTACTGCAGTGCTTTGTGATAGGAATGGTGACCTGTTGGACCTTTGGGCCTATATTCTTCTTAAGCAGAGCTGGGTCCATTTGGACCACCATGTCATTCTCATGAATGTGTGTGAATGCACATGCATGCACACTTATATGAGATAGAATCATCTGAAATATTAGTGTTGATGAAAGTGTGCCCTTAGGTTCAAATTGTACCTGTGTATCAGGACGTTGTTCAGTGGGGGCTGACTCATTATCTAAGTGTTCTTACATGTCTTTCCAGAATTTGCAATGTTTTTGCCTATAATTCTGTTTGGATCTGATGTTAATGACTCTTGAGACCTATGTCTGTAGAATTATTTTCAGGTGATGATTAGAGATGATGAGTTTTAGACTTTGTTTATAAGCTGCCATCTTTCACTTGATACACAAATAGTGAAAGTGACAAGTTTTGGTGCAGATTGACAAGGATGTGTCTTTGGTACATTGTGTTAGTAATACCGACGTGATGATAATACCGTGAATCAGATTTAATAATAGTAGTGCAGAGTTTCTGGACAGAGGCTCCTCAAGCTTTGATTTTTACTAAGTAGTTCTGTAGAAAGGCAGCATAAATTCTGTATCTAGAAGCTGATGTAATTGAACTTGAATTTTGTAAGACAAATCCCAAATCAAGCTGACATTGGAGAACCTTTTTTTTTGAGTTATCATATATGCATAAATATTTCAACAATACAGGAGATCCTGAAAGAATGGCTCCCAGGCATCCAAGGATTGCATGAGTGTATGAAGAACTCTCTAGTCCTAATCCGTGTGTGTAAGGGACAGGTCTCTCTCCTCCCACTTCCTTGCTCTCCCTTCATGCTGCTCTGCCTCCCGCTGGGATCGACAGAGCCTCTCACCAGTCTGCCCTTCTACAGGCTTGCCCATTTCAGTGTATCTTCTGTGCTGAAGTCAAGCAGAATGATCTTTCTTGAAAAATATTTTAAAATCAGATTAAGATTTTCAGACACACAGGATAAAGTAAAATTCAGTAGAAACCTACATACCTAGTACCAGGAATAAACAGATGTTAATACTTTGCTCTATTTGCGTTGTCTCTTAAAAGAGTAAAATAGTTACATATACAGCTTAGAGCCCTGTTTCCATCCTTCCCTAGATAACCACCTTGAAAGTTGACTTACATCATTCCGTTTTTTGCACTTACACTGTATTTATATATCCATAAACAATATCATAAACAATATGAACTATTATTTTTGTGTTTTCTAAACTTTTAAATGGTATACTATATGTGTCTTTTGCAACATTGTTTTAAAAATTTATTCATGGTGGTACATTTGTTATAATTGCTGTGTATCTCATACAAATAAATGCAGTTTATTCCCCTAACATACTGCAGTTAGGTAGTTTCCAGTTTTGAGCTGTTACAAAGAGTGCTGCGGTAGATATCCTGGTGTGTCTCCTTGTGTACATGCCCAAGTTTCTCTGAGGTTGACGTGTGCAAGCAGGCTTTCTGGGTCGTAGCAGTTATACACGTTCACCTTTACTGTGTAATTTTAATTTTCTCCAAAGTGGTTGTACCAATTTATATTGCCTCTTTACTCTTAAACTTGTTGGTAATTGTTTTAGTTTGATTTCAGTTTTTACAGTCTGATGGGTATGAAGTAGTATCTCATTTTAATTTGTATTTCTCGGATCATACTGAGATTGAATATATTTTCATATGTTTTGACCACTTGGAATTTTTTGCGTGAGTTGCCTGTTGTTCATTTTTTTCCCTTCCTTACAGTGCAGTCGTGTGTGTGTGTGTGTGTGTGTGTGTGTGTGTGTGCGTGCGCACGTGCATACTATGATTTCTTTGTTGGTGGTGGTTTTGTTATATACATCTCAATATGTTGCTAGTCTTTTCACTTTATTTATGGAGTCTTGTTCAGAAACTTTTGGGCTTCCCTGGTGGCGCAGTGGTTGAGAATCTGCCTGCCGATGCAGGGGACACGGGTTCATGCCCCGGTCCGGGAAGATCCTGCATGCCGCGGAGCGGCTGGGCCCATAAGCCTGTGCGTCTGGAGCCTGTGCTCTGCAATGGGAGAGGCCACAACAGTGAGAGGCCCGTGTACCACTAAAAAAAAAAAAAAAAAGAAACTTTATAGTATAATCATACTTACCAATCTTTTATGTTTTTTTCCTTCCTTGTGTAAGAAACCATCAAGTTCCTAAAAATACTGTTTCTTCTAAAAATTTGCTGTTTCTTTACCCACTTAGTTTTTTGACCCACCTGGAATTTTATTTTTGTATATGCTGAGAAGTTCACATTTTTCTTCAAAATTGACTCTTACTTTTTGATTTTTTATGAACATTGAAAAAAATTTCAAATTGCCATGGAAACTTGAATTTAATGGTTATTCCATTGAAATTATGGATTTAATTTGGAAAATTGACATTGTACAATATTGAGTCTGGAAAAAGCAGATGATTCTCATGCAGCAGCCAGTTCAAACCTCATGCCTGTTGCCTGCCCATGTGTTTACTCACAGTTGCCATCGGACAATAATAGCGTTCACTTCTCTTCTGTAAATCTTGCAGTAACCCTCACTGGCAGAGAAACGCTATCCTTGAATCATTCGAGAAAAGGGATTCTGGGAAATGTAGTTGCAGGTTTTCCTCCCAATTGATATATTTCAGAGATCTTTTTCAGCAGGACATACATTTGTAATATACAGAGACTATATTAATTTATATTTCTATCTGTAGTGTATTGGTTTCTATTGTTTTACACCCTGCCCTCCTTATTATTTGGCCAGCTTGTTTCAAGACCAAGTCATCCTAGCAGAAGTGATACCTGACACATGCACATGCACACATACTCAGTTCTACTTCTTGAGATTGGATTAGTTTTGCTTTCTCTATGACTGCAAAATTTAGTACTTATAAGCATTAATTAATTCACTTCATTAATACTTACAGGCATTTTCTTTCTGCCCCTTTTTAGGCCTGGACTTTCTTAATTATTGTGTATCCTTCTTTCATAAACACATTGTGTCTGTGCTTGTCTCCTCTACTAAACTATAGCTCCTTCAGAACAATGCTGTGCTCTTTGTTACCAGCCCAGAGCACATAGTAACAACTCAGTAACTCTTGGAATGAATGAGTGATACATAATTCTAAACAGAGGGTATATGCAGTTTTATAACCTTTTCATTTAGCAAAATATATTGCACTAAATGCTTTTTATATATTAATATGATTCCTCACAACAACCACGCAAGGCACCTCTATTTATTTCATAAAAAATGTTGTCAAGGACACATTATTAATTATGGGGCTCCTATATATAATTTGGGTTGAAACCCAGCTTCATCTCATTTTAGTGTCACGCTTCACCTACTTGCTACGTAATCTTCCAAATTATGATTTTTAATAGTTGCATCGTATAACATCACATTGATTTATCATTTTGCCCTTTAGATATTTAAATAATTGAATTATTCTTCAAAGGAGTAGATTACATTTCCAGTGTTGAGTGAACCATTGTTCTAAATAATTCTTACCATTGGTATGCATCTGATTCATCTATGTAGCTTTTAAAATTTAATTTTAACAGGAAGTCATACGGTTCACCATTTAAAAGGAATGAAAGGATATAATGTAAAAATATTTCCATATACTTCGATCCACTCACCCCCAGGTTGTTTGGTTTCGCTTACTGCAGCCAACCAATAGTATTTTATTTTTTTATTCCTAGAAATTTTATCATTATATAAACAAAAGGCAGTTACTACTGCCTTTTACACAATGGATAGTATATCACACACTGTTGTGCGTCTTATTTCCTCTCTGCCTCCAGGATCATTCCCTATCAATACTTAGAGTTTTTTTCTATTACTTACGGCTGCTTAGTATTTTCTTGTTTATAATACCCAGTTCCCTATTGATATCTAGGTTGTTTTTTTGCTAATGCAAACAAGGCTACAGTGAATAACCATCTACTACAGGGCAGTTCTGTAGACATCACACGTTAAGGATTTGGTCCTCAGAAAGACTGCCCTCACTTCAGCCACCAACTGCGGCTCCGGGGTTCCCACGCCACCCTCGCTTCCGACCTACTGGCTATAAATTTGGGGCTTCCCACTCCCCCCCCAGACTTGATAATTTGCTAGAATGACTTCCAGAACTCAGGAAAATGCTATACTTACGATTACAGTTTTATTAGAGCAAAAGGATAGAGAGCTGAACTAGCAAAAGGGGGAGACACATAGACCTGAGAGGGTCCCACACTCATTTTCTGAGTCTTCAGGATGTGTTATCTGGGTCCTTGGACTCAAATCAGTAGAAATTGGTAAGAGGCCAGATGAGAAATTCAGGCATGGCTTTACTGGGGCTCGAGCTGTATCAGGAGGGAGCGAGAACAAGCAAGAGGTGCCTTTGCTTGCTCCCCGAGGCGGGTCGGTGGTGGGGGTGGGGGTGTGTGTGAGCTGGTCCCTTAAATGGGGTTTACCGTAGACGCAGCTGGGTGGATAGGGACGGAGGCGTGGCTTAGGTGGTCTGCCCACCCCCTTGGTGGAGCTGTGTACAGGGATCATGCATGTTACCCTGCTTTTTTTCCTAACACCTTAGAAGTGGCAGTTGGGCTTTTGGTCTTGTATTTTGTTGTTTGTAATTTGCCCCAACTGCACATGTGTGCAGTTATTTTTAGTCCCTTATAGTTTCTTTGTACTCTGTTGCTTGAAGAGACGTCTGTCCAGGTGTAAGCACTGCGACAGAGGGTCCCAGGTCCCAGGTCCCAGCCTGTCTCAGACAGATCACCCTCCTAGCTTGTTGGTACTTCAGTGTAAAGATTATTTATTTGGGGGGATTCAATTCATAGGTATGATGGGTTGAATCATTGGCCACATGATTGAACTCAATCTCTAGCCTCCTCCTCTCCCTGGAGTTCAGGAGGTAAGGCTAATATCACGTGGCTCACAGCCCCAATCCTTTTATCACACGATGGTTCTTTCAGCATGGTCAACCCCAATCTGGAACAATCTAGAGGCCTGCCTTGAGTTACCTTATTAGTATAAACCAGTGTATGGTCCTTGGAGCTCACCATGAATAACAACAACACTTCTATCACTCGGGAAATTCCAAGGGTTCAGATGCTCTCAGGTACCCAGGACAAAGACCAGACAAATTCTTCATTATATAACACCTATATATATCACTTAGCTCATGTGCAAATGTACCAACTACAGGCTAAATTCCTCTTTCTCCTCCCTCTTTCTTTTCCTTCCTTCACATAATTTAATATTCAAAACCAGATAAAGCTATACTTGAGAAGTCTTTCCCCCATTTTGTGTCTCATGAGTAAAATTTGTACAGCTCATTCCAAATGAATAACCATGTTTGTTTCCCTTGTAGCCTTAGTGTTTCTATATGCAGATAAAAGCAAATACAAATATGTCTTTCTCTTGTCAACTTAAAAAACGCACAACGCAAAACCGTGAGTCGAGTTTGTTCAGCCTGGGAACCAGGCTTCCAGAGAGCTCTGAGAAACTGTTATAAGGACGTAAGGGAGGAGGTCAACATTTATGATTTTGGCGAATCTGGTACATGCAACCAAGCGCACATCTCAGTAGAAGGTTGCTGCTAGTCACAAGGAGCAGGTGTCTTAGTTAATGGTTTTAGGGCTTTTCTAAGTATGGGAAGATGCAAGAGTTTGGGGTTCATAAAATTTTCTCCTGAAAATATCTAACTATCTGAAGGCCTGTTCTGCCAGTTTTCCCAGAACACGGAGTGTCTCCTTCCTTATCTCCACCCTGAACTCCTTTCAGGGTGTGTTAAAGGTCAGAGACTGCAGTGACTCAGTCCTTGTAGACATTCTTCAGTTGGCACGCTCTTTCTTACATGAAAGACATCAGACTTTATAGACCCACTGTAACTTGCTCTTTTCACTTAAAAATGTATCCTGGAAATGTATTTCCATGTCAGTAGAATAAGCGTTCATAGTTTGCTGGATATTGACAAGTCACTTTCCCACAGAGATTATGTTAATAACTCATTAGATTATGTTAATAACTCATTCATTCTAGGACCTAAACAGTTTTAGACTTCTTGATCTTTGCCAGTTTGAGAGATGATCAAGGATACATCCATATAGTTTAATCTGATTTTCTTTTACGAGGTTGAGCATCTCTTTATATGTTTGAGACATTTAAGTTTCCTTTCATATGAATTGTTTCTATTCTTTGCCTTTTTTAATAGTGAATTCTAAACCCCCCCCCCCAATATTTGTCATTTGTTTCACTTTTTGGTTACATTTTTTAATGCAGAAATTTAATATTTTTAGATGTTAAATTTATGAATTTTTATTATGTCTTCTAAATTTTTGTGTCTTCCCTATTAGATTTTTTTTAACTGTTGGGTGGCTTCTTCTAGTATTTTTATAGTTTTTTTCTATTTTTTTAAGGTATAATTTAGATATAGTAAAATTTACGCTCTTTAGTATACAGTTTTGTGAGTTTGTACAAATACATACAGTCATGTAATGACCACTGCAATCAAGGTAGAGAACAATTCCATCACCCCTAAAAATTCCTTTCTACCCCTTTGTATTCATCCCTTCCCCAGGTCCCTAGCTCCTAACAACTACTTATCTTTTTTCTGTCCTTAAGGTTTTAGCTTTTGCAGAGTGTCATAAGAAATAGAATCATTCAGTATACAGCCTTTCACTTAGCATAATGCATTTGGTATTGTCAATTTTTTTTTAAAAAGGACATTCTAGTAGGTGTGTAATAGTATCTCATTGTATTTTATTTTGTGTTTTTATAGTGATTGATGTCTATATATTTTTCATGTATGTATATCTTCTTCGGTGAAGTGTCAAATTGTTGACATCTTTTGCCCATATAAAAATTGGACTATCCTATTATTGAGTTATAGGAGTTCTTCATTTATTTTGGATATAATTCTTTTGTCATATATCTAATTTGCAAGCACTTTCTTTCCGTCTGTGGCCTGTGTGTTTTCATTCTTATAATGATGTCTTTCAAAGAGCAGAAATTCTTTGTTTTGATGAATTTTAAGAAATCAGTATTTTGGGGTTGTACTTTTGATATCATCTGTAAGAAATCTTTACCTTCACCATCGTCACAAATATCTCCTCCTATATTTTCTTTTAGAAATTTTATAGTTTCAGATTGTACATTTAGGCCTGTGATCCACTGTAAGTTAATTGTATGTAGTATCAGGTAGAGGTCTAAGGTTTTGCTGCTGTTGTTGTTTTGGCAAATGAATTATCTAATTGTTCCAGGCTATTTGTTGGAAAGATTATTTTTACTCTGTTGAACTGCCTTTTGCACCTTTGTCAAAAGTCAGTTGATGACGTATGTGTGGATATATTTCCATACTCTTCCATTCCAGCCCATCAGATTTATATGTCTGTCCTTTGTCCAGTGTCACACTGTCTTGATTACTGTAGCCTTCTAGTAGTGTGAATCCTGCAACTTCATTCTTCATAAAATTTGTTTTGAATCTTGTAGTTCCATTGTCTTTCCATATAAATTTTTGAATCTGCTTATTCATTTCTACAAATACCACTGGGACTTTGATTGGGATTGCACTGAGTCCATAGGTTAAATGAGGAAAAATTGACATCTTAACAATAATGAGTCTTCCAAATACATGAATGTGGTATCTTTCTTCATTTATTTAGGTCTTTGATTTCCTTTATCAATATTTCATAGTTTTAGCATACAGATTCTGCATATATTTTGTTAAATTATACCTTAGTATTTCTAATTTGAGGTGCTATTATAAATGGTACTGCTTAAAAATTTTTTTATTTTTAGTTCATTGGTAGTACGTAGAAATATAATTGTATTCTATGACTTTGCTAAACTTATTAGTTCTGGAAACTTTTAGACATGTTCATGAGATTTTCTACATAGGCAATCATGTTGTCTGCTGATACAGGTAGTTTTCTTTCTTTCTTTCCAAATTGTATGCCCTTTATTTCTTCTTATAGTGCTATCGCAGTGGCTAGGAGTTCCAATATGATAAATTGAATAGGAGTGGTGAGGGCAGGCATCCCTGACGTGCTTCCCATCTCAGAGAGAAATCAGTCAGTAGTTTCCCAGTACTTTTATATTTCTTTAAACACATACAGCTCGATATAGCGATCACTTAATCTTTTTGAGTCCTAGTTAATTTTATTTTCCAGGTGGCTTCCACTTTTCCTGATATCATTCACTGACTTGTATACCTTGTGATTTCTAATGCATTATATGTATATACATCTCTCTGTCACACACACACACAAGTTTGAACTTCTGTCAAAGCACTTATTGTACTGCTTTGCAGTTTACTTTTTACTTATCTCTTTCCCTTACTAGAAGACAAACATTTTGAGGGGGATAGGAAATGGTGCCTACCCTCAAGGAACTTATGTTGTGAATAATTGGTATTAGGTTGGCCCATGTGAAATTGCCGATGTTAATTTTTAACCTGTAGAATCTTGTATCTACTAGGGACGAAAACAGAAAAAAGAAAATGAAATTTCTCTTCTGCTAACAATATCCAGTCATCAGTATGAGAAATAAATATCCATGCATAGCAAATTGTTCATGACTGTTGTGTGCAGAGTCGTAGGGGTATACTGATGTGAGTGGCATACGGCCTTGCCCTGGAGGAGCTGCTGTGCTGTGAGGACGGGGTGTGTAACTCAATGGTTCATCTGTCCTTATGTGCACCATATAGCCTCATTGTGAATCCACTCGTGATCCTAGACTCATGCTTCTCAGTGTCTTGGATTACAAGACATTTTGGCAGTGATTTCTCCAAATAAGTTACTGCAAAGTTTGACAGACTTTGCTGTGTGATTATTTTGTGTGAAAAGATACTCTGTGTACATTTTTTCAGTTTGATACAGCTTAATTATTTCAGTCACTTACTAGCATCTTGTGGGTTGAGTAAAGAAGAGTAGTAAATTAACGGCACCAAACATTTTCCCGTTTGAAATAACTTGATATTTCAAAAGAAGAGGAAGCCATTAAGGGAATCTTAATACAAAAGTAAAACTCTGTTACATTTCCTTACTCTAATTTTTTTGTGTAGTTTTTTTATGGTAAATTATATGTAGATCGAATCAATATTTTTGTATTTTATGTATATTCGTGTACTATTTAGACTCTCAAGCCGGCCTTTTGCTACACCATTTTACAAGTCTGGGAGGGCTTCCCTGGTGGTGCAGTGGTTGAGAATCCGCCTGCCGATGCAGGGGACATGGGTTCGTGCCCCGGTCCGGGAAGATCCCACATGCCGCGGAGCGGCTGGGCCCGTGAGCCATGGCCGCTGAGCCTGTGCGTCCGGAGCCTGTGCTCCGCAACGGGAGAGGCCACAACAGTGAGAGGTCCGTGTACCACAAAAACCCAAAAAAAAAAAAAAAAAAAAAAAAAACAAGTCTGGGAAAAGGATGTGAAAGCTTCATGAAGCCAGAAACAATTTCTTTTGTTCATTGCTGTATTCCTTGTACTTAGCACATATGAAGTTATTAACAAATGATTATTGAATAAGTATTTGTGGCTTACGAGGCTAGGCTAGCTGGATTTGGTTAGAGTAAAAAAGCATAATTTTTACATGAGATATATAAATATTAGTTAGCACAAATGAAAATTATTGCAGTTACTTGTTGCTTGATAAGCATCAAAAAATTTCCATAGTTTTCAAGGCTATTAAATTGTATTGGTAAATGCTGTAGTAACAGAAGGCTATTAATATTAATCACAAATTCTCTTCTAATACTGTTTTGAGCTTGACTGTTAACAGGATTAAAACATAACTATTAAAACCTGTAAAACACTATCTTTCATTTGAAACTCTTGTTTAAAAATTCGAGATTCAGGGACAACTACCGTTGAATTGGTAATAATACGATAGGTGTACTGAGGAAATTACTTCCTTTTGTGTTTGCTGCCACCAAATGGCAAGTTAATATTACTACTGTGTCTGTTGCATTAATATGGTAGAAGACATAGTAATAGTAATGCCCCTTGAATATTTTTTTGACAAGGTTAATTTTTTCATAAAGAGTTTTGACAAAAGGAGAAATGACAATTTTTAATATGTTTAGAACTGTAGTTAACCTTCTTCTGCCAGGTGGATAGGATGTTTTCTGTCTTCTTCTAACATACTGGAAAGGCATATTAGAACATAGCAATATCACTATGACAGCAATGATAAAACTGATGATTCCTTCAGACTAATAATAAATATTGTTGACAGAATACTTTTATACAGAAAACTTAATTCTGACATTTGATCTTTCTAAGTCAGTGCACCTGAGAATTAAGGCTCCAGAATATTTTAGGCCTAATTTTATTTATTTGAAGACAAGCCATTTCACTAAAAATAACTGTTGTGACATGAGCCTGAAAAAATTATTATATATGAGTAAAAAAAGAGAGGTAACTCCAATGTTCAATCTTAGGTAATTGGTTAATTATAATACGGATGATAGTACTTTTGAATGTTATGTTACATAGTCATTGAAGGTGTTATAGAGGAATATTCAAGAACACGAGTAAGGTCCACATTGTCAAGTGGAAGAAAATGGAGAGAAGCAAGTTACTAAACAGTATATTATCACAAATTTTTAGTACATATATAGAAAATAATTATCAGTGTTTATCTTTGGGAGATATTGTTATTTCTTAAATTTATGTATTTCTAAAATGAACATGTTTTTAATATTCAGAAATTATGTAGATTGAATATTTTATACTTCACAGTTTCTTAGATTAAGATATCCCCGTGAATTATTTGATAAATGTTACAGTAAATATATTTGGTTAGTTTTTTGTTTTTTGAATTAATGAGAATGTCTTGTTGCTAGCATTTCTGAGAATCTAAACCCACTTCTTGAGTCTCTTCAGAGAATCCAGCAAGAAATGGTTCATACATAAAGAAAACCTTTTAAAAACTCTGTCTCATTACACAGATTAATAATTTTCTCTCTCTTTTTAAAAATAATTTTCTTTCTTGATAGAAGGGTAAAACTAAGTTCTGAATTAGTAAGATTTTTGAAAATGATCTAGTAATTCAAAGTACTAGGTTTTTTTTATATTGTAGCCCTTCATTTCTAGGGTCAGCATATTCTTGCTTTTGATATTTGTTTTCTGCTACAGGCCTGATATTGGAATTGAAACAATACCACTACTGCTTCCAACAGAGGAAATAATGTGGGAATTTCTATTATGCCTAGGTGGTTTTCCCATAGTCTCTTTGCAGTAATAGAGGCAGCTCTTGTAATTTGTTAGTTTGTTGCTGTTTACGCCTCCTGGTAACTTAAACTTGCTTTTATATATAAGTGTATGTGAATAAATACTTAGTGTCATCGCAAATCCTGTGTTGTAGACATTCTGTTTATAAGTGTGGTGGGCCCTGTATTCCTGCGAAACTTAGTATAGCAACTTATTTAATAATTCAAATAGATTTTCAGTGGAGGGGGCTTAAGAATCTAATAAGCTCTCTCTCTGTTGGAGCTTGGAGAAGAGAATATCAAATAGCTGATGGTGGCACTGCAGTTAGTTTTATGCTGAAACACTGACATAGTACTGGACATGTTCTTCCTTCTCTTGTCTGACAGGTGTCTCCCTGCTCCTAGCTCATTTTCCTGTGTGTTCCATGTTTGTGATGTACACTGTAGACATGTCAGCCTGTCATCCCCAGGGAGCCTCACTATGAGAGTGACGCCTGTGTTGTTAGTGAAAGTAGTTAAAAATCTGCAGGTGTCAAACTGAAGGCACTAGTGAAGACAATATAAGCTAGTTTGATATCATTGGTATGGTTTTTTAGGCTTCTTATTTGAAATTCATACATACTGAAAGATTGTGTAGAAAGGAAGAAACTATAGCCCAGTCATTGGCTTCTTTACCATTACCAAGTGGCAGCCTGCCATACTTTGTGATATATAGTTTATGATGATTATCAAATGGTAATACCATTTGATATTAAGTAGACTTAATGCAACGTTGTTTCAAAACAAAAAAAATCACCCTTATTAGCTTTTTGTTTTTTTGTTAGTAATTTATTCTTAGTTAATTTTTTTTTTTTTTTTTTCTGGAAGAGGGTGATCAGAGAGGTGTTATTGGAAGCTGAAAATTTTTATCCATCTGTATTCCGGTAGATGGGGAGCAGATTATTGGGAAAGCATTATTAGGTTGTATTCTTCAACTTGGAATAATTTTGATGATGTCAAATATTCATATTCTCTTTAGGAATTCTGAATGCATTAACCAATTGTGAATCTTTACCTGGCTTTTCAGTATTATCTACCAATTTATCATTTAAATAAAAATGAAACATAGGATGCCATTCATTTGTTGTTACCTGGAATGGCCCTTGCTGAGTAGAATTCCATTGGAAATTCATCCCTCTCACACCTTATTTCTGTTCTTTAGAAACGGTTTCTAACCTCTGGCTCAATAAAGGCTCTGGGTGAGTCTTGAATTTAGTCAAGAATTTGGGTAATGGGTGGGCAAGTCAGAAAAGGCAAAAATGTCAAACTTAAGATAGTAAGAATAAGATTTGATTGGGAAAATGGTAACAAATAGCAGACACCATCAACATCATTTAGCCCATTTTTTCTTTTCCTGGTAATGTATGTTGGAGACCATGTGGGGTCACAAATTTATAAGTTGTAATTTTCATCTTTTACCACTGGATGGTGCTTTTGCATTGGTTTCTGCAAATTTTCAAAATTCACATGGGGAATCATTTTTAAATTCTTCGTAAAGAACCAGAGAAATTAAGATAGTGGTATAATTGCTCTTATAGGTAGGTAAATTAAAACTAGTGAAACATAGTTTTAATCATTTGTGATTTAATACTCAGTTTAATTTTTTAAAAAAGATAGTAAGTCCTTGTGTATGAAATGGTTAAGAACTATACCTGACTAGATTTTTTAATATAATCTTCAATCTACTACCTTAGAACCGTCTTAGATGTTTTGATTTTTTAGGTGGTACTGTAATTTAAATGGCATCTAAATAAAACACAGTTTCTTAATTTGTAATGTTAGAAAAAATTCAGATAGCTCAGGCTTTAAAAATTGTCCTTGATCATTTTTTCTTTTTCTCCTATCCAGTAGCCACCCAAACTTCTTCATTGAAGCCTTTTATTTCACAAATATTATATTCAACTTCTCTTTTGTTAGTTATCAAAGGACTTTTTGATCGTTATCCTGCTTGACTAAATTGAATGCTTGGGTCTGTAGAGTTTATTTGGGATTGTAACGAGGTTGTGGAAATCTCACTTCAAGGAAATAATAGTCTCACGTTAAAAGCATTCATGTATTTTAAAAAGTAAAGTAAGTACAAACAGTAGAACATCAGTGTCTCCAAACACCTTTCTCTGAGGCCGCCTTTCTTCTGTCTAGTCTGTCATTACTATTTCCTTTTCTGTTCCTTGAAAGATTTTTTAATATAAAAATAAAGTTATATTGGGCTTCCCTGGTGCTCAGTGGTTGAGAGTCCGCCTGCCGATTCAGGGGACACGGGTTTGTGCCCCGGTCCGGGAGGATCCCACATGCTGCGGAGCAACTGGGCCTGTGAGCCATGGCCGCTGAGCCTGCGCGTCTGGAGCCTGTGCCCCGCAACGGGAGAGGCCACGGCAGTGAGAGGCCCACGTACCACCAAAATAAAATAAAATAAAATAAAGTTATAAAAAGCACTTAAATTACGCCTTCTTATAGTCTCCTCTTCACTACCGATTTGATGCCTTTGAGGTGCAGATTTAGAGGCCAGCTTCAAGCCTCAACAGCCTGCTCAGTGCCCAGCTGTTGCAGGTTCTCCAGAGCTGTGGGTGATGGCTCTGCCTTCATGGGTCTGCTTCTTAAAAGCAAGCCTTCTACCTAGTCAGTGTTCAGGTTTTGGTCCCAACACTTATTAATGTGAATTTTTGTCATTTAACCCCTCTAGGATATATTTTTCTTTACCGTTAAATAGTGGTTGAGTTTAGCAAATCATGACTAAGGAATAGTGTTACTCAGAAAAAACCAAATATGTGAACATATGAAGGAAAGAACAAATTATCCATAATCCTACCACTCATCTAACTAATCTCTCGATACTGTTGTTACTTTTTTTAAAAAAAAATCCTTCTGATCTTCATTATTTAACATAATTTAGAATCATACTGTGTGCAGTGGTGTGTTCCACTTAACATTTATGGGTATTGTCTCATGCTTTAAAAAATTCGTCTTCTAAATACCATTCAGTTTCACTGTATGATATATACTCTAAATTTTAAATTATTGTTTAACACTTAGCTTGTTAATGTTTTCTTATCAATGCTCCTTCAGTGAAGTCTTGATATGTAAATTTTATAGGTTTCACATTACTTCCTTATGTCTACTTTCTTGCAAGTAGAAATGCTAGTTTAAAAACTTTGAAGGATTTATCAATGCTATTTGACAGCAATTGGCAAAATTCATTTCCCCAGAAATGTCCTAATTTATTCCTCTTACCATCCTTTGTAGCCTCTGGCTTAGACTATTTCAGTAGCCTACTATTGCTTTCTCTGTCTTTAGTATCACCTCATTTTTAGATCATCCTTCATACTGTGTCCACATTGAGGCCTCTAAGATACAAATCTGATTATGTCGCTTTTTGACTTACAATTTTTTAGTGATCTCCCCACCATTCTGCAGTTAAAATGTGTATATGTCAGTGTGGCATCTAAGACCCTATATGGTTTGGCCCCTGCCTCATTTTCCAGCCTTATTTTATGCAACCCTACTATATATTTTGTGGATAAGCAGGTAGAAAGGTAGCATTCTAGGCAGAGGGAACAGTGTAGACAGTGGCACAGCTGCATGAAATGATATGGTGTATTACAGTTGTAACAAGTATATTTGCATTTGTGAAACTTAAAGACAGGGTAGTGGTGAGTGCCTTCAGTGTTATGTTTTAGTAAAATTTAGTTGACTAAATTAAAGCAGGCAAATAACATTTTATCTGTGATTTAGAGAAGTGACTTGTGGTATAGAAAATTGTTAATCAGGACTCTTGGTTACAAATGGCAGAAATCCCAACTCAAAGTGGCTTCAATGCAAAAGAAAACTGATTAGCCGGGCAGTTCAGCTTACATTTCCTTACAATCCCAAAAGAAAAAGAGAAGTATTTTTCCCTGATATCCTCAGCAGGAAACTAAAACCTTGAGGAAAATTCTGCCTGGCTTTGATTGTATGTTCATCCCAGACCTAAACATGTGACTAGGAGGAGTAGGGGTGCTCCGGCCAGTCCTCGGTCTCTTGTATATGTTTGGACCAGATGCACTGCCTAAAGCAAGGGATTCTTGTGAAAGAACCCATGTCTGCTACAAGGATGGATAGAACTGGAAAAAGGAGAGACAAGATTTGAGAGACCAGTTAGGAGGTGGTTTTGATAATTCAGATGAGGACTGAAGTGGGTCTGAACTAGGTCCCTGTGGGTGAAGAGAGTTTAGGAAGATTTTAGGTAGAATGCCTAGAACTTGGCAACTAACTAGAATTGGGAGAGAAAGTAAGGGAAGTCTTCTAGATAATTCTTTTTGCGTTCTGGACTACTGCGTATATGACAGTGTCAGTGCTGTTAACCAACCTGGGAATTTCAGCAAAAGAACCGTTTGGGGGAGTGGACTAGAGATGGTATGTTGAATTTTGATATGCCGAGTCTGATATAATACAGAATGTGCAGGTAAAAGGGCCCATGGAGCATTTGGAAGTTGTGTCTGGAGGTTAGGACTGGAAATAAAGTCTTGGAAATAGCACGTAAATGATGACTCATAGAAATAGATGAGATTGTCCAGGAAGAGATTGTAGACCAGGAGGAAGAAAAGTGGATGGAAAGGAAAGCCAATATTTAGGTATAGGGGGTGGAAGAAAAGCCAAATGAAAAAGACTACAAAAAAGGTTTAAAAAATAGATGAAAACTTTATGGAAGTAGCAAGAAGAGAGTTTAATAAAGGTTACTGGTGTCCAGTATTGTAGACTAGTTGAGAAAAAATGAAGATTTTGCAGTTGGTTATCATTGGTGACCTTAGAGCAATATCAGTTGAGTGGTGGTTGAGAATGGAGTCTGGCTGCAGTAGGGAGAAACAAGTAAAAAATGGAGTAGTGTAGGGGGGCAAAGTTTTCTGTAGGCTAAGAAAAAGGAACAGGGACAGCAGTGAGGAATAAATCAAAGTGATATAAGGGCTTCCCTGGTGGTGCAGTGGTTGAGAGTCCACCTGCCGATGCAGGGGATGCGGGTTCGTGCCCCGGTCCGGGAAGATCCCACATGCCGCAGAACGGCTGGGCCCGTGAGCCATGGCCACTGAGCCTGCGCGTCTGGAGCCTGTGCTCCGCAATGGGAGAGGCCACAGCAGTGAGAGGCCCGCGTACTGCAAAAAACAAACAAAACAAAACAAAAAAACCCAACAAAGTGATAAAAGAAAGGAGTTGAAATTGGTAGAGTAAGATCTGTTAAGGAGATGGAAATTTTTTTTTTTTAATGTACTTTTTTGCGCTCTATACCTACAGGTTCTTCCCATCAGACTGCAGAGTCATTGAGGTTTGGTATCTGGCATGTAAAAAGTGTTTAGTAAGTGAGTACTGAATAAATGAAAGATCAGAGGGAAAAAATGGAAAATAGATATTTTGGGGGTAAACCAGAAGAAAGTTGAAGGAATCCATCTTTGTTGTCCTCTTTTTCTCTGAGGTAGAATGCCAACAGAATGAATGCTTCCCCAGCTTACTTACCTTACATCACTGCTGTGAGGAACTAATGTGAGAACAGTTGTGAAGTGCTGGTACAAGTGGAAGGGAGTATTACTTTTCATTTCTGGCATCTTAGTTTTGAAAGGGACTTCGAGTCAGATGACAGTTCTCACCAACTCAGAAATCCCATTTGCTTCCTTAACAACTGATTTAACTTCTTTTAGGTGTGTGATGTGTGGGAAGAGCCAGGCTTTGGAGACAGATGGGCTAGGGTAAGAATCCAGTTTTCTCCACTTCATAGCTGTGTGATTTCCAGTTTTAACTTGTCTAGCTCAGAATTTATCTGTGAAGTGGAGTGTGTTTTGCGGGCGTGTTGTTACAAGTTAAGTACACGTTAAGCGCCGAGAATCATCTTAGTAGGTATTCAGGTAGGTATTCAGGTGACCTGGGATATTCATCCCTGCCCCATATGAGCAGCCAACCTGTTCCATCTTCAGATAAAATGCTAGGTAAAAAAGTACTATCTTATGTTGAACCAGATTTTATCTTCCTGCTTGTTACTATTCATTGATCCTAGTTCTTATTTCCAGACCTTTGAAGTTTGGTATCTCTTCGCAATGACAGCACTTCAGATATTTTAAAGCTGGCATATTCTCCCTGTCTCCAAACCCCTCAGCTTCACTGATCCATGGTCATTCCTGGCTGCCTTCTTTGAATGTGTTCTGGTCTCATTACTGTAGGTGTGGTTTGACCTATGTCTAGTAGTGTTAGCCTTACTTTTCCTAGAAGAGAAAAGTGAGATTAACAGGAAACATTTTTGACATAACACTTTGATTTTAATTGGTCAGAATTAAAGTGTAATTTTACAATTTTATATTCTAAAGTATACTATTCTCTTTTGTCAATAGTATTCATAAAATGGTTGCCTTTCATCTGTCTTAAGATAGATTATTGGTGACTGATTTTTTTTCCCTTTTAAAAATAAATCTCCAAAGTTCTCAGAGTGTCTCATAATGGGGGGAAAACTAAACTATTGAAATAAAATGCCAAGATTTAGTTTTTCTATATAGTAAATAGTATACTGTTAGTTGCCTACTCACTGGCCATTACCCACTTCCTTCCTTGAAAGCCCCCAGTTTTGTTTGGTTGCCCACCTCTATCTCACATGACTTGGAGAAGTCCCTGATAGTGTAAGCTAATCATGGTAATCCTGCTCTGCTTAGTAGTGAGCAAAGTCTGGTCACATATCAGGGAAAGTCAGTTTAGGTATTGGGTACACCAGAAAGTTCGTTCAGGTTTTTCTATAACATCTTGCGGGAAAACCCGAACAAACTTTTTGGCCAACCCAACAGCTTCTGGGGAAGTCTTCTTTGTACCTAAAAAAGGAGACACAGAAGAAAACTCCCCCTTCTGCTGGACAGCAATATGTATCTGATATGATGCCTTGAAGTATGGCAGGTATTATTTTGTGACTGTGAAGGTAATTATCCTAAGGTCCATGCTGAGTCTGACAGAAAAGCTGGAAGGAGCCCAGGTGTCTTACGTGGTAGCATTGAGTAACCAAATCAGTCACCTTGGAGCCCCCTTATTTCACTTCTTTTTGTTTATGATGATAAGACTCTATTGTTTAAACTAGTTTGGTGTAACATGCTATTTTATTTTAGTTAAGGATAGCCCTGATATTAAAGAACAAACATGTTTGATAATCTGTTGTGCAGAAAATTAGATACTTTGTGGAAGGCCCATTAAAATGTAATGGGTCTCATAATTTTAAGATCACATTAGAACTATATTGGGGTCAAAGTTTCATAGGTATTCTTGCATTACTGAGTGTTCTAATTGTGAACAAAATAGACAAAAAAAGTTCTATAATACAGTAACTGATAGCAGGTTTAACTAACAGTTTTTCAATAATGAGCTTATCATCAATTCTGACAAGGGACCCTCTTCTTCCCACTCAGGAGGTTAAAAATTGACTACATCTAAAGGAATAGGCATTGTTTTATTTTGAAGTACTGAGGTAATATTAAGTTGTAAGCATGACGTTTTACAAATTTATCAGAGAGCATGAGCATCTATTTATGCAAAAAAATTCCATGACTGAAACACGTTAGAAACACCCTTTCCTTCTTTCAACAATAGAAGCTGCTTTGTAAAATTTTAGATAGCACTCTTTAATAAAGGAAACTAAAGAATATGAAAAATGTTGAAAACTATCTGAGTCATCACTTGGATTTTAAAATAGTTACTTTTAGTGTTTTTGTCTCCACCCACCCTTCTGTGGTTTAGAAAGATGTGAATCATCTTCCTTAGTATTTCCCAACGAGAGCTACTTTAAAAAAAAATAAATTTATTTATTTATGGCTGTGTTGGGTCCTCGTTGCTGCGTGTGGGCTTTCTCCAGTTGCAGCGAGTGGGGGCCACTCTTCATTGAGGTGTGTGGGCCTTTCACTGTCGCGGCCTCTCCCGTTGCAGAGCACAGGCTCCAGACTCGCAGCCTCAGTAGTTGTGGCTCACGGGCCCAGCCACTCCGCGGCATGTGAGATCTTCCCGGACCGGGGCACGAACCCGTGTCCCCTGCACTGTCAGGCGGATTCCTAACCACTGCGCCACCAGGGAAGCCCATGATAGCTACTTTGAAATGGAAGTGGCATATGCAGCCCCAATTTGTGTGTGAAACAACTAGTGTGCACTTCAGCTACTGATCCTACTGCACTTGTGGGAAATCCCTGGATGGCTCACATAGTTATTGCTTATAAAGGTAAACATTGGGTAACCATGGCAACTTATTTTTAAATTGAAAATTTTCTCCCTTCAGCTTGTAAAGTACAGTAACTTAATACTACATTTACCCCAGTGTCACCACATTGTAGAAACCAGAATGAATTGCAACTACCCTTTCTTCAATCTTTTTTAAAGAAAGGCAGAAATTCTGCCTATTTAAAATTAAAATTTTAGGGCTTCCCTGGTGGCGCAGTGGTTGAGAGTCCGCCTGCCGATGCAGGGGACACGGGTTCGTGCCCTGGTCCGGGAAGATCCCACGTGCCGCGGAGCGGCTGGGCCCGTGAGCCATGGCCGCTGAGCCTGCGCGTCCAGAGCCTGTGCTCCGCAATGGGAGAGGCCACGACAGTGAGAGGCCCGTGTACCGCAAAAAATAAAAATAAAAAAATAAAAATAAATAAATAAAACTAAAATTTTATACTCTAAACCTTTGAAATATTGGGCCTAAGTTGTCTTCAAAACAGTTGCTGAAAGATTATTAATTATGCAAACAATGTTAATTATATTTCAGAAAATGTGTTTATCATGGGTCTGGTAAACATAAGTCATATGCCAGACATGCTGCTAGTTAACATAAATTCCAGACAAAAATTATACTCATAAGAGATCAAATAGGATATTTTCCCAAATAACACGATGTAAAAAACTTTAATTCAGTCTGCCCTTCAATCCAGTCTGAATGATGAAACTTTTGCTTAACTTTAAACTACTTGATGAGGTAATCAAAATTATGAAGAAAATAATCTAACTTTAAAAAATACTTAGGGCTTCCCTGGTGGCGCAGTGGTTGAGAATCCGCCTGCCGATGCAGGGGACACGGGTTCGTGCCCCAGTCCGGGAAGATCCCACATGCCACGGAGTGGCTGGGCCCGTGAGCCATGGCCGCTGAGCCTGCGCGTCCGGAGCCTGTGCTCCACAACGGGAGAGGCCACAACAGTGAGGCCTGCATACCACAAAAAAAAAAAAAAAAATACTGCTTAAATACAGTACTACATACTTCTCCTTTCTTCCTTAGTTTTGGCATATTGGGTATGTTCTAGAAAACTACCTGTATTGTTATATTTGGCTTGTTAAAATTTTTTGCTTGCATACTTTTCAAAGGAAGTAGTTATTTTTCTCAAGACTGAAGTCTGAAAATAGTCATCTAAATATTGATTTAGACCTTAAGTTCTTATGTATAACTCTTGAATCTACACTCTTCCCAGAAAACCCATTCCATGTCCTGTCTTTGCTGAAACTTAGTGTTTTCATAAGTACGTCCTTCTCCAGAGGTCTTCTTAAGTGTAGCTGTTTCTTTTCTCACAGCCAGTTTATCTTGGGAAAATGTTACTAGTCTACCTACCTATAAAAACCTTCCTTATTTTGAGGCGCATGCCATCTGGTAGGTAATTCTTCTATTTCTAGAACATTGCTGTTGTCTCTCAAATCTCACTCCCCAGCACCTCTGGGCTGTAGCTGTTTTCCCATCATCTAGGTGATTTCATTTCTTCATAGATGACATTTTGAATATTCTACTTCACAGTTCAACATCAGTGATCCTCTACCCTTAGCTCTAACCATGTACTCCAGTGAATGCACACTACAACGTTTCTCGTGTACTGAAACTACCTCTATTTCTGTATTTTTGTTATTATCCAGCTTAGAACCCATGACCCATTTCAACTGCTAAACTTACTCCTACTCCTTTTCAACATTATCTTTTCTCTGCCACTTATTAACTTACCTACATTGATCCTTTCTGCCTGTTTGAGAAGATAAAGATGCCCTCTTCATGACTCAGGTAATTTTTCTACTTCCATTCTAGATCTTCCTTCTTTTTCTGCATCTGTACGATCTTCTTTCATTACTATTCCTTTTTTAAAAATAAGTTTTGTGGTTTTTTTTTTTTGGCTGCATTGGGTCTTCGTTGCTGCGTGCAGGATTTCTCTAGCTTCGGCGAGTGGTGGCTACTCTTTGTTGTGGTGCATGGGCTTCTCATTGAGGTGGCTTCTCTTGTTGCAGAGCACAGGCTCTAGGCACGTGGGCTCAGTTGCAGCAAATGGGCTTCAGTAGTTGCGGCATGTGGGCTCAGTAGTTGTGGCATGTGGGCACAGTAGTTATACCTCATGGGCTCTAGAGTGCAGGCTCAGTATTTGTGGCACATGCCTTAGTTGCTCTGTGGCATGTGGGATCTTCCCAGACCAGGAATTGAACCCCTGTCCCCTACATTGGCAGGTGGATTCTTAACCACTGTGCCACCAGGGAAGTCCCTTCATCACTATTATTTTCAGTTATTCCCTATCTTTTTTTTCTCTTTTTTTTACAATATTGTCTTCCAAACGATGAACATAGAGGATATATTTTCATTTATTATGTCTTTTTTGTTTTTAAGATTATTTATTTGGCTGCGTTGGATCTTCATTTGCTGCACAGGCTTTGTCTAGTTGTGACGAGTGGGGGCTACTCTGTGTTGTGGTATGTGGGCTTCTCACTGCAGTGGCTTCTTTTGTTGTGGAGCATGGGCTCTAGGCATGTGGGCTCAGTAGTTGTGGTGCATGGGCTTTGTTGCTCTGTGAGATCTTCCCAGACCAGGGCTTGAATCCGTTTCCCCTGGGTTGGCAGGCTGATTCTTAACCACTCTGCCACCAGGGAAGTCCCCTATTATGTCATTTTTAATTTCTTTTATCTCTGTTTTGTGATTTTCAGTTTACAAGTCTTTTACCTCCTTAGTTTATTTCTAAGTATTTTATTGTTTATGAAGTTTCCTTTTCAGATGGTTAATTTTTCATGTACAGAAATGCTACTGACTTTTGTTCAGTTTGTATCCTGCACTTTTACTGAATTCATTAATTAGTTCTAACAGTTTTTTTGTGGAGTCTTAAGGGTTTTCTGCATAAGATCGTGCAACATAAGATCTGCAAACAGGAGTAGTTTTACTTCTTCCTTTCTGATTTGGATGCCATTTATTTCTTTTTCTTGCCTAACTTATCTGGCTAGGAATTCCAGTCCTGTGTTAAATAGAAGTAGTAAGAGTGAGCATTCTTGCCATATTCCTGATCTTAGAGGAAAAGCATTGAATCTTTTTACCATTGAGTTTGTGGGCTTTTCATATATGGCCTGTATTATGTTAAGGTAATTTCCTTCTATTCCTAGTTGGTTGCAAGTTTTTATCATGAAAGGGTGTTGAATTTTGTCAAATGTTTTTTCTATATCTATCAACATGATTGTGATTTTTAAAAAATCCTTCATTGAGTTAATGTTGTGCATCACATTAGTTGAATTTTGTGTGATGAACCATGATTGCATGCCAGAGTTAAGTCCCACTTGGTTATGGTACATGATTCTATTAATGTGCTGTTGAATTTGGTTTGCTAATATTTTGTTGAGGACTTTGCATCTGTGTTCATCAGGAATATTGACACGTAATTTTCTTTTCTTGTAGTGTCTTTATCTGGCTTTGGTATCAGTAATTCTGGCTCATAAAATGAGTTTGGAAATTATTCTTCCTCTTTGATTTTTTTGGGAAGAGTTTGAGAAGGACTGGCATTAATTCTTTAAATGTTTGGTAGAATTCACCAATAAAGCCCTCTGGTTCTGGGTTTTCTTTTTGGGGAGGTTTTGATTACTGATTCAGTCTCTTTACTAGTTATAGGTCTGCTCAGATTTCCTATTCATGATTCAGTCTTGGTTGGTAGTATGTTTCTAAGTATTCATCCATTTATTCTGAGTTGCCCAATTTGTTGGCATATAATCTTTATAGTAGTCTCATATTCTTTTTTCCTCCTGTGGCATCAGTTGTAATATTTCCTCTTCCATTTCTGATTTTACTTATTTGAGTTCCCTTTTTTTTCTTAGTCTTGCTGAAGATATCAGGTTTTGTTTTTATTTATTTTTAATTTTTTTTTTTTTTTTGCGGTAAGCGGGCCTCTCACTGTTGCGGCCTCTCCCATTGCGGAGCACAGGCTCCAGACGCGCAAGCTCAGTGGCCAGGGCTCACGGGCCTAACCGCTCCGCGGCATGTGGGATCCTCCCGGACTGGGGCACGAACCCATGTCCCCTGCATCGGCAGGAGGACTCTCAACCACTGCGCCACCAGGGAAGCCCAAGATATCAGTTTTATCTTTTCAAAAAACCAAGTCTTAGTTTTGTTGAATTTATTTCTATTGTTTTTATGTTCTCTATTTTATTTCTGCTCTAATCCTACATTACTTCCTTCCTTTCACTACCTTTGGCTTTTCTCTGTTCTTTTTCTAGTTCTTTAGATGCAAATTTAGGTTGTTTTGAGATCTTTCCTTTTTAATGTAGGTTCATTGCTAGAAACTTCCCTCTTCGTGCTTTTGCTACATTTCATGAGTTCTGGTATGTTTTGTTTTCGTTTTTGTCTCAAGATATTTTCTGATTTCCCTTTTGATACCTTCTTTGACCCACTGGTTGTTCAGGAATGTGTTTAACTTCCACATTTTCACAACTTCCCTGGTGGTGCAGTGGTTAAGAATCCACCTGCTGGTGCAGGGGACAGGGGTTCAATCCCTGGTCCAGGAAGATCCCACATACCGCGGAGCAAATAAGCCTGTGTGCTGCAACTACTGAACCTTTGCTCTAGAGCCTGCGTGCCACAACTACTGAAGCCCGCGCACCTAGAGCCTGTGCTCTGGAACGAGAGAAGCCACTACAATGAGAAGCCCACACACTGCAATGAAGAGTAGGCTCTGCTCACCACAATTAGAGAAAGCCCACACTCACCAATGAAGACCCAACGCAGCCATAAATAAACAAACAAATGCAAACAAAGTAAAAAAAAAAAAAAATCCCCCCCCCCATTTTCCAGCATTCCCTTCTGCTGTGGATTATTAGTTTTTTCTTAAATATGTTAAAATTTACTTTGTGGACTAAGATGTCTTCTGTCCTGGAGAATGTTCTGTGTTTGTTTGAGAAGAAAGTATATTCTGCTGCTGTTGGGTGGAATGTTCTTTATATGTCCGTTTGGTCAGCAGTCCCCAACCTTTTTGGCACCAGGGACTGGTTTCATGGAAGACAATTTTTCCATGGACCCGGGGCAGGGTGGGATGGTTCAGGTGGTAATGCGAGCCATGGGGAGCGGCAGATGAGCTTCATTTGCTCGCCCACCACTCACTTCCTGCTGTGCTGCCTGGTTCCTAACAGGCCATAGACCAATACCGGGCCACGGACCAATACCGGGCTGCAGCCCAGGGGTTGGGGACCTCTGGGTTAGGTTTATAACAGTCTATTTTAAGCTGATAACTTCAACCTCGTACGAAAACCGTACACTTCTTTGCACCTATGCTTTGTTATTGATGTCACAGTTTATATATTTTTATATTGTGAATCATTAACATTTTATAGTTAGTTGTTTTTAATAATTTTGTCTTCTATACTAGAATTAAAACTTATTTATATACTGCCATTACAGTATGACAGTATTCTGTATTTGTCTATATATTTACCTTTACCAGCACATTTTATACTTTCATCTGTGTTCATGTTGCTTTTTAGCATCCATTCATTCCAACTTGAAGAAAAACCTTTAGCATTTCTTGTGAAGCAGGTCTAGTGCTGATGAATTCCTTCAGCTTTTGTTTATCTGGGAAAGTCCTTATCTCCCCTTCATTTTTGAAGGACAGTTTTGCCACCTGTTTTATTCTTGGTTGGCAGTTTTTGTCTTTCACCACTTTGAATATACCACCCCACTCCCTTTGGGCCTGCAAAGTTTCTGCTGAGCTATCCCATGCAGTCTTATGGGGATTCCCTTGTATATGACAAGTCACTTTTCTCTTGCTGCTCTAACTGTTGACAGTTTGATTTTAATGTATCTTGGTGTGGATTTCTTTGAGCTCATTTTTTGGGGACCCTGTTGGGCTTCCTGGATCTGGATGTCTTATTTCCTTACCTAGATTTGGGGAGTTTTTGGCTATTATTTCTTTGAGTAAGTTTTCTGGCCCTTTTCTCTGTCTTTTCCTGGGACTCCCATAGTGTGTATATTGGTCTATTTGTTGGTGTCCCATCATTTCGTAAGCTTTCTTCATGCTTTTCATTCTTTTTTCTTTTTGTTCCACTGGATAATTTCAAATAATCTGTCTTTGAGTTCACTGATTCTTTCTTCTCTGTGACCTACTCTGATGTTGAATCCCTCTTTTGAATTTTTCAGTTCAGTTATTGTATTCTTCACTTTCAAGATTTCCATTGGGTTCTTTTTAAATTTTTCTATTTGTTGAAATTTTTATTTTGTCCACATATTGTTCTCTTGATCTCAGTGAGCTTTTTTTTTTTTTTTTTTTTTTTTTTTTTTTTTTGTGGTTCGCGGACCTCTCACTGTTGTGGCCTCTCCCGTTGCGGAGCACAGGCTCCGGACGCGCAGGCTCAGCGGCCATGGCTCACGGGCCCAGCCGCTCCACGGCATGTGGGATCTTCCCGGACCGGGGCACGAACCCGTGTCCCCTGCATCGGCAGGCAGACTCTCAACCACTGCGCCACCAGGGAAGCCCCTCAGTGAGCATTTTTATTACCATTATTTTGGATTCCTTGTCAGGTAATTCATGTACCTTCCTTTCATTTGGGTCACTTACTGGAGATTTATCTTGTTCTTTTGTTTGGATCATGTTTCCCAATTTCTTCATTTTCTTTGACTCCTTATGTTGGCATCTATAATTATAGAAAAAACAGACACCTCACCCAGACTTCATGGACTGGTTTCATACAGGGGAAGATCCCAACCACTCAGCCTGGCCAGAGTTTCTGGGACTGTCTCAAACCTTTATACTAGTCCAAAACGGCCATCTTTATTCTTAGCAACCCCCAGGCAACTACAGTGTGCAGGATCTTGTCAGCACTCTGAGACAGTTGAGACAGAAGCCAGTCCCTCTGATGGCACCTGGAAAAGTTGCAACATTGGGCACACAGTCCAATTATTTCCCTCTCCAGGGAGAAGCTGGGATCTGTGGGTTTTCCCTCACTTATTGTGTACTGAGCCGGCGTGGAGGGTGGTGGGAGGTAATGGTGAGTCCTTGCATGCTAATCCAAACTACTGTCTTTGTTCTCAGTGACCCCCAAGCAGCTGGAGTATGTCAGGTCCCATCAGTACTCTAAGAGACAGAAGCCATGTCCTTGGTCAGCCCCCAGAAAAGTTGGAACATTAGCCACATGGTCCAGCTCTTACCCTCCCCAGGGGAAAACTGGGACCTGGGTTTTTTGCATCTGCTTACACTCTACTGAGCTGGGGGGAGGGGCTCTGGTGAATGCTTCCAAAGTGGTAGACCAAACTGCCTTCTTTGTTCTTAGCTGCCACCAGGTATCTAGAGTATGTCAGAACCCATCAGCCCTCTGAGACAGGCAAGACAAGATGCCAGTTCCTCCCGCAGCAACCCCAAGATTGGATGTTAAATATACAGTTTAGTCCTTTACTCCCCTCCCCAAGGAGAAGTTTGTTGCTGGGGGTTTATTACCGATTATATGGCACTGCATCAGGGGTAGGAATTATAGCGAAAGGGTGTCTCAGATTTTACTACAGGCTTCAGTGTGGTTGGTTTTCCACAGTCCTGGGGTGTGGAAGCTCCTCAGCTGGTTTCTGGATTTCACAAAAGGATCAAGTCCATGTATTTTTGGTGAATTAGCTTGTCCATGGCTTCTTGTTCACCAGCTTGCTGACATCACTTTCCCTATGTCTTTCCTTTTTGAAAATCAAGTTCTTTAACCTTCACTATGTTTATCTTGATCTTTACCTTTTTCCCTTAACCCTTTTTGGGTTAAATATTGCCTAATTTACTTTTTTTTTCTCACAGTCAAACTTATTGAAAAAAACGTAATCAATGGTTGCTACCACCACTTTTGGTACTTCCCTTTCATGAATCAGCCTACTGTTATCAGAAAAGGGACACAGACTCATAAAATGTTAGAACTGAAAACAACTATAAAAAATACTTGATCAGTTCCATTTCCTTCAATAGTAAAATAAAGGTACCTAAAGAAAGAAAGTAATATGCTGACAGATAGCTAGCCAATTTTTGTTAACTAAAACTTATGAACTCTGTGTGGAACCCTAATGTATGTGAAGAGGCCTCTGCATAATGAAGAAAATGGCACCTATAAAGTTCATGTACTTTGTTCACAAGAAAATATGTTACTGCCTTCAAGCCAGGGTTAATACTGTGATAAAATTAGGGAGGTGTTTATATGTTTTGAGAGAAGAGACAAAGAAAAAAGAAAGAACCTAGTGAGCCATTCAAGTTAAGACAGAAATATTTAGGAAACGTCAACTAAGGCCATTATCTCCTAATCTGGTTATTTTACTGTAGAACAGTCTAACAACATATATTCATATTAGTGACTCTGAACCACCATAAAAATCTAAACTATGTTCTTTTCCTTTAGACAGTAATGTAGATAGTATATTTAAGTCAGTCCTTACAGATTTAAGCCAGTGTTGTACAACATGACAGTCACTAGCTGAATGTGGCTGGCTACTGTAACTGAGGAACTTAATTCTTAATTTTGTCCAATTGTCTTAGTTATTGGAAAACTTTTAAGTATGTTTGGAACAACTTGAGCACATATATTGTAAATTTTATGAAACCTGAGTAGAAATCAGTTATTTCCAATGAATATTTAATGTTTGCATTGAGATATGCTGTAACTATAAAATACACAACTAATTTTAAAGACTTAATTTTAAAAGTAAAATATCTGATAACTATGTTGATTACAAGCTGATACAATATTTGGATATATTTGATAACACAAAGTATTATTATAATTAATTTTACCGGTTTCACCATTTTAAAATGTGTTTACTAGAAAATTTAAGTTACCTATGTGGCTCCCTTTATATTTCTTTTTCTATTAGATGGCACTTACTTACACTTTGGGTAGCTAAACTTATTCTTGCATTATAAATAGTTTTAGTGTTAAATACTTTTAGCATTTCAACATTTTTCTCTCAAATGTGATCAAGAATAAGTTTTGATATTAAATGTTCTAGCTAGTAGACCATTGGTTTCTTTGAGAAAGCACCCTTCCAGTAAATTAAAGGTGGAAAAATAAGCAACAATGAAGTTTATAGATAGCTTCATAAGGGACATCATTTTTTTAATGGAGTGGGCAATTACATGGTATGTTTACATACCAGTTACAATTAATAAATTCATATGCTGCACTCTTATCAGTGACTGAGTATTGGCAGGTATGGTCTGTATCTCTTATTTAAGTCTTCTATATATACTGCCTTTTATTGTCTTTTGTATTCTTACCTTGTACTTGTTAGTTTGTTGTGTGTATGATGTAGTACCTCATTTAGGCCACAGAAGGCGTTTTTCCCCCCAACTTTATTTAGGTATAATTGACAAGTAAAGATTGTATATATTTAAGGTGTACAGCATGACAGTTTGATAATCATATACCTTATGAAATCGTTACTGCAGTCAAAACTAAACACGTTAATTAGCAAATCCATCACTTCCCGTAGTCATCATTTTTCTCTTTTGTGATAGGAACACAAGATCTACTCTCGGCAAATTCAAAATGTACATACAGTGTTGTTAACTATAGTCACCATGCTATATGTTAGATCCCCAGAATTTATTCATCTTAAAACTGAAAGTTTGTACCCTTTGACTAACATCTCCCCTTTTCCCCCACCCTCAAGCCCCTGGCAACCTCCATTCTACCCTCTGCTTCTATGAGTTCAACTTTTAAAGATTTCACATATAAATGGAATCATAAAATATTTTTCTGTGTCTGACTTATTTCACTTACCGTAATATCCTTCAGATTCATCCATGTTGTTGGAAATGGCACAGTTTCCTTCATTTTTGAAACTGAATAATATTCCATTGTATGTATTGTGTGTATATATATACACACACATACATATATATATATATATACACACACACACACCACATTTTCTTTATCCATTCATCTGTCAATAGACACTTAGGTTGTTTCCATATCTTGGCTTTGTGAATAATGCAATGAACACAGGAGTACAGACATCTCTTTGAGATACTGGCTTAATTTCCTTTGGATACATACCTAGAAGTGAGATTGCAGGATCTTGTGGTAGTTTTATATTTAATTTTTTGAGGAACCTCCATACTGGTTTTCATAGTAGCTGTACCAATCTCCATTCCCACCAACAGTGTACAAGGGTTCCTTTTTCTCCATGTACTCACCAACACTTGTCCCATCTCTTTGATGCTAGCTGTCCTAAAAAGTATGAAGTGAAATCTCATTTTGATTTTGCTTTGCATTACCCTAAAGATTAGTGATGTTGAGCACCTTTTGTTGTTGTCATGTACCTATTGGTCATTCATATGTCTTTAGAAAAATACCTACTTAGGTTTTTGCCCATTTAAAAAATCAGGTTATTTGGTTTTTGGTTTTTTTTGTGGGTGTTTCTGTTTGTTTGTGTTTGTTTTTGCTGTTGAGTTGTATGAGTCCTTGTATATCTTGGATATTAACCCCTTATCAGATATATGGATTGCAGATATTTTCTCCCATTCCATAGGTTGTCTTTTCAGTTTGCTGATGGTTTGCTTTGCTGTGCAGAAGCTTATTAGTTTGATGTAGTCCCACTTGTTTTTCTTTGCTTTTGTTGCCTGTGTTTTTGGTGTCATATCCAAAAAATCACTAGGTTGCATAAGGTCTTTGAAGGTGAAGGTGGTATATGACATTTTGTGATCTCTTGGTGTGGTGTGCATAGTGGAGTGGAAATAGTATTTGTTGAATCAGTTGCTATTGTAATTTTGGTGCACGCTTTAAGAATAAGGTATTCTTGCCAAAAGGTTTTTAGATTATTTCAGTGTACTGGAGAAGGATTGAACCAAATCTTACCATTCTTTAGGAACTTTTTTTTTTTTTTTTTTTTTTTTTTTTGCGGTACGTGGGCCTCTCTCTGTCGTGGCCTCTCCCGTTGCAGAGCACAGGCTCTGGACGCGCAGGCTCAGCGGCCATGGCTCACGGGCCCAGCCGCTCCGCGGCACGTGGGATCTTCCCGGACCGGGGCACGAACCCGTGTTCCCTGCATCGGCAGGCGGACTCTCAACCACTGAGCCACCAGGGAAGGGAAGCCCTTTAGGAACTTTTTTATACTCACCTAGAATCAGGCAGCTTTGGGATTGTTAACACTTCATTTTCAAATCATGAGGGTATTTGCTAAGGTACAGATTTTGGATTAAGATTTGAAACCAACTTTGAGCTTGAAGGGACCTTAGGTAAGATACAACAAATCATATTCCCCATTTTATAAATTTGGAAACTGAAGGAGGCCCAAATTGCTTGAACTCTAGTAAGCACTAGTTTCCTGACTCAGAAACCTGGTAGTTGTTGTGATTACCACCTTCTCCCTCACTCCTACATCCAGTTTGTTAGCATGTCCTATAAATCCTATTCTGTCTCTCCATTTACATGCCCAGCATCCTAGCTCAGATTACTCATTCTTTTGGTTTACTGCAGTGGTCCCCTAACTAGTCCTTTGGCTTCCATTCTTCTACTTCATTCCATTCCCTACACCAAAGCCACATAATCTTTTTAAAGCAAATCATGATGACTACCTTGTTTTAAAAGTTTTAATGACTTTTCCATCACTTAATCAAAAATCCAAACTTTATAACTTGGTTGACAAAGCCCTGTGTCATCTGAGTTTGCTGTTCCTCTAGCTGCATCTGCCATTGTCCCTCATGATTGCTTGCTCCAGCCACATGGACCTTCCTTTAGTTCTTTACCTTCCAAAATTCCTTTTCCTTCTACAGTTTCTCACAGTTTGCAGTTATGTAATATTTATTTGTGTGTAAGCTTCATTAGTGTGTAAGTTTCTTAGAACAAGGATTGACTGTTTGTTCATAATTTTGTTTCCTCGACCTAGCAGAAAACCTGGCACATAGTAGATGATGAATAAATACAGATGAATGGATGAGTCATAGACTGACCGGATGCTACCGAGCCTCTGCTTCCCATGTATAAATTGTAGAGTAGTACCCACCAGTAGTGATTGAGGATTCAGCGAGAATATGTGTGATAAATATTTGTTTCCTTTTCCCTCTGCTGATTTTCCTTTGCTTACCCAGGGTAATAGTAGATTGTTCTTCAAGCTGTTTTTTGGTCAGTTATTGTTTCTATTAAATTTGTTGTGGCTAGCATTTATAGTTCATTTCATTTATTGAAAATGTAAGTGGCTATATTGTACTAGAGTATGAATAGTAGGAGAACAGGGCTGGAAGGGTATATGCCTGCCCACTGATTGATGATTAAGGAAGAGCAACATTCTCACTTAGAGTTAGGTTCAGCTCCATGTGAAAAGAGACTGAAAATCACAGTAACTTAAATGAGGCAGAACTTATTTCTCTCTAGCATAAAAGTCAGAAAGTAGGCAGTCCAGGACTTTTATGGCAGTTCTGTTCCACAGAGTCCTCAGGGACCCAGATCCCCTCTAGCCTAGACTCTGGTCCTTATTTGGTTTAAGATGGTGGCCAGTCATCCATGTCCCAGGAAGCAGAATGGATATGCCATTTGTCCTTTTAGGAAGTTTTCTGGAAGCCACATAACACCTCTACTTAAAATGCTGGTTAGAACTTTGTCCTGTGGCTCCTCGCTGCAAGGGAGCCTGGGAAGTATCGTCTTTGTCCTGTGGGACTCTGTACTTACCTAAAAACTTGAATGTTCTAGTTGAATGGAAAATGGCAAGAATGGATGCAGAATATAGGTCTTTGCAAAGAACACATCACATTAATAATATGTTAATGTGTTAACACTATGTAGTATACAGTAATATTATAATAATGAAAGGGTTAACAATTTATCGTATGCTGGTAGGGTAAAACCAGTTGAGATCTTAAGGTAACATTGATGGTCATTTTGGAAGTATGATTGGTAAACATTAAAAAAATGATCTAGTTGATAAATACATTACACATAGAGAATTAAATCTGATCTCTTATAAGGATTTTGAATTTGTCATTTTAAAAACATATAGTGACATTTTTGCGGTGGCTGTACTAATCACAAGGAAATCTGACCAGTAGCCTAGAGAGCAGCTGTTTCTTGATTTCCCCCCCCTTTCCTTGCATCCCCATTTGCTTTTAAATCTGTTCATAAGACTTTTTCTAAAGTATATGGACTGATGAGGCATGTAACTCAAGAGGATTTTTCAGGATCCTTGAACTATGAGAAATGTTTCTGAAACATGATGAACTCACTTATCCCACAAGCTTTTTATTTTTTAATACTCAGAGACTAGTTTGGCAGAGAGTAACCACTTAGCATACCCTAAATAAGATATTTTATTCTATAGTAATCAATCTGGAGTTCACAGATTTGTAAGAGATAAGACAAGCTTTGGATTGACTCTGTGCAGAAAGGAAAAATCATTTGTGTCAAAAAAAGAAATTCTGTTGTAACAAAATTGGGAACCTAAAAGTAATCTTTCAGGATGTTTTTTATCAGTAAAATGAAGGTTTTAAACCAGCTTTTCCATTAAGAGACTGTGTGAAGAGTAGGAGTAAGCTTTTGATAGGGTACATTTTAGCATAAAGAATGGAAGGATTATCAAGTTGTCAGGGTTGAAATTGTTGGCCTATTAAAAAATTAATCTAATTTGGCCTAAAAAGTAAATGCCTCAAGAAAAAACCACATCCCCTTGCCATTGTTCAGCTGAAAAAAGAAGCAACAACAACAAAAACTTAAGTTGTGTGAATTTAAATTTGCACAATTATTGCCAATTTTTCATCACAAGTACTTTCTCCACTTTCTCCATTTCTAATTTCTTAAATACTTATTTACCTGTGTCCTTTACCTTTAAGATGTGAGTTCCTTGAAACTAAGGGGCCTGTCTTATTCAGGAGGAGATATAAAACTGTGCTATATGGTGCTGTTAATTTATATATAATATTTCAGTATTTTTTATAATTTAATGTATTATGGACCAGTCCTTTTTACCCTCTTTCCCTAGAGTGTAAAATACAATGAATGTAGAGGAATGCAAAACCCTCTAGTCTTACTTCTTGCCTAAGTTTACTGCTCCCTCCCCCAGTAACACTTAATAAACACTGGAGTATAAAGACAAGCTTCTAAAGTCTCTCTAGAGGCCTGAAAAGGGTGGGGACTTAGTAACTGAATGGGATCTCCAGACACCAGTCTGAATCACCTCACCAGTAGGGGGAGGTTGTCAGTAGCCCTTTTTTTTACTCTGTGTCTTCACAAAGATTATCTTTCAACTCTCCTAAATATCTGTAATAATAATATTATCTTTATTTTAAACTTCACTATTAATAACACTATAAAGTAGATTCTGTTTGGTTCTTTAATAGATGTTGAAATGATTCATGGGAAGGTTAAATAACTTGCTCAAGGTCACACAGTTAGATTTGTTAGGAAAGCCCGATTAGATTAGTTTGGCTACAAAGCCTATCTTCTCAAACACTGCTGTTACAATATGTCTCCTAGGTAAAAATCTCTGGAGATTATTATTCTTGGAAGTCTAAGAAATTTAGACTCAGGGAATTTAAGTAGTTTGCCCAAGGACACAGCTAATAAATAATGGAATCAGAATTTGAACTCCAGGTAGGCTGACTCCTGAGCCGGTAGTGTTAGCTGTCATTCAGCATCATTGTTTTATATGCTGTCAACTTACATTGAATACATTTAAGTTGCTATCCCACTAGAGGCACGAAACTCATTCTGTTGTACTTTAAAGCCTACCATGTTTACAGGTTAAAGCATATGAATCCTCCCCCCATTGTCTTTTGTAATTTTGCTACTCTATTCCAGAGTTCTTGTGACATAATATAATTTATTTCAATGAAATTGTTTACAGATGGAAAAAATTGGAAGGAAAAAATATGTGTATAACACAGCCCCTGCCTTCAAAGAGCTTGCTTTCTGGTTGGGAAAAACCTAAGTATGGAAGTTGACCTAGAACAGGAAAACAGGATGTATCTGCTCAAGTCTAAGTAGGTGAACTTATACACTAGATGCTTTGGAACAAGTTAAAATTGTCCATATAAAAAGAGATTTTGTTTGGGGGGGAGGGCAGAACCCTGACAGAGACAGTAGAATGTAGGATATTGTTACTATAGTGGTTTCGTTTTCAGATACTTCAGACAGCAAGGTGATAGTTTTTATTTAGCCCTGTGGTGACAGTTAACATCATGTTTGTACGTCAAAATATTTGCATGTCTTTAACTTGGCTTAAAACCATTTATATATTTTTAAATAAATGAATTTTTAGCATAGTGTCTTGGTACAGTTATGTTAGGGTTACAGGTTTTTTCATAAACTGATACTTAATGGCTTTTGTTGTTAAATTCTGGCACTCTTATTTATCTATATCATGCTGGGTTTTTTTTGGGGGGGGTTAAGTCAACTGGCTTAAATTTGTGAGGTAACACTAGCCCTGAAGTACCTATTTAAAAATAACTTTGTTTGGGAATATTATCATCGCAGTAAATAGTATGTTCCTTTGTTACCTAAACTTTTTGCAATCATTATACATTGTTTGTCTTTTAAAATCACTTTTAAAGTCTATTTTGCAATTATAGGTTGCAAAGCTCTCAGGAGAGTGTGTGCATACAATCAGTGGAAACAGAGTAGATTAGAAAGAGCATGTGTTTGTAATTAGGTACAACTTTATTATTTGCCTAACTTTGGATATAATATTTAATTTCTAAGTGTTTTTTTCTTGTATACTATGGCAGTGTAGCAAGGTCACTGTGAGTATTAAATGAGAATGTATAGCACCTAGCACATCACAAATGTTCAAGAATATTATGTTTATTATTAAGAATGCTGGTTGATAGAAGAAAGAACAAAGATTGAGGAGGTCATGGTATTTTCTTTGCAGTTTCCTGTGGGGAAATATCCCCATCCTTGAGTAAGCAGAGAAGCAGGGAGGAGACAGAGAAAGCCAACAATAAATTCGTTGTTTTTGACACTTATTTGTAGCTTGGGATAATTAATTTTATAGGAAGGGAGAAGATTTTTTGCTTTGTGTTACCTTGAGCCTTTTCACTACAAAGGACTTGAAACAATAATTTTACATAGCTATTTAACAGATTTAAGGCTTTATTCCACATCCAGATGGGAAGATAGAATTATTTCTTTTGTGAAATTCAAGTGATCAATAGAATTTTACAATTATAATTTCTAAAATATGAAATTTTTATTTTTTCCCTTTCAAAATATGACTTGGTTGATTAAATTTGACAACTTAGAAATTGTTAGTAAATCTTAAATTTCTTTTGTTTAAACTTTGTGCATTCTTGAAAATAACATCTAGTAGATTAAAAATGGTCTTGGTAAAATAAGAAAAAGAAAACGTTAGGTTCATGATATTCTCATAAAATGCTTCTTTATCTCTAGTTCTCTCTTATGGATTCACTGCAGACATTATCACCGCAGCTGTCACTATAGGGTTAAACATTTGCTATATTGTAACATATGAAAGCAGTTAAGCTGTTTGGAATTGTTTACTTGCTAAAACCAGTGTTAGTCAGCAGAGGCAGTACACCAGATTTCCTTGTGGCTTTTCGTGGAAAATGTTAAAAGCGCACTCATTTTTCAGTTACAGAGTTTTTTAGTTTGATCTGGATTAGTCACAGAACTGGCGTGAACCTTCTCATTGTGAAGGCTGTCCAAATGCACTATTTTTTTTCTCCTGCTAGAGGAAGTTGCATCCTGAGCAGTAGCTCAGCTCTCTGGTAAGTGTAACATGTGAGCATTACTAGGCATTTCATTCTGCGGTTCTGCAGTCTTTGCTCTTCAGACTGTTGCTCAGTTGAAATGCTACTGTCTCGCAGTTCCTGAGGTTCTCTATTTTTTAAGGACCTACTCATTTGGAGGTGTCAGTGGCATTTTGCAAGATCATCGGAGGAACAGGAAAGCATCTGAAATCAACTGAAAAGGGTAACTGTAGCGGTTTTCACAGTGGAAGGAAACTATACTGGCACAGAGGCAGATGATTGAATAAAGTAGTTGGCTCAAAGAAGATGCGCACAGTCTGCTGTTTCTTCCTCTGAATGAAGACTCTTTAATGGAAGCTGTATTCATGTGGAGATCAAAGAAAACACTGGAATGATAAACTACTGGGGTTTTTTTTCCCCTTCTCTTTTTTAAAAATGAAAAGCCTGAAGCAGTAATTTGAGCTCAGATGCCTTCTAATTCCTTCGCAGCCTGCCTGTTCCATTCGGATTCTCCGCTAACACCATTTCTGCCTGGTGCCTGTGTCCTTTTGCTGGAGCAGCTACAGACCACTGCCTGATGGAGGAAGAATGAACGCTCTGCCTTGCCTATGCTGTTGATGGGAATAAAGCTAACTGTGTTTCTTATATGGAATATCTGGATTAATCAAGCCATATTCTAGAACCAAGAGTCCTATTGTCTCTTGTGGTCTGACTCATCGCATGTAAATGTACTGCAGCTTTGCTATTAATGCAGAGTGTTGTTTTTTTTCTTCTTTCTCAAACACAGAAAGAATTGTCAACCTCTGAGCAACATTTTGAGAATTTGTATTGAGCTCTAGATGTATTTTTTTTCTGGATAGTATCAGCATTAAACCAGTGAAGCTGAAGAAATGAAGACAAATTAGAAGTGGAAACAGACCAATGAGATTTTAGTTTTTATTTTCAATTATAAGCAAGCCAGCTACTGGTAACTATATGACCTTGCAGGCAAGAGCGGGTACAGCTGCGATCTTCTCTGTCACAGCAGTTGTTTCTCATCTTATTCTGCAGCGTATGTTGATGTCACCCAGACAGTGATCTTTTTATGCAAGTAAATTTCTGTGAAACAGAGGGATATGACTGTTTTGGTAGGGGAAAAATATTTTTAAATGAGCTTGTCCTGGACTCAGTTTTAGTTATTGACATGTTGATGTCAAATTTCTTTTGAGTTTTACAGTAACCCAACAGAAAATAACAGAATTGTTTTCTTAGTAAGTTACAAGTATGTAGTTATAATTTTAAACTTCACTTTTTCCGATAGTATTTATTAACTTTAAAAAACCAGCTGTGCTGTTCAGAGAATGATTCTAAGTTTTGTACAGAAGAGGAGGAAAAACTACTTGTGCTCTTCCAACTGTGACTTTTATCACATAGCTTAGAATTCAGTTTTTTAAAAGAGCGAATGAGTCGAGTGTGTATTGTTGTTTTGGAGGAGGTAGAAGATGAGTCTCCTGCATTCATTTCTAAATTGCCACAGGAAAATAAGTCCCTACATTCTCCACCTTCGGGAAGTGTATTGGTAAGATATGAGAGTTTATGTTTACTGTATTCTACTGAACTAGTAGGGTAAATTTTATGTTTTAAGAATAAATGTAATTTGCACTAGTTTCATTAAAAACCCAAATTAAAGCAGTATAAGTGTGTGAATATGATGCAATATTACTTGTATATGAATTCACACATTTCTGATTTTCACTTTTTCAGATGTTTAGATAACATTTCAGACTTCATCTCTTAATCTCTTAAAAAGACTTTTAAAAATAATTTGAGGATAGTAGTTATAGCAACCACATTTCTGTTTTCACTTAGTGGTTTTATAAACCGATGTAACAAGAATGAGGAACTGTATGTTTTAGGAAAGGTTGACTACTGCCAGCAACACCGAGGCACAGCCTTTTCTGTAATGAATTGTATGTATTTACATGCAAGGCTGTTCTGTGAAAGAGTCAGACTTCATCTTTAATCTTATTTTTAATGCTGTTGTCAATTGACTTCTTGATTCACTAGTATAATATGATACCTTATCAGGGAGGCTGTGTCGTTGATTAAGAACTTTTTATATTTAGATGTTCATGTGTCTGCCTCTTCATGTTATTCAGGTTTACAGTAATTTTTGGTCTTTGAATAGTAGTGATTTTCATCAACTGCCAGATTTTCTTTCTTTGGGTTTTTATCTTTATACATGTATTACAAATCCATGCTAGTTGTTTTGGTGCCCCAAACAGAACTTTTCAAGGAGGCCTTCGTGGGCCTTCACATGGGCTAGGAACCACTTGTTTGACAAGTTATTTCCCACAAGTAGATGTTGAGATGTCACACTTGTATTTGGAAGAGACTTTCTTTTTACCGTATGTATATTCAAAAGGCCTCCACTCATATAAAATAAAATCTGATTATGCTTATTATGCTACCTAATTTTGGTCTTACGGTATTGTGTTTTTTTTTTTAATTGGGCCTTTTTTTTTCCAAGGAGGAATCCTGTACTTTCATATGATTTGACTTAATGAAACTTGGTTCATGTTAAAAGCCAAGTGATTATTATGATAGGGAAGAAAATTTTTAGATTTAAAAGTTATGTGGAAATAGCTTTAGAATCATCCATGTGGTATGATTAATGTTTTTATTACTCTCTTGTATTTTAGCCATCACTGGTGCAAGCTATATTTAATGGAGATCCTGATGAAGTTCGAGCACTAATATTTAAGAAAGAAGATGTTAACTTTCAGGTAAAACAGTTTCACTGATACCAGCCTTGAAACCTACTTTCCTAGAGTTATGATTTTTGTTAAAAGACGTAACACAATTCTGTAACAGCCGTTTTAAATGAGGGTAGAAGGGTCTTAAAGCAAACAGGAAGGGACTGGACATATATTCAGGGTAATGACTAAAACACAGGAGAACTAGGAGCCAATGAGGGGTTTTTGTTCCCCCAACTTCATACTTTGAAAATTTTCAGAGAATAGTTGAAAAAAGACTTGGAATACCCATATAACCTCCACTTATATCCAGCATTGATAACATTTACCACATTTGCTTTCTCTCCTGCAGAGAGAAAGATTACACAGATTATATTTATACTACACATATACTTTTTTCTTCCTTTTGCTGAATCCCATTTGAAAGTAAGTTATAGACATCATGACACTTCACTGTTAAATACTTGTGTGCATTTCAGATGAGGGTTCTTTTTTTGTGAACTTGAAAGAAGAGACATGTCTATAAAATTTATAATATATCTAACTTCATTGTGAGATCAAATTTGCTTTCTGTGAATAACATTATACACAAAGACTCATCTGTTTGGGGTCTCGCAGTAAATAAAGACATATTGTTTGAAAATTCCTCAGACTTTTAAAGATACAGTGGATTTAACATTCAGGACAATTTTAGAAAGAGTGGGCATATGGATAATTTCCTTCCATATATGTTTCTCCAGTGACTAAACTTTTTTTAATTTACTAAATTGAGGCTGAAAATATATAATTAACTACAATAAGATCAAATTTATTAATGTATATATTTTTACTGGAAGTGAATGTTTTCAATATCTTTTTCATACATAATTCAGTTTTCTGAATGATGGAGAGTGGGGAGAGGTCATGATTCCTAAGGTCCCTATAGCAACAGCAACAGATGACCTGGAATTGATTGGCCGGTTCTAAGAAAGCTGTGCTCTGGAAGCTCATCTCCAACTCTCATCTTTTCCCTCATTCTTTTGGACAGTACTATTGTGACCACTTGATGTTAAGTAGATCTAAGAGGTATTTATCTTATTTTTAGAGGTTGAATTAACTGAATAGATTTGAATCGTTAACTAAAATGGTTCATCATTACATTTTTTTCCTTAAACATTCCTAAGTGAATTGCATTTAAGTTTACATTTATTGGAAACATGCACCTAGTTCAGGATTTATTTTAAACAGAGCGCTGGTCACTTTACGTAATTGGGGTGTTCTAGAGAGTCTACGTTCCCTAAGACAGAAGATAACTATAGGGGTATAGACTAAGGAAAAGGAGAAAAAGGCTTTCTGTTCTGTTTAACTCTAGTATTTTTTGTTTGTTTGTTTTCAATAGAACTAACAAATCTCATCTTGGTGAGAAAGTTTGGACTATAATCCTACTTACCATGGTTAATTTCTGCATCATTACAAAGTCTCATTATAGCCAACTGCTTTTCTGCCATAATATCAAATTATCTTAAGTTTTTAAAATTTTATGCTCAAAAAGTCATTTTTGAACATCAGTTTATTCTGCTGTAATGTCCTTGGGAGGTACTGTGTTAATCTGTAACTAGTGTGTGACCCCCTAACTTGTATGACTTTTAGCTTCTGCTTTTCTCCTTATAGATTCCTTTCCTTGCTTACTTTTAAAACATCGTTTCTTAACATCTCCTAGCTTGTTCTCTTGCTGTGAAACTTAGAACCAAGCTTAGAACTAAAAGTCTGGTTAGTGCTTCAAATCAGTAGACCCTTCTTGAGAGTGACTTTGTCTTCAGTGATTCATGGGTTTTTGACAAATTTTTTTTACGGTTGCTTTTCTCAACTGTGACTCTTCACAGTTGAGAGTAGTCATAATTATCAGATGTGTTAAGTCTTTGGCCATTGTTCTAATTTAGGATGGTAGTTTGTTTTTGTTTTTTTTTCTATTTTTGTCCTCTATGATAAGGAATCGTATAGTTTTAAGAGGCAGGTATATACGTTTGTGTATGTACAGGTGTGTGTAATAAAACTTACATTGTTTTGTAATATAAAACCCCTCTCTCGGGCTTCCCTGGTGGCGCAGTGGTTGAGAGTCCGCCTGCCGATGCAGGGGACATGGGTTCGTGCCCCGGTCCAGGAGGAGCCGACATGCCGCGGAGCGGCTGGGCCCGTGAGCCATGGCCGCTGAGCCTGCGCGTCCGGAGCCTGTGCTCCACAACGGGAGAGGCCACAGCAGTGAGAGGCCCGCGTACTGCAAAAAAAAAAAAAAAAACCCTCTCTCTTGATAGGTAATAAAATATTTTTAAGCTTTATGTCAGTGCGACAGTGGTGTTTTTCTAAAATAGATTTATTTAAATGAGTATTGGAGAATAACAGCTGGCTTTTTGAAATTTACATTTTTTTACAGTTTTTTATAAAATTTTAGAGTGGGTAAAAGAGCTCAGATTTGGTTCTATACTGTTAAGTAAACATTGTTAATTATTTTAGGTTAGTGTCTTGAGTCATATCCTGAAGTTCTGAATACTGTGGACCACTGAATAGCATTTTTCTTAGTAACACACCTAATTGATTTTTTAAAAACTAATATAAAATATTACACATTCATATTATTTGGTCTGAGAAGGAAGTCTTTTATTGTAGAAGCTAGCTGAGATGATTTCACTAGAAAATACTGGAGTTTTATATTTGGAGGCTTTGGGCCACAAGTAGTTGACTGTCTGAGTAAATATAGGTTTATTGCTTATATAGTAATTTAATCCAGAACAAGGTGATTGGTGGGGGGTTGGTTAAGACAGTAATGTCATGTTTTTGAGTGAGCTTCTCTGTGAGACTCTTGGCTTTCTCCTCCTGGTAAATAAATGATTGCTGTGTCCCACACTCAAGACAAACAGCCAGAGAAAGTGGAAAGGAAATTCTCCCTGTACATTTCCTTTTTTTCTTTTTTAATCAAGCAAAAAATCTTTTCCAGAATCCCCACAAAACTCCTGCTGAGTTTCCTCGGTTACAAGCCCGCTGTAAACCAGTCCACCAGCAGAGGTAGAAGGGGATTAACTTTTTGCTTAGATCAGACATTGTTCATCACCTGGTTCATCCCCTAGGGCGAGAGGCTTATCATCAGTGATTATATTGCACTCTGTACCTGGAGAAAATCAACATTTTCATGAAGGAATAAAAGGGAAATAGTTGTTTGGATAGGTAACCTAGTAGAAGAAGATTTTTTATTGCCTAAAAATAGTTGAAATAGCAAACTTTTAGAAAAATAAGTCACTTGGATATGGAAGAAGCACTGTAAAACAAACAGGTGAAACAGTCAAAAAAAATTTAAAGGCAGATTGGTATACATAATGTAAAGAACAGTTGGAACATAAGTTGTAAGACCTAAGTGCTTCTATCTTCTTACCCTGTGCTACATGAACAAATCCATTTCACTTATTAGGACTCACTTTTCTTTTGTAAAATGTATGGGATTACATTAATGGCCTTCATGTTTTTTTCACATCCCAAATTTGGGATGCTCTAAAATTCCAAGTGACCTTGAATGACCTCCTGCTTTTGCCCAGAAGGTTTCATTTGTATTTTCAGGTTTATGTGGCCAAAATAATAATAATAATAATAATAATAATAATAATAATAATAAATGCCTTTCCCTAGGATTTACCAGAACTTAATGCTATGCCATGTTGTGGAGCCCAAATAATTTAATTTGAAATATTAATAACACATTTCAGAGGAAAGGTATGACTTTATAAGAAAATTTTCTACAAGCAGAAATTGTTTTTCTTAATCCACAGTGATAGAAATTGGTGTTTATTATAGACTTTATTTCAGAGACAGTGATGTGCCTAAACATTTTTATGGTACCTGCTTTAACTCACACAGCAATCTTGTAAAGTTGGTAGGTTAACATTTCCATCCCACCAATATGTGACAGAACTAAAACTTAGCAAGTATATAGCAGAACAGACATTTGAACCTATGTAGATTTGACAGAAGCTGGGGAAATAAAAAAGTAAATTGGAGAGAAATATTTTTTCTTTTGCCAAATAGTGCCATAAAGCAATAATTGTTAAAAAATGGATTTTTCCCCCTAAAAGTTATGTCCACATTCTGTGTGGACTCCTACCTTTTAAACTGTAATACAAATGTGATCCTGATTTTCATAGTCAAGTGCTATTAAATTTTAGCATTGCAAATGAGTGAATAAACAAGCCTCCCTTAGTGCCGTGTTTTTTGGCTGGTTAAAAATGTCATTCGAAGTAGTGTCAGACCGGGGTAATTATAATCTAGCCAACACCGTTTTTAGTGTTTAAAACAGGAAGTCTTAGATTATGACTTCTGTGACTGTGACCCTTTTTAAACTCAAAAGAATTGATTAAGAGCTAGTCAGTAGATCTTGCCTGTATCATATAAACTTGATAATTTTGAAAATGCTACCTTGTATATTTTACATATTGGTTTCTGAATTTAGATTTTTTTTTTTTTTTTTTCGTGGTACGCCGGCCTCTCACTGCCGTGGCCTCTCCCATCGCTCAGCGGCCATGGCTCACGGGCTCAGCCGCTCCGCGGCATGTGGGATCCTCCCGGACCGAGGCACGAACCCGTATCCCCTGCATCGGCAGGTGGACTCTCAACCATTGTGCTACAAGGGAAGCCCTAGATGTACTTTTTTTTTTTTTTTTTTTTTTTTTTTTTGGTACGTGGGCTTCTCACTGTTGTGGCCTCTCCCCATTGCGGAGCACGCGCAGGCGCAGCGGCCATGGCTCACGGGCCCAGCCGCTCCGCAGCACGTGGGATCCTCCCGGACCGGGGCACGAACCCGCGTCCCCTGCATCGGCAGGCGGACTCTCAACCACTGCGCCACCAGGGAAGCCCAAGATGTACTTTTTTATTCAGAATATTTTGGGATTGATTTTGCCAAAGTAGTCTTCAAAATTATTAACATCTTCTAAGCTTTCAAAAATACTTTCTGGGATCATTGAAATGATGTTGCTTTTACTTTGTCAGATAAAGTGTTTGGCAAATACATACATGTACGTGTACGTATATGTGTGTATGTACATCACACAAGCAGATCATTTGTTTTCGTTATTGTAATAAGATAGTTGGCAGTTTACACAAAGTAGCAAACCATAAGTTTACACAGGTTGCCTGAATTTCACCCACCCTCATTCTTCACAGTGTTCTCTAGTCTTTTCTGGAAATTAGCAAGAAGTGCTCTAATCTTGAATAAATCTTTCTTGTGACCACAAGTCGCTTCTGCTGGCTGTCAGTACACCAAGCTGTTGACATTTCTGGAGAGGTTCTTAAAAACCTCCTCACTCAGTTACTTGAGGTTATGTGAACTCTCTGTCCCCAAACTGTATATGTGTACATGGTCTTCTGTAGTTAGAGTAATTAGTATTGTGGCCTGCAAACCTCCAGCCCCATCTCAAGTGTACCCACGCAGTTCCCAGCTGGCTTCCACGGAGCATGGAGTGAAACGGGGAGGTAGTGAAGAGAGAAGAACCAGGTTGGCTTCCACCCTGGAGAGGGTTGCCCTGTAGTTTCTCCATCCCTAGAAACTGCACCTCTCCTCTGTTCTTGCCAGTGCTTCTAGATTTCAGCCTCAGATTTTAAAATTTTCTTCACCAATGTTCTTGTTTCTTCCAAGATCCATAAACGAGCGTATGTTCCATGTCATTGTGACTAAATGGCTGTTATGCTGGTCCTGAAACAAAGGAGGTTTTGTCTAATGAAACCAGCTGTTTTTGCAGCTAGAAACTGGTGGTGATTTATCTTTGTATTCCATTCATTGTTTTTTATTTAGCATATAGGTTTCTTCATTTTCCTTTTTTTCATCCCGTATATTTGGGGAATTAGTCCATACCAGTCTAGAGAGAGCTTCCTTATTCTTTATAATCACATAGTTCTACACTTAGGTGTTTATAACAATTTATTTAACCAGTCCCCCTCTTGGAGGGCATTTGGCTTATTTTTAGTCTTTATTGCTAATTGGTAATACCTGAGATAAATTCACCAAGTAAGCAGACATTCTGGAGGGCAAGCAAAACTTTAATTTATTTTTTTTTAAGTAAAAGGTTTATTTAGAGGGCTAAACAGTGTAGGCCGACTCAAGGTGAGAGCATGCTAGTAAAACTTAGAATGTTGGGATTTATTATGAATTATTTAAATATATTATCAACTTCCCCAATAGACTAAATGTCCTCTGAGTTCTTTATTTGAAGCAATTTTAGTGGACATGTTTGTATAAATCGGTGGTGGGTAAATAATGATAGTTATATAGTATAGTAAAATTGTCATAGATCGTGTCCTAAATTTCAGCCTGAGCTGAAATTTGAAATTACTAATTGATCTGGTAAGTCTCATCTAGCACCTCAGCCTATTTTTATTTAAGTTTTATTGAAGTATAATTGACATGCAATAAATTGCATATATTTAAAGTGTATAATAAATTCATAAGTTTTGACATGGGTGGGTATATGCCTGTGAAACCATCACCACAATCAAGATAGTTAACATTCCCATCATTCCCAAAGGATTCCATTTGCCCCGACCTCTGATCTTTGTGTCACTATAGATTAATTTGAATTTTCCAGAGCTTTATACAATATGTCCTCCTTTTATCTAACTCTTTTCACTCAGCATAATTATTTTGAGATTCATCCATGTTGAGGCATGTGTTAACAGTTCATTACTTTTCTGTTGCTGAATAGTATTCAGTTGTATCAGTATACACAATTTGTTTATCCACTCACCTGTTGATAGAGTTTGAGTTGTTTTTCTTTTTCATCTATTACATATAAAGCTACTGTGAAGGCATGTCTACAAGTCTTTGTATGAACATATGCTTTCCTTTCTCTTGGGTAAATATATGGTGGTGGAATGGTCAAACCATATGGTAGGTATATGTTTAACTTTAAGAAACTGCCAGCTGTTTCTGAACTGGTTATACCATTATACATTCCCACCAACGGGATATGAGAACTACAGTTTTTTCCACATCTTGCCAATATTTGGTATGATTAGTCTTTTCTAATCTTAAACATTCTAATAGATGAGTATCTCACTGTGGCTTTAATTTGCATTTCTGAGATAGCTGATGATGTTGAGCATCTTTTCATTGCTTCTTGGCAATCTTTGTATCCTTGGTGAAATGTCTTTTCAAATGTTTTTGCTCGTTTTTTTTCCTTATTGGATAGTTTTCTTACTTTTGAGTTTCATATGTTCTGGACACAAGTCCTCAATCTGTGGCTTTATTTTCACTCTCTTATGAGTGTTTTTGGAGAGCAGAAGTTTAAAAATTTGATGATGTCCAATTTATCCTTTTATGGATTTTTGTTTTGGTGATGTGTCTAAAAAGTCTCTCGATGTCACATAGATTTCCGCATATCTTCTAGAAGTTTATAGTTTTAAATTTTACATTTAGATCTACAGCCTATTTCAAGTTAATAATTGCATGTGGTACAAGATGTATGTCAAAGTTCACTTTTTTACATATGGATATATCCAGTTGTTAAAATATTTGTTGCAGAGGGGAGTTCCCTGGTGGCCTAGTGGTTAGGATTCTGGGCTTTCACTGCCATGTCCTGGGTTCAGTCCCTCGTTGAGGAACTGAGAATCCCACAGGTACAAGGCCCTGTTAAAAAACAATTTTTTTGTTGAAAAGACTATACTTTCTTCACTGAAATTGGCTTTGCATTTTTATCAAAAGTCAATTGTCGATATATGTATGGATCTATTTATGGACTCTTATGTTCCATTGATGTATTTGTGTAGCTTAATGCCAATACCACACCATTATGATACTATAGTTTTATAATAAGTCTTGAAACCACCAACTTTTTTCTTTTTCAAAATTGTTTTGACTATTCTATGTCCTTTGCATTTCGATGTGAATTTTTTAGAATCAGTTTGTCAGTCTTCTGGGGAAAAGGAAATTGGAATTGTGTTGATCTATAGATGAAATTGGCAAAAAACAACATTTTAGCAATATTGGTTCTCCTTACCTATGAACAAGTTATATTTCTCCATTTATTTAGGTCATTTTAAATTTCCCTCAGCAAATTTTGTAATTCCACATTTACATCTTTTGCAGATTTAGCCATATTTTATAAATTTTGTTCTTACTATAAATGTTATTTAATTTCAAAATAGGCTAATTATTCCCCACTCCTGAGAATTTTTCCTGAGTACTTTATCCAAGGTTCTGGGAGTGATGAGTTTTTCTGGTTTGGCTGGGTAGGAACAAGACACTGTTTTCCTGTGTGCAAACCAGGCACTGTTCCGTCTAACGCGTGCATTCTCATTGATGATGATGTCACCTCCAGCTTGGCAAAAATTGTGGTTTTTGTTGGGATGCATGTGTGTATGTGTGAAAAATATTATGTAGTACAATGATTTGTGGCCCTCTAAAGGGCCGAAGTGTATAAATTAGATATACAGTGGTATTAAAATTTCATGGGGGCAATTAGGGAGAAAAAAATCTAAAAAGGCTCTTGGGTCAGGGTGATAAGGAAAAAAAAGGTTGAGAAACACTGCTTTAATTATTTTGGATGCTTCTTTTCATGAGTCTCCAGTGGTATTCTTACACACGTCACGTGCTGCTCAGTACTCAGTGGAGTACACAAAGGGATATTCTGCAGGTCTCTGGGATTCTCTCCTTGTACCATCCTCTCCTCTCTGTTACTCTGTCCTGAGAATTCTAATCCTGGTTTTCTCCCCTAACTGTCAGCTCCGTCTCTTCAACTCAGGGAAATATGCCTATTAAAAATATACATAGCTCTGGAAAAGCCATTGAGAAGCATTTTATTGATTGAAACAGCTGATTGACATTCCACTGAATGTTTTCACACTTATATCTTACATATTTTGTGAAATGGCAATTTTTTATTGTAGTCCAGCAGTGTTTTTTAAAAAGAAATTATGTACATTAGTTTTCAAAACACTGGTGTTGGGCTTCCATGGTGGCGCAGTGGTTGAGAGTCCACCTGCCGATGCAGGGGACACGGGTTCGTGTCCCGGTCTGGGAAGATCCCACGTGCCGTGGAGCGGCTGGGCCCGTGAGCCGTGACCACTGAGCCTGCGAGTCCGGAGCCTGTGCTCCGCAATGGGAGAGGCCACAACAGAGAGATGCCTGCGTACCGCAAAAAAAAAACAAAAAAAAAAAACAAAAAAAACCACTGGTGTTTCATTTGATAAATAAAATTGCCCAATCAGGGACTTCCCTGGCAGTCTAGTGGTTAAGAATCTGTGCTTCCACTGCAGGGGGCATGGGTTCGATCCTTGGTCAGGGAACTAAGATCCAACATGCTGCAAGGTGTGGCCAAAAAAACCCAAAAACAAAATTGCCCAATCATAGATGGCATCACCTCTGCTCCCTCTTACTCTTATAAGACCTGGTAATTGATATGTAATTTTGGCGTTTTTTTTTTTTTTTTTTTTTTTTTTTTAATGAAAAGCAAGTAAGCCTTAGCCTAGGAGTATCTGATTACTGCTAAATTTGTAGAAGAGAGTAAATTCAGTATTTAGATACAACATGAATTAATACTAGATTCAAAACTTCCTAAATAGAATTTGCCCCAGGGCAAGAATCATGCCTTCCACTGTGTAAGACAGATAGCACTGGAAAGGGATTTTGGAGATCTAGTATTTACATCATCTGTTATAGATGAGGCAAAAATAAGACCCCTGGAGTTTATCTGGTTACTTCCATTTAGCAGAAATAGCTTAAGAGCCTGGTTTTCTTAACGTCCAGTTCAGTTTTCTGCCCATGTTGTCTCCCCTGGCTTGTCACCCCTCATTTCTGCCCAGTGGGTTACTATTACAGCAAAGTTCTTAGCTTTTCTTTTGTAGCTGTAAGTATATAAGCCCTTAGTAAATACTTGATAGCCTAATTCGATATAATTTGGTATGTTGGTTCATTCCCTTGACGAATATGTGCCATTTACCATGCTGGGTATTGGGGAGACCCGTCATATATACTTTTTTCCCCTTGTTGTTCATGCTCTTTCCCAACTCAGGATATCAGTTGTGCCCACATTGTCTCCAACTCCCTTTACCTCATCTTCAATTTCTGCAGATTGCAGCTTATGGCAGGCAGGACTCTATGATGGCCTACAAAGTTCTCACTCCCTGGTGTACATCGCCTGTATAATCTCCTGTACTGTGAATATGATAGGATGGCACTTCTGTGATGAGTTTATGACATCCAGCACAGTTGGCTTTAGGAAAGTGAGATTAGCTGGATGGACCGGACCTAATGACATGAACTCTTTAAATCTGGGTCTAGAGTCAGAAACAAAGGGAGCAAGGAATGTGATATGAGGCAGATTCTCTGCTGCTGACTTTGAAGATGGAGGGGGCCACAAGCCCAGGACTGTGGGAGCAGAGGGATCCTTCTGGCTGACAGTCAGGAACACTGGAACTTCAGCCTCACACCTTCAAGGAACCAAATTTTGCCTGAGTGAGCATAGACATGAACTTTTCTCTTAGGCCTCCTTTTGAGAACACAGCCCGTTGACACCTTGGTTTCCATTTTATGAGCTACCCTGAGCAGAGAACCCAGCCAATACCGTATTTGGACTTCTGCCCTACAGACCAGTGAACTAATAAATGTGTTGCTTTAAGCTGCTGTACTTACGGTAATTTGTTATGCAGCAATAGAAAACATACAAGTCTTAAGTATCTCTTTTTCTGGAACACCTTTCCTGGTCCCCCAGGTAGTATTATGTCAGCCTAATAGATGGCTGTAGCACTCTGAACTTCTCCTTTATAACACTCAATTTATTTGTGTCATGTTCAGTAACTCTCAGGAGATACAGACCTTGTTTGAATTCTGTATTTATACCCAGTATAGTCATCCCTCAGCATCCATGGAGGATTGATTCCAGAACACCCTCCCCCATCTCCGCCAGACAACCAAAATCTGTGGATGCTCAACGAGGCCCTTGTATAAACGGTGTAGTATTTGCCATTTGTATAACGTACGCACATCCTCCCATCTTCCTGTATACTTTAAATCATCTTTAGATGACTTATAATATCTAATACAATGTAAATAGTATGTAAATAGCTGTAAATACAATGTAAATGCTATATAAATAGTTGCTGGCCTGAGACAAATTCAAGTTTTGATTTTTGGAACTTTCTGGAATTTTGTTTTCCAAGTAGTTTTGATCCATGGATACAGAAGGCCGACTGTAAGTAGTAGCCATTTAAAAAGTGTTAGAAATGAGTGAATAAAAATAAGGCATAGTCTCTGACTTTAGCAGGTTTATAATCTAAAGGGTTTGGCTGTATTGTTTGTAGGTGTTTTCTTGTTTGTGTCAGGGATGTGTGGGTTTTGGGTTTGGTGGGTGGGGGCAGTCTACTGTCAGTTGCCCAAGTGCAATTAAGCTAAACAGGCTTCTTTCCAGTCTTCTTGCCTTGCATTCCCATCAGTACTTGTTTAGACAATTCAGATCACTTTGACATAGGAAGGGCGAATTCTTTAAAAAAGCAAAACAAAAAACAAAAAAACGTGCACTTGAAATGCAGGCAAGCAAAGGTTCTCGTGAAAAATAAAGTTATCATTGGCGCCATTCTGCTGATGGTCTGTCAGAGCACTGACTTTAAAGGAACAGCTGGAGGTAGACCTGTTCCACCCTATTCTCTGCTGAGGGGACTAAATCCCATCATCCCTCAATGCTCAGGAACAGACGTTGGTTCTTAGGGAAGGCATTTAATAAAGTTTTTAGCATTTGCATTTCCCTGACAACCTCGAAAGCGGCTTTACTGTTGTATTACAAGTCTAAATCATACTCAGTAAAAAGAAGTAAAGTTTGCAGGATTGCTGAGCATGGCACAAAAGCAACACAGGAAATCATAGAAACGTTGCAGGTGAAGAGGGAATTCAGAGATGTCATTCAGTGTTAAGAACTGCCTCATAAAGCCAAGTGTATAGTTTTTTGATAACATGGGGTTCAGTTTTCATTCAGATCATGCTGCCAAAACAGTGGCACATATAAACAAGTCTAAATAGCTAATACATTGGTAATTTTATGTAAACCAAAGTACCTGTAATAGCCAGAGTCAGATTTGGGAAAGGAAACCTCTTGTCCCATCCCATCCCAAATTATGTATGGACTAGTTTTAGATTATCTACTGTGAAAGTGAGTGATTAATTACTAAATATACATTTTTCATAAAATTACAATGATAAAACCTTGAGATACTTTTTGTATCTTAGCATAATTACTTGTTGAGGAAAACATGTAAATTACATAAATATTTTAAACTAATAATGTATCATTTTTTTCCCTCGGTAGTTTTTCTAGATAATCAGTGATTTGAATATTACTTACCCAAGTGATTTGAAGCATGTTTTCTTGTACAAGTGCAAAAAATAATAATTTATTCATTTTAGAATATATTTGTCTTCGTATGAGAAAACAGTTAGTTACAAAATGCTATATGTCACGTTTTTATCATTAGTTTGGAAGATAGATATGTACGGTGAGGGTTTTGGTGTTTTGTTTACATAGAAACTAGATTATTTTGTTTGAGTGTTTTCAGATTGCGTTGCACAAATTTCTGGTAATAAAATTTCTATTTTTATTCTTAATTCCCTTGTAGATCCAAATGGTAGTTGGGGGAAGGGCACGGGTGTAAGGGTGAGTAGTTTTCTTTTCCAATATTCAGGAGACTTTCATTTTCATTTTGAACATTAGTTCAGGAGAATGAATCTTGACAGCCCAACAAAGGAAGCTACTTTTCTTAAGCTGAAATATTGTTTCAGAGCCTGTGTTTTCTGCCAATTTTTTTTAAGGATTTCCTCTTTAAAAAAAGTATGTATGTATGTATGTGTGTATGTATGCATTTATTTATTTATTTTTGGCTGCGTTAGGTCTTCGTTGCTGTGCGCGGGCTTTCTCTAGTTGCGGCGAGTGGGGGCTACTCTTCATTGTGGTGTGGTGGGCTTCTCATTGCGGCGGCTTCTCTTGTTGCAGAGTACAGGCTCTAGGAGTGTGGGCTTCAGTAGTTGCAGCATGTGGGCTTAGTAGTTGTGACATGTGGGCTTCAGTAGTTGTGGTGCATGGACTTAGCTGCCTTGCAGCATGTGGGATCTTCCCAGACCAGGAATCGAACCCGTGTCCCCCGCATTGGCAGGCAGATTCTTAACCACTGTGCCATCAGGGAAGTCCAGGAACATTTACTATTTAAATTGCCCTCTGAATACTGCTTTAACTTCATATCACAGATTTTGATATATTTTCATTTTCATTCAGTTCAAAATATTTTCTAATGTTGCTTGAGATTTCCTCTTTACATGGGTTATTTAGAATTCGTTTTCTACTTTTATTCTACTTTACTATTAAAGTATATGCTTTGATTTTCAAATACTTGGGGATTTTCCAAGTGTCTGTCTCTTATTGGTTTCTGGTTTAATTCTGTTATGGCCAGAGTACATCCTTTTTGTAATTTCAGTTTATTATAATGTATTAAGGTATGGTTTTTGGCCCAGAACATGGTCTACCCTGATGAATGTTTCAAGTGTAGTTAAAAATAATGTCCATTCTTTTGTTCTTAGGTAGAGTGTTCTGTAAATACAAGTTAGGTACAGATGATTACTAGTGTTTTTCAGGTCATCCATATCTTTGCTGATTTTTCTGTTTACTTGTTTTCTTTGGTACTGGGAGAGGCGTGCTGAAGTTTCTTGTAATTGTGGATTATCTGTCTCTCCCTTTTTATCAGTTTTGCTTCCATGTACTTTGAAGCTGTTATTAGGTACATATACATTAGTATTGTCACACTAATGAGGTTTTGTCTGCTTTTTATTTATTTTGGGGGTTTTGTTGGGGTTTCGTTGTTATTTATTTATTTATTTTTGATGAATTGACCCTTTAACATTATGTAATGTGCCTCTTCATCCCTGGTAACTTTCCTTGTTCTGATTTTTCATCTGATATTACTAATAGAGATACTTCAGCTGTCTTTTCATTACTGTTTGCATGATATAACTTTTAACAACTTATAAACTTTCAGCATAAATATATTATTGTATTTTAAATGGTTTCTTGTAGGTAGTGTATAATTAAATATTGTTTTTATATCCAAAATGACAATCTGTGTTTTTTAATTATTGTGTTCAGATCATTACATTTAATGTGTTTATTAGTATGGCTGGATTTAAGTCTGTTGTTCTGTTATTTTTGTCCCTTTTAACTTTGGCTCCTCTATCCCCTCTTTCCTTACTTCTTTTGGATTATTTGGATATACTGTTTTTGCAAACTTAATGACATTTTGACCATATCTTTATTATTTTCTTAGTAGTTGCTCTAGGGATTATAATATAAATACATATCTTTCACAGTCTACATAGAGTTAAAGTTTTACCACTTGAAGTTTAAAAAAAAAACAAAAGCCCTTACTTTCCCCTCTTTGTGTTAGAGTTGCCATGTAATATATGTAATACACTGAATTCCTTCCCAGATAACATTAAAATTTTTTGCTTTCAGTAAATTGTGCATCCTTCATATTTAAAGATCTGTTTCCCTCTGGTAGCATTTCCTTTCAGCCTGAAAAAACTTCCTTTAGCATTTCTTGTAGACCAAGTCAGCTGGGAATTAATTTCCTTTAGCTCTCTTTTATCTGAAAAATGTTTTTATACTGCCTTCATTTCTAAAGGATGCTTTCATGTCATACAGAATTCTTGTTTAACAGGTTTTTATGTTTTCATTTTTCTTCAGTTTTCTGACCTCCCTGGTTTCTGATGAGAAATCCACAGTATATTTCTTTTATATGTAACTTGTCCTAAAGCAGCGTGAGAAAAACAATTTTTGTATTTCTCTTTGGGTTTTAACAGTTTGATTATGGTGTGTCTCAGTATGGTTTTCTTTGCGTTTATCATATTTGTAGTTCACTAAACTTATTCAATGTATAAATTTATGTCTTTTACCAAAAATCGGGAAATTTCCAACCATATTTCTTCAGATTTTTTTTTTCCTGTGTCAGTTTCTTTCTCCTCTCCTTCTGGGACTCAGTGACACAAATGTTAGCCTTTGATATTGTCTCAGATTGGTATTGTATTAAATACAGATATTTATACTGAAAATCTTCCTGGTTACAAGGATAATTTCTTTAAAGGTATTGACAAGTCTTGGTATGTAACTAAGGGGGAAAGTCCTCCTTTTGATTCAGCTGGTAAATGAAAATATAAATTATATAAATCACTTAAAGAATAACATATAAAATCACTTAAAAGTAACATACTGCCACATAGACTTGACTTTAAAACATTTTCATAGTTTAAAATTTTATATCATAATTATAATTTAAAATGGATCATTTTGGTTCCCACCCCCAAAAGAGGTTTCTGTGTGTGGTATATTTACAGAACCACGTTGATTCCTACCCACCACAAATAGCCATGTTTATATTTATCCACTGTGTTGGAGTTCAAGCATAGAACTTTTGAGATAAGATCAAATCTTTCTAGTGTATCTAGTGATTTAACTGGTATGTTTCAAGCTCAGGATGAAGTTTTCCCCCCTTTGATTGTAGCTGTGTATTCTGATTCTTGATTTTTTTAGCCCTACTCTAAATTAATGTTTAAGGTTATAATATCTGTAATTTGCTAGTGCTGAATATTCAGATTATCTTTATTAATTGAGACTATGTGTTTAATTTAACAGTTAAATATCATGGCAGTAGTAGTATGTACGCATATATTTGGGATTAGATTTCTTTTTCTCAAGCTGCTGTTACTATATAAAATGTTATCTTGTGCTGAAGATTAATGTTTATAGTTGAGTGAGGGCATGTTTGAGTAGCCTTGTTTAAAGTATTTGTTTATAAATGGAGACTGTTCTCCTCTGTGACTCCAAGGTACTAATAGTTAGTCCCCAAAATAAGCTTCATCAAGTATGACTAGTTATTTGTTAAGTATATCTTCCTTGTTTACTAGCCATAAAGTGACACTGTTAATAATTGGTTTAAATGTAACTTTCAGTTACATGCATTGTCTAGTAGGCAGTGTGATATTTTTTGTTTAAATTATTTATCTTATGATTGAGTCTCCTGTTTTATGTGATTCTTTTCTAAGAAATGAAAATCTCTCTTCTTCCTAGACTTTGTACTATAAGTTTCATTTAGTAATTGTAATTGTCACAAATAGAGGGCTGTAAAAAAGAACATTAAGGTTGTCATGCTGTGGAAAATTTTTCTAAAGTGGGACTGTACTTCTACAGTTATAGGACAGTGATGAGTCCTTTGTTACTGCTATGATTTTTAAAAATAGATTATTTTCTAAACTCCAACACGTGCAGATATTTACAGATAAACACATGAACGTAAAGAATGACAGCTACCACATTGTTGTTGTTAACTTATTAGACTGTTAAGGAGGTGAAGAGGTCCAAAGTGTAATAGTAAGAGGAACCTTGGCCTCTAAGTCAGACAGACTAGACTCTAGCCTGTGTGTCCTTCCCTGGTTCAGCCTCTTTGAGCCCTACTTTTCTCACTTGTAAAACGAAGCGATTGAATTAGGTGATCTCTGAGGCTATTTCTGTTCCCAGTATGTTACTTTGACAACTCTGTAAACTATTGCATTTGCTTTGTGAATTATAATATATCACTTAAGCCTAGGTTATTTCACAGAGGTTTTGGGGGGTAAGAGGAATGCTTCATCACATTTTAGCTTAGACTCCAGTTAATGATTCCTTTTTCTTTTGTTACATTTTTCTTTTCAGTGGGTAGTAACAAAATTGATTTGAATTTCACTCTAATAGGTGTCTTGCTTGTTCTGATATTTCCCTCATACCATGTTGCCTAGAACACTCAAGTATCTGGGAAGAAAAATAATATCAAAGGCTATATAAAATCACAAAGTGACAGAAACTTTGGTACTGATTTAATGTTCGTTCATTTTCCACCTTCTAATGGGCAGAGCTCTGATTTTGTTCAGGCATCTTATCCCCCACCTCATTCACTGGAAGGCGACCACTGAGAAACACTAGTGAGGTTCACAGACCAGAGGCACAGGCTCACTAAAAGACAGACTTACTCATAGGACTGTAGAACACTGGCCTTCCCCTTACACCTCACCAACACATTACAAAAAGCCTGGTTATCCAGTACATCATGTTTGGTCATGAAGAAAAAATTATAAGACTTACAAAAAGGCAAAAACCACAATTTGAAGAGACATGGAAATTCTAAGAAACAACCAAAAAGAAATGCTAGAAATCAAAAACACTGTAACAGAAAAATGAAGAATGCCTTTGATGGGCTTCTCAGTAGACTGAACACAGATGAGGAAAGAATCTCTGAGCTAGAGGATGTCTCAGTAGAATCCTCAAAACCTTAAAAGCAAAGAGAGTGAAGACTGGAAAAACAGAAGAGAGCATCGAAGGACCGTGGGGCAACTACAGAAGGTGTAACATACTTATAATGGGAATGTCAAAAGGAAAGACAGAGAAAGGAACAGAAGAAATATTTGAAACGATAATGACTGATTATTTCCCCAACTTAATGTCAAGATACCAAACCACAGATCTAGGAGGCTCAGAGAACGCCAAGCACGGTAAATGTGAGAAACAAACAAATAAACAAACTGTACCTAGGCATATCATTTTGCAAACTGCAGAAGATCACAGGTAAATAAGTCCTGAAAGAAGCCAGAGTGGGGGAAAACACCTTATAGAGGAGCAAAGTTAAGAATTACATCCAACTTCTCAGACACCATGCAAGAAGAGAATGGAGTGGAATATTTAAAGTGTTGGGAGAAAGAAAAAAAACACCAACCTAGAATTCTGCACCTTTACTTTTTATCCTTAGAAGATAAAGGAGAATAAAGACTTTATCAAACAGAAAACTTTGTTACCAGTAGACCTGCCTTGCAAGAAATGTTTAAAGAAGTTCTTTATACAGAGGAGAATAAGTCAGGAACTCGGATCTACATAAAGAAAGGAAGAACATTCCTACATAAAGAAGGAATAAGTCGAAGTAAAATAAAAACATCTTTCTTATTCTTCATTGGTCTTACATATAAGTTTGCTCAAAACAATACTAAATGTATTCAATTATGTGTGCTTATATATATGTATATATGTTGTATATTATGCTTAATTATAAGTGAAATGAATGACAGTGATGATAAGGGACAGGATGGAGGAATTAGGGTTATTTTGTTTTTATAAGAACTGACAGTACCCATTAAGTGGTATTTGAAAGTAGATGGATTGGCTATAACATATACTGTAAACTCTAGGGCGACCATTAAAGAAATTTTTTTATTTATTTTTTTTTTTTGCGGTATGCAGGCCTCCCACCGCTGCGGCCTCTCCCGCTGCGGAGCACAGGCTCCAGACGCGCAGGCCCAGCGGCCATGGCCCATGGGCCCAGCCACTCCGCGGCACGCGGGACCCTCCCAGGCCGGGGCACGAACACGCGCCCCCTGCATCGGCAGGCGGACCCCCAACCACTGTGCCACCAGGGAAGCCCAAGAAATTTTTTAAGTAGAACTGATAGGCTAAATACGAATGGAGAGAAAATGGATTCATATTAAATCCATGCTCAAGTAAAGCCACAAAAGGCAGGAAAAGAGTGTAAGATAAAAATAGGAATAAAGAATGAGGGAAACAGGACTTCCTTGGTGGCGCAGTGGTTAAGAACTCACCTGCCAATGCAGGGGACACAGGTTTGATCCCTGGTCTGGGAAGATCCCACATGCCACGGAGCAACTAAGCCCGTGCGCCACAACTACTGAGCCTGCGCTCTAGAGCCTGTGAGCCACAACTACTGAGCCCGTGTGCTGCAACTACTGAAGCCCACGCGCCTGGTGCCCGTGCTCTGCAACAAGAGAAGCCACCACAATGAGAAGCCCTTGCACCACAATGAAGAGTAGCCCCCGCTCTGCGCAACTAGAAAAAGCCCACGCACAGCAACAAACACCCAATGCAGCCAAAAATAACAAATAAATAAAATAAATAAATTTCTTTTAAAAAGAGGGAAACAAATAGAAAAGTGTAATGAATATAGTAGATATTAATCCAAGTATTGGGTTGGCCAAAAGGTTTGTTTGGTTTTTTCCATAAGATGGCTCTAGTAGCACTTAGTTGTCTATAATTTCATTCAAAACAATTTTGTTAGATTGTATGTGACAGCTGTCATATCAGTGTGCATTTAAAAAAAGACATCAAAATTGGTGAATTTTTGTGTAGCCATTTTAATATTGAAGATGGAAGAAAACATTTTCAGGATATTGTGCTTTATTATTTCAAGAAAGGTGAAAGCACAACGAAACACACAAAAAGATTTGTACAGTGTACGGAGAAGGCGCTGTGACTGACTGAACGTGTCAAAAGTGGTTTGCAAAGTGTCATGCTGGAGATTTCTCGCTGGACGATGCTCCACGGTTTGGTAGACCAGTTGAAGTTGATAGTGATCAAATCAAAACAATAATTGAGAACAATCAACATTATACTACGTGGGAGATAGCCAATAGACTCAGAATATCCAAACCAAGTGTTGAAATCATCATTTGCACCAGCTTGGTTATGTGAATTGCTTTGATGTTTGGGTTCCACGTAAGTTAAGAACAAAAAACCTTCTTGACCGTATTTCTACATGTGATTCTCTACTTAAATTTAACGAAAACGTTTTCTTTTTAAAACATTGTGATGGGTGATGAAAAGTGGATACTGTACGATAATGTGGAACAGAAGAGGTCGTGGGGGAAGTGAAATGAACCACCACCAACCGCACCAAAGGCCGGTCTTCATTCAAAGAAGGTGATGTGTATAGGGTGGGATTGGAAGGGAGTCCTCTATTATGAGCTCCTTCTGGAAAACCAAACGGTTAATTCCAACAAGTACTGCTCCCAGTTAGGCCAACTGAAAGCAGCACTTGACGAAAAGCATACAGAATTAGTCAACGGAAAATGCATAATCTTCCATCAGGATACCGCAAGACCGCACGTTTCTTTGATGACCAGGCAAAAACTGTTACAGCTTGGCTGGGAAGTTCTGATGCATCCGCCATATTCACCAGACGTTGCACCTTCTGATTTCCATTTATTTTGGTCTTTACCAAATTCTCTTGGTGAAAAAATTTCAATTCCCTGGAAGACTGTAAAAAAGGCACCTGGAACAGTTCTTTGGTCAAAAAGATTAAAAGTTTTGGGAAGATGGATTTACGAAGTTGCCTGAAAAATGGCAGAAGGTAGTGGAAGAGAAGGGTGAATCATTGTTCAATAAAGTTCTTGGTGAAAATGAAAAAGTGTCTTTTATTTTTACTTAAAAACCGAAGGCACAGGGCTCTCTTGGTGGCGCAGTGGTTGAGAGTCCACATGACAATGCAGGGGACGGGTTCGGTCCCTGGTCCAGGAAGATTCCCACATGCCGTGGAGCAACTAAGCCCTTGTGCCACAACTACTGAGCCTTTGCTCTAGAAGCCGCGAGCCACAACTACTGAGCCCACATGCCACAACTGCTGAGGCCCATGCGCCTAGAGCCTGTGCTTCGCAACAAGAGAAGCCACCACAATGAGTGGCCTCCGCTCACCGCAACTAGAGAAAGCCCGCGTGTAGCAACAAAGACCCAGTGCAGCAAAAAATAAATAAATAATTTTTTTAAAAAAAACCGAAGGCACTTTTTGGCCAGCCCAATATATCAGTAGTAAGTGCTCTAAATGAACCAGTTAAAAGAAATTGTCAGAGATCCAAAAACAAGACAACTATATGTTGTTTACAGGAAACCTGCTTTAAACAGAAAGACACATATAGATAAAAGTAAATGGATGAAGAAAAAAATATCATGCTAACACTGATCAAAAGAAAGCAGGAGTATATACTATTGGTAGGAATGTAAGTTGGTGCAGCCCCTATGGAAAACAGTATGGAGGTTCCTCAAAAAACTAAAATTAGAATTACCATATAATCCAGCAATCCTACTTCTGGGCATATATCCAGGCAAAATTATAAATAAAAAAGATACATGCACCCCTTTGTTCATAGCAGCACTATTCACAGTAGCCAAGACACAGACACAACCTAAATGTCCATGGGCAGAAGAATGGATAAAGAAGATGTGGTACATATATACAATGGAATGTTACTCGGCCATAAAAAAGAATGAAATAATGCCATTTGTAGCAGCATGGCTAGAACTGGAGATTATCATACTAAGTGATGTAAGTGAGAAAGAGACGAATACTGTATGGTATCACTTATATGTGCAATCTAAAATGTGACATAAATGAACATATCTGTGAAACAGAAACAGACTCACAGACATGGAGAGCAGACTTGTGGTTGCCAAGGCGGAAGGGAGGGTGGAGGAAGGATGGAGTGGGAGTTTGGGATTAACAAATGCAAACTATTATGTGTAGAATGGATAAACAGAAAGGTGCCACTTTGTAGCACAGGGAACTATATTCAGTACCCTGAGATAAACCATAATGGAAAAGAAATAAAAAGGAATGTGTGTGTGTGTGTGTGTCTCTGTGTAAGTAACTGAATCACTTTGCTGTACAGCAGAAATCAACACAACATTGTAAATCAACTATACTTCGATTAAAAAAAGAAGAAGGAAGCAGGAGTAGCAATATTAATTTCAGACAGAGCACACCTCAGAGCAAGGAAAGTTATCAGGGGGTAAACAAGGGCATTATATAATAATAGAAGGATCAGTTCTTCAGGAAGACATAATGATCCGTGTATATACCTAACAACAGAGTATCAAACTATGTGAAGGAAAAACTGATAGAACTGAAGGGATAAATAGATGAAACCACTGTTATAGTTGGAGACTCCAACACTCCTGTATCAAAAATGGACAGATCGGGGCTTCCCTGGTGGCGCAGTGGTTGAGAGTCCGCCTGCGGATGCAGGGGACACGGGTTTGTGCCCCAGTCCGGGAGGATCCCATGTGCTGTGGAGCGGCTGGGCCTGTGAGCCATGGCCGCTGGGCCTGTGCGTCCAGAGCCTGTGCTCCACAGCGGGAGAGGCCACGGCAGTGAGAGGACGGTGTACCACCAAAAAAAAAAATGGACAGATCAAGTAGGTGAAAAATCCGTAAGGACATAATCAATAGCTCCATCAAACAGCTGGATATAGTTGACATCTGTAGACTACTTCATCCAACAACTCCAGAATATACATTCTTCTCAAGTCCACATGAAATATTTACCACGATAGAATACATTCTGGGTCAGAAAACACACTTTCTTCAACAAATTTAAAAGAGGAGAAATTATGCAATGTCTGCTCTTAGACCAAAATGGAATTAAACTAGAAATCAGTAACAGAGTTAACTGGAAAACCCGCAAGTACGTGCAGATTAAAACAACAAACCTCTAAATAATTATGGGCCACAGAGGAAATCTCAAGTGAAATTTAAAATATTTTGTACTGGGCTTCCCTGGTGGCGCAGTGGTTGAGAGTCCGCCTGCCGATGCAGGGAACACGGGTTCATGCCCCGGTCCGGGAAGATCCCACATGCCGCAAAGCGGCTGGGCCTGTGAGCCATGGCCACTGAGCCTGTGCTTCTGGAGCCTGTGCTCCGCAACGGGAGAGGCCACAACAGTGAGAGGCCCGCGTACCACAAAAAAAAATTTGTCTTCACTTCACATGTAAAGACCCTGCCCATCAAAGGGTTCATGGGTGCCTAGTAAATTGTTCAAGTCTTCCTTTATCAGGAGATTGACATACACGGATATTTTAAAAAAAAAAACAAAATGCAGGGTCTTTGCCTCTCACCAAACTTGCCCACGTAAACTCATTCTTGTTTCTAGGCCTTTTCTTAGGCTTTTTTTCCACCAGGAAAGCCCTTGATTTGCTCTGCCTGAATTCTACTCTTCTTTAAAATCACACCTCCTAGGAAGCCTCCTTAGATTTTTCTAGTTCGCATCGAGAGCCATCCCACGTGCTGCGGAGCAGCTGGGCGTGTGAGCCATGGCCACTGAGCCTGTGCGTCCGGAGCCTGTGCTCCGCAGTGGGAGAGGCCACAACAGTGAGAGGCCCGCGTAATGCAAAAGAAAAAAAAAAAAATTTTGTACTAAGTGAAAATGAAAGCCCAACTTATCAAATTTGTAGGATACAATGAAAGCATTGCTTTAGCTGGAAATTTATATCATTGAATGTATACATTAGAAAAGAAGATTAATAATCTAAGTTTCACCTTAGGAAACTATATAGAAAAAGAAGAGCAAGTTAAATACAACATAAGCAGAAGAAAAGAGAGCAGAAATCAATTAAATTGATTTTTCTCTGTTGATTTTCTGTTTTCATTGAAACCAAAAGCTGGTTCTTTGAGAAGATTGATAAAATTGATAAGCCTCTACGAACTAAGAAAAAAGGAGAGGAGGCACAAATTACTAATACGAGAAATGAAAGAGGGGATATCACTATGGGTCCTATAGGTATTAAAAGTATAATAAAGGAATAGTGTGAATAACTCTATGCCCACAGATTTGACAAACTACATGAACTAGATCAGTTCCTTAAAAAATGTTTTTGGACCAAGACCCACAAAAGAAATAGACAATCCAAATAAGCATATATCTATTAAAAAATTGAATCATAATTAATAACCTTCTGAAATAGCACCAGGCCCGGATGGATTCACTGGTGAATTCTACGAAGCACTTAAGGAAGAAATTATACCAATTCTCTACAATCTGTTTCAAAGGATAGAATCAGAGGGAATACTTCCTAACTCATTCTTTGAGGCCAGCATTACCCTAATAGGAAAACCAGACAAAGACATTACAAGAAAAGAAAACTATAGACCAATGTCTCTCATGAACACAGATGCAAAAATTTCTAACAAAGTATTAGCATATTGAATCCAACAATGTGTAGGAAGAATTCTATATACTACGGCTGGCTGGGATTTATGCCAGATATGCAAGGTTGCTTCAGCCTTTGACAATCAGTTCATGTAATCTATCATATCAGCAAGCTAAAAAAGAAACCACAAGATCATATCTATAGATGCAGGAAAAGCATTTGGCAAAATCCAACACCCTTCGTGATAAATTCTCTCCATAAACTAGGAATAAAGGGGGAACTACCTTCACTTGATAAAGAATATCTACAAAAAAGCTACAGCTAACATTATATTTTAGTGGTGAGAAACCCAAAGCTTTCCCACTAAGACTGGTATAAGACAAGAGTGTTCTTTTTTACAACTCCTTTTCAGCATCATTCTGGAAGTTCTAGCTAATGCAAAAATACAGGGAAAGGAAATAAATGGTATACAGATTGAGAAGGAAGATATAAAACTGTGTTCATAGATGTCATCATCATCTAGGTAGAAAATCTAAAAGAATTGACCAAAGAACCTCCTGGCGAGGATGTGGAGCAATGGGAACTCTTATTCATTGCTGGTTGGAATGCAGCATGGTACAGCCACTTCAGAAAACAGTTTGGCAGTTTCATAAAAAACTTAGCATACTCTTAGCATATGATCCAGTCATCATATTTACCCAAATGAGCTGGAAACTTATGTCCACACAAATACCTGCACGTGGATGTTTATAGCTGCCTCACTCATAAGTTCTAAAACTTGGAAGCAACCAAGAAGTCCTTCAGTAGGTGAATGGATAAATAAATTGTGGTGCATCCAGATAATCGAATATTATACAGCACTAAAAAAAAATGAGCTATCAAGCCATGAAAAGACATGGAGAGGGACCTCCCTGGTGGTCCAGTGGTTAAGACTCTGTGCACCCAGTGCAGGGGGCCCGGGTTCGATCCCTGGTCAGGGAACTAGATTCTGCGTGCTGCAACTAAAGATCCCTTATGCTGCAACTAAAAAGAAGATCCCACGTGCTGCAACTAAAGATTCCACATGATGCAACTGAAGATCCCACATGGTGCAGTGAAGATCTTGCATGCCACAACTAAGACCTGGCACAGCCAAATGAATGAATGAATGAATAAGTAAATAAATTCTGATCTTAAAAAAAAAAGACATGGAGAAACCTTAAATGCATACTACGTAGTGGAAGAAGCCAATCTAAAAAGGCTACATACTGTATGATTCCAACTATATGCCATTCTGGAAAAGTTAAAACTTTGGAGACAGTATAAATATGAAGGGTTGGGATTTCCCTGGTGGTCCAGTGGTTAAGACTCCACGCTTCCACTACAGGGGGTGAGGGTTTGATCCCTGGTCAGGGAACTAAGATCCCACATGCCACAGCTAAATGAACGCATGAGTGAATGAATATGCAAATAAATAAATATGAGGAGTTGGTGGGGGTGGGAATGAATAGGCAGAGCACATAGGATTTTTAGGGCAGTGAAAATACTCTGATACCATAATGATGGATACATGTCATTAAACATTTGTCCAAACCCATAGAATTTACACCACCAAGAGTGAACCCTAAGGTTCTGGACTTTGAGTGATTATGATGCGTTGATGTAGGTTCATTAGTGTAGCAAATGTATCACTCTGTTGGGGAGTGTTGGTAATGCTGGGGGCTGTGCATGTGTGGGGTAGAAGGTATATGGGAAGTCTCTATACCCTTGGTTTTGCTGTGAACCTAAAGCTGCTCTTTTAAAATTTCATTAATTAACTAATTAATTAAAATAGGTACACAGGAAAAGATGGCTTCTCTCCTGTTTCCGGATGTTGTTTGGGGTGAACTAGCTTGAGATGAGCCTTTACACTGGTTATAACGTATAGTTGTAAGTTGGAGGCACAGTGGAAAGGTAGAATTTCTGAGAGACATCTGGATGATGTCTTTGAGTTTCTGGATCAACCAGCTTTGTCCCTACGCTTTATGAGAGTAGATCTTCTTTATTTTAAAGCCATTTTTAATTGGTGTTTTTCTGTACTTGAAAAATAACATAGGATACAATTAAAGAACTAAACATTGAAGAAACATTGAAGTAAACATTGTTTGTCCTAAAAGATGGTGTTGCTTTTAACATTTCATTAATATCATATTGAACTAAGAGAATAAAATTTCTCCCTCTTCTCTACCTTCCTTTCCCTCTTCCCCAACTTCCCTACAGTATATTCATGACTGTGTCCTTTTACAAGGATGATTGAAAGGTCATGTAAAATCTCTTTGTCTACTCTTTGTCGTCCAGAGTGTTTGTTACTGTCAAAAGCTAAACATGTTAAGTTCCTTTAGGTTTTGATTTGTGCTACTCTTTAATTTTTATCTGTCTTACAAGTTTTGCCTATGAGTTTGATAAATTCAAGCCAGCAAATATTTATTGAGCATCCATTTTATTGCTCTGAACTTTTTAAAGTTTGGATTGCATTTGTTGTACTGAAGATTAGGATTTGTAAAGCATCCCTTGCCATGTGTAAGGTATATTATTTGAGATGAAGTGTTTTTGTTTTGACTTTTTAGTTTAACCAGCACAATTAGGTCTTTATATTATTTTGAATATAGCTGACTATTGTTGTATATTAATTAGTGAATTGTTGGGTATACATTTTCTTAAATGTTTTTAGAAGTTTTTAGAGTGTAGACATTCATACCTATGCACTGTCCCTGGTACTTAAATACAGTTGACCCTTGAACAATGTGGGGATAAGGGGCACCAACACCCCACCCAACCCATGCAGCTGAAAATGCATGTATAATTTTTGACTCACCTAAAACTTAATACTGATAGCCTACTGTTGACCAGAACCCTTACTGATAACATGGAGTCAATTAACACAGATAATATGTTATTTTTATTATATACTGTATTATAGTAAACTAGAAAAAAAGAATGTTATTAAGAAAATCATAGGGGGACCTCCCTGGTGGCACAGTGGTTAAGAATTTGCCTGCCAGTGCAGGGGCCATAGATTCAATCCCTGGTCCAGGATGATCCCACATGCTGTAGAGAAACTAAGCCCATGTGCCACAACTACTGAGCCTGTGCTCTAGAGCCCGCGAGCCACAACTACTGATCCTGCGTGCCACAACTACTGAAGTCCGTGGGCCTAGAGCCCGTGCTCCACAACAAAAGAAGCCAGTGCAATGAGAAGCCCACGCACTGCAACGAAGAGTGTAGCCCCCACTCACTGCAACTAGAGAAAGCCCGCACACAGCAATGAAGACCCAACACAGCCAAAAAGAAATAAATAAATTTATTTAAAAAGAGAAAAAGAAAATCATAGGAAGAGAAAATACATTTACAGTACTTTACTGTATTTATCAGTACTGTAAGTTTACTTCATCTGTTTATAAGATGAATCCTCTCTCTTACTACCTACATCAGTATTGTCTTATAATGATACAAAACACTAGATGTTATATGTATTACTAATACTAGACATCAAAAAAGAAAAGGTAATATGAAAAAGAAATTCATACTTATTTACAGGTATAACAATTCATGCATTGATAATGAAACAGCAACAGTTTGATTGCTTTATGGTAACCTGGTGTAATCAGTTGTTTCCTGGTAGCCTAGCTTATACACTAATGAATGAATCGTTATAAAAACCATTTATCTGTGTTGACAGGCTGATAACACATTTTCTCCAATTACAAGGGGGGGTGGGAAGGGGAGAGGGAGGGGATACTGTATGGTAATTCTTTGAAAGCAGTTCTTTGAAAGCAAAGTTATAAAACAGTAAAAAACATCATTTATATTAAATATAACTCACCTTATGTGCCTGAGTAAGGATAGACTAGTATGTACATATCTTTTCTGCATTCATGACATACCTAACTTTTTCTTACTTTTTTCAGTATATGTAGACTTCATGGTTCATCTGCTAGTTTTTCAGATTGTCACAGATTTCCAAAATTTTTCCCAATATATTTATTGAAAAAAATCAGCATATACATGGACCCACGCAGTTCAAACCCATGTTGTTCAAGGCTCAACTGTGTATACAATCCTGGATCTGTGGCTAGTGCAGCTTTTCTAAAGCAGTGGAAGGAGAGGTAACATGCTTATTACCCAATTATTCCTCAGCCGTTCCTTTTGCTTCCTGTGTGAATTCAGAAAGGGAATATAGAGGGGCATCGTTTATAGGCTAATGATAGTTCTGTGCGTAGAAGGAATAAGCTAGATTTCAGTATCCTTAAGTGTGGGGAAGCTCAGCCTCTAGCCCAAATAGCTAAGCAGTGTACTTGCTGCAGTTTTGCTTTTTTTCAAGATTCTCAGGAGAAGCCACAACTGGCCACGCTTTGATAAATACTTTTAATTGGTCAGTTGTCGGTATAGCGTTTTGGTGAAGAGCCTGAGATTGAAAGCAATTTCCTCATCTATAAAGAATAATGCATGCTCAACCGTACAGTAATTTTGCAAAGTAAAACAGATGTGTCAAGTGCTTTATGCAGTGCCAACCACAAAATAAAGATCTGTGGGTTGCACTCCTTTTCTGAGAAACTCCTCATTCCACATGGTTACTGTAGGAACTGCTGTGTTAATGAAACCTGACTTCTTCAGCTGTTCTCACTTGATTTGTACACAGGTGAGCAACTAACCAAAGTTGAGTCGATCAGAATACTGTTCTGAGGTTTAGAATTAAAAGACTTCTCTTTGGTCTGCTGAAGTTTTAAAATTAAATCCCGGGATCTCTAATGCTTTGTTTCCTAATGTGAGGAAAAATGTTGTTGGAGAAGGAAAAGAAAAGCAGCTGATGCTGAAGAAACTGAGAAGTAGGCAGAGTCCTGAATGTTTCACGTACTCTTGTGGACTTGCCACATGCCTTCCTGACCTAAGTTGTACTTGTTGGTGCTCAATTCCATGAGGTATTCTGGTGTCCTTCTGATAAGTCCATTTTACCTAAATTGGTTCAATTTAGATTTCTTTTGCTTGCACCCAGTAATGCCATCTAAGGTATGTGTTCAATAAATAGTAACTCAAGGACAGTGAGAGAAACAGAGACTGTTTACTAGTCAAAATACTTTTTAAAATTTTATTTATTTGTTTGTTTGTTTATTTTTGGCTATGTGGGGTCTTAGTTGCGGCATGAGGGATCCTTCATTGGGGACAGACTCTTTGTTGTGGCACAGGCTTCTCTCTAGTTGTGGTGTGTGGGTTTTCCCTTCTGTAGTTGTGGTGCATGGGCTCTGTAGTTTGTGGCACGCCCGCTCTCTGGTTGAGGCGCGCGAGCTCAGTAGTTGTGGAGCGCGGGCTTAGTTGCCCCGTGGCATGTGGGATCTTAGTTCCCCAACCAGGGATTGAACCTGCGTCCCCTGCATTGGAAGGTGGATTCTTTACCACTGGACCACCAGGGAAGTCCCCGCAATACTTTATACTTACAGTTACATTCCTCTGCTAAATGCAGATCATTTTTCATGTTATAATCTGGAACTTTAAGGTTCCACGGAGGTTCTCAAAGTATTCCTTGGAAAAGAATCATAGCAAACATTTTAGAACTGGTTTTTAATTCATTTATGTACAGTTGTCTGTACCCAGAGATTTGGGTAGTTGTCTGTCAGAGGCTATTCTAGGATGTACTGTGTTCTGGGACCCCAAAATCAATATAGGAGTCTTCTACAAGCTATACAGTACATTAGAATATTATTGATTCATGGTGGGTTTTCTTCATTAACATTTAAATTTGTTTAAACCTCTGTAGTGCCTGTGTGGTATGTAACTTTAAGTCAGGTGCTATGTGAGTATAAAATTGACACTTTGCTTCCTCCAGATACTTATTACCTAATTATGAAACCATGACATAAGCCCAAAGTTGAGCAATAACAAGAATGCTATCTGTATGGTACAAATGATAATGTTGTAATAGAAGCACAGGATAGAGAGACCCCAGTGTACTGACATGCTCCTGAAGACTTTGTGACGGAGATGAAATTTGAGCTGGACCATGAAGAGTAGAAGGGATTTGGGCAGGGGAAAGGCATTCTGGGTAAAGGGAAGAAAGTTGAAAGATGAAAATGTGCTATTATTCATTCTATTAGTAGAGATTAACTGGTTTCAGCTATAGGTTAGTACTTTTGAACATCAGGTTAACGAGGGAGAGTGGAGTTGATTGGTGATGATGTCAGCCACTAAAAGTGATTGAGCTTTTGATTTAATGAATGTGAAATTGCCTTCAAGTTTGATCTGCTAGCACGTAAACCAGTTGGATCTCTGTGATTTGAGGATGAGAGGATAAGTTTGGAGGATAGTAGTGAATTTAAAAATAAAAACTAAAAATACAGTCTAAGGATTTTTCCAGATAGCTGTAAGTGTACAGAGTGTCACTTCCATGCCAAAGTAAGCTAGGGTTCTCTTACTTGAAGCATCTCAGACATCCACCAACACCCTACAGAACTATATCCCCAAGGCCAAGATTCACCGTGGGGCTTCTCTGAGAGCAGGGTGTTGAGGACAACCAGCCATCATAACTTACTTTATGAAGGGGTCAAGACAAGAATGCGTCTGATAAATCCTAGCTAAGTTCAGCTGAGTTCTATGGACCAGAAGCTGAGCATTGAAAGATGATACCCAGATACTCAACAGGGAAGTTTCAGTCTGATAGCAGTAGAAATAAAAGAAAAAGTAAAAATGATGGGGCAGAAAAGAGAGTGACCATTATGGGAAAGTAAATGGGGAAAATAGAGAAAAGAAAAAAAAAAACTACTTAGAAAATTATGATAAGAAATTGATAAGAAAAAGTGAAGTCAGGCCACAGAACGTTTTGAGGGAGAGTGGTTAGTTTTAAGCAGACAGCGGTTAAATAGATATTGGAGCCTTGTAAATAGAGTCTGTATAATAAGTTAACATCACACACCTGGAGCTCAACTGCCAGTGCGTCAATCCTGATTCTGCCAATTCCACATGATCTTGAGTAAATTCCTTAAACTTTTCTGTGACTTGATTTCCTTATATGTATTCACTTCCTTAACCTTGTGAGGTAAAGTGCTTAGAGCAGTCGTAGCATAAAGCAAACTCTGTGATATTGGTGTTACTGTTCTTCCTGGTTACAGCCAATATACACGAATGCTTCAGTACCTGGAGTAGGGCAGAATTGCGGGATTGGTCATTGTTGTGAAGGTTGTAGTTGAATCCATATACATAGATGAATTCTTAGACTCTCTAAGTATTTCTTCTTGTACAGATGTTCTGTCTCTCTTTCAGTTTATCATTTCTAACTTTTCACTTCTGTTTTCCTACCTTATAGGCTACCTCTTATTCCAACCTGATCCTAAAATCTGCTTTAAGTTAATGCTTCCACAGAAAATGTTGAGAATGTATAAGTGCAGTTTGAGTTACCAGGTTTGACGTAAGACACTTCCTGTTAGATCTAATAAACCTTTTCCTGGGCTGTACTTGGGATATACCATAGATTCCCTTCTTTCTCACAGACTCATTCCCTAGGTTGTCTAACCTTGCTTGCCTGTGTTTTGCTGTTTCTGGAGTTCGCCATAGTACAACATAAAAACTAAAGTATAATTCAGGACATTTCTGAGCACTTTTTAAAAACTTTATTTTGAAGAAATTATAGATACTCCAGAATTACAGAAATGGTACAGAGAGGATCTTATGTTTCTATCAACCAGATTCCTCCTATGATGACATCTTACAGTGCATTATCAAAAACAGGAAGTTGATATTGGCATAGTACAGCTAATTAGACCACATACCTTTCTTGGGTTTCACCAGTTTTTGCATGTACTCATATGGGGGAGGAGGAGAGGAGTGATGGTAACATCTTTGTGTATAGTTCTTTGACATTTTGTCATATGTGTAGATTTGTATAACCCCCAACATGTTCAAGATGCAGAGCTATTGCATCACCACAAACGAACTCCCTCATGTTCCAATCATGTGTGTGTAATGCACCAGTCTACCATTAGCCTGTGGCCCAACCCCAAAGTGGTTGGCAATCACTGGTCTCCTTTAATATGTGTCCTTTTCCCATCTTTCAGTATAATCACTTATAAGCACTAAAGCTATTTTTCAGTTTGCTTTTATTTGGGGAGGGTGAATAATTTTTTGTAGTCCTAATCATATGCACAAAATATCTTTTCAGAGCACCACATAAGAACTGTAAGAAAAATATTATTTCAGTGGATATAATCAAAAGCTGTGTGATCAAATGAGTTAAATTTTTTGTTTGAGTCTGTTGTGTGTATTTCATAATTCTAGTTGGGATTGTTTTAGAATACAACATGGAGGCATGGTTTCTTTAAAAACCAACTTAATATCTAAGAAACATTTTCTTTTTTTAATGAGCACCTGGACTTGTGAAATGCCTGGTATGGGAAATTACTGAAATGCTTTTCAGCTGATTGAAATGTTATTTTTATTTTTTTTATTTTACTTTTTGAAACATGTACATGGTAATAACTCCATACGGTACCAAAGGCCACAAATGGTGAAGAATAACTCTCACACTTCAGACTCTAGTGTCAGTGTTCTTTACCCAGAGGCAATCACTGTATCTTGAGTATACAAGATATCCTTGAGTATCCTTCCGAAGATGTTTTGTGCATATTCAATCCTAGGAGTGTGTAGAACCTCTAGCATATAATTGTTTCGAGTCTGCGTTTTTCATTTAACACTGTGCTTTAGAGATGTTCCATTGATAAGGAACATGGGGGTCTGCTTGTTATTTTAAATTGAAAGCATAGTGCGATATTGGGTTGGCCAAAAGGTTCGTTTGGTTTTTTCCGTAAGATGGCTCTAGTAGCACTTAGTTGTCTTTAACTTCATTCAAAACAGTTTCGTTATATTGTATGTGACAGCTGTCATGTCAGCGTGCATTCAAAAAAAGGCTTAGCAAAATTGATGAATTTTTGTGTAGCCATTTTAATATTGAAGATGGAAGAAAGCATCATTTTAAGCATATTACACACTATTATTTCAAGAAATGTAAAACCGCAACTGAAGTGCACAAAAAGATTTCTGCAGGGTATGGAGAAGGTTCTATGACTGATTGAATGTGTCAAAAGTGGTTTGCAAAGTTTCGTGCTGGAGATTTCTCGCTGGACGATGCTCCATGGTCGGGTAGACCAGTTGAAGTTGATAGCGATCAAATCGAAACAATAATTGAGAACAATCAACATTATACCACGCAGGAGATAGCCAACATACTCAGAATATCCAAACCAAGTGTTGAAATAAATCATCATTTGCACCAGCTTGGTTGTGTGAATCGCTTTGATGCTTGGGTTCCATATAAGTTAAGTGAAAAAAAACCTTCTTGACCATATTTCCGTATGCGATTCTCTACTGAAACATAATGAAAACATTCTGTTTTTAAAACAAACTGTGATGGGCGATGAAAAGCGGGTACCGTACAACAATGTGGAATGGAAGAGACGGTGGGGCAGGTGAAATGAACCACCACCAACCACACCAAAGGCCGGTCTTCATTCAAAGAAGGTGATGTGTATAGGGTGAGATTGGAAGGGAGTCCTCTATTATGAGCTCCTTCCGGAAAATCAAATGATTAATTCCAACAAGTACTGCTCCCAATTAGACCAGCTGAAAGCACTTGACAAAAAGCGTCCAGAATTAATCAACAGAAAACGCATAATCTTCCATCAGGATACTGCAAGACTGCACATTTCTTTGATGACCAGGCAAAAACTGTTACAGCTTGGCTAGGAAGTTCTGATTCATCCGCCGTATTCACCAGACGTCCCACCGTCCGATTTCCATTTATTTCAGTGTTTACCAAATTCTCTTAATGGAAAAAATTTCAGTTCCCTGGAAGACTGTAAAAGGCACCTGGAACAGTTCTTTGTCAAAAAGATAAAAAGTTTTGGGAAGATGGAATTACAAAGTTGCCTGAAAAATGGCAGAAGGTAGTGGAAGAGAAGGGTGAATCATTGTTCAATAAAGTTCTTGGTGAAAATGAAAAAGTGTCTTATTTTTACTTACAAAAACACTTTAAAAAGGCACTTTTTGGCCCACCCAATATTATGATTTATAATAGGAAATATATATTTGACCTTTGTTTCTAGCATAGAAAAACCCTTGGCGTTTCCTGTGAGGAGAGCAACAGTGCCTTTTTTTATGTTAATGAGATGACTTTTGGAAAGTCCGTAAGGGTGGGAGCCCTTGCATTTGGAGTCAACCACGTGATTAGAGGGTTAGAACTTTTAGTCCCACCCCAGATCTCTGCGGAGAGAAGAAGGGCTGGAGATTGAGTTCAGTTGCCAGAGGTCAGTGATTTAATCAAACATACCTGTGTAGTGGTATAAAACCCCAAAAGGAGGGGGTTCAGGGAGCTTCCGGGTTGGTGACCCAGAAATGCTTACAGGTTCCACCGTGTCAGGTCCCACCCTCTGTGAGGATGGAAGCTCCTTTGTTTGGGATCCCGCCCTGTGTTTTTCTTCATCTGACTGTTGATTCATATCCTCTGTAATAAACTGGTGATCTAGTGAGTAAACTGCTTTCCTGGGTCCTGTGAGCCACTCTAGCAAATTAATCAAACCCAAGGAGGCGGTCCAGGGAACCTGATTTGTAGCCAGTCAGTCAGAGGACCAGTAACAACCTGGACTTGCTATTGACCTCTGAGGTGGGGTGGGGCCCCCGTCTTGTATGACTGAACCCTTAACTTGTGGCACCTGATGCTGTCCCCTGGTAGGTGGTGTCAGAATTGTGTTGAGTTGTAGGACGACCAGCTGATGTTGGAGCATTGCTTGGATGTGTGGGGAACACACACACACACACACACACACACACACCCCGCCACACACACACACCCCGCCACACACACACTTTGGAATTGGATTCAGAGCCCTTACATAGTGTTTCACTATGTTGATGTGCAGCTCAGAGACCTCTCTCATCTGAAAAACGTTCATAACTGGTAGTGATAAGCTGCTCAAAGTCTGATAGAAGGAAGCATTTTAAATGATCTTTAAACATTTTACAGCAACAATGTGTATTTTCCAGCCATTAAAACAAATATTGGGCCGAGGCTTTTTGGAGTCCACTGACAGTTCAATGTTACCTTCCTTGCATAGACCATACCCACAGTGGGTTATCTTTAATTCCCATTTTGGGTTTCTTTAAATGATGTGAGAATTTAGATACCTAAGAATCAAACCGGGGGAAAACTCCATATCTTAACTGTTTGGCTTAGTGTTTCAATTGTCTTGGCCACACCCAATTCAACGGTACTTTTATTCTTCGTAGCTTGCCTTTATTGAGTCTTTATACAGTATTCAACCGAGTGATCATAGAAACAATTTGCTTTTTTCATTCCTATTTCATCAGTTTAAATAATATTTTTAAAAATTAAATACATGATTGCAGGTGCAGTTGGCACAAGCAGTTGTGGTAACAAACACGTCTTACCCTTGGTAAACATATACCCAGTGGTAGGAGCGAGTATGCAGGGTCTTGGTTGTGGTGGTCTATTAGTCAAAATACATGGTGTGCCAAAGTCACCATTAGTTTTACTCAGGAAACAGAAAATATTGATTAATCATGTGATTCAGTTAAACGAAGGTTGGTTAAGAGCTGCTTGTGTTTCTTAATTTTAAATAACCACTTCCTTATTGATGGGCGTTGAAATTATTTTCGGCATTTTGCTTCCTATATTATCAGTAAATATACTTAAGTTTTGTTTGCACACACATAGCAATACCTTTATCTTAAAAAAAAAATTCCTTGAAGTGGAATTCAATGTGTATAAGGGAATAGTCATTTTTTCATTCTAATAAATTTTGTTAAAGGGAATCTTAAATGTTTTATTGCATGATTTTCAGTATTTAATTGTAGTAAAGTAAAATATGATAAGTAAATTTTTTTAAAATTAACCAATTTATTCCTTAGTTTTTCCTCTCTCCAAATCAAATTAAAGAAAAAAGAAAGTTCATGAGTCATAAAATAATACATAAATAGGATTTAAGGCATTGAGTCATAGAATTCCAGACATCTCACACATAAATGACTCACTTTCTGTGTGTGCTGTGTATGTGGTTTATATTGTGGAATAGATGTGTTCCTCAATTTGAGTGGGTCTGTTCATATTTAAACACTATGGAAGTTTGACGTGTTAGTGATTAACACTGAAAAGCCTTAAGCCAAGGATCTTTTTATTAAATTGACTAAGTTAGGGGGCTTCCCTGGTGTCACAGTGGTTGAGAGTCTGCCAGCCGATGCAGGGGACATGGGTTCGTGCCCCAGTCCGGGAGGATCCCACATGCCGCGGAGCGGCTGGGCCTGTGAGCCGTGGCTGCTGAGCCTGCGCGTTCGGAGCCTGTGCTCCTCAACGGGAGAGGCCACAACAGTGAGGCCCGCGTACTGCAAAAAAAAAAAAAAAAAAAAAATTGACTAAGTTAGGACTCAGCTTTGAATAAAGCCTGATATTTTAGTGGTTCTGTGTTAGCTGTTTCAATGACAGTTTGTTCAGTAATTTCTATGCAAACCATTTGTTTGATGGGATATGTATTGGAATAAAAAACATGGTCTTGTGGAAATTAATTGGGGTTAGAGAGACAGGAACTCTGCTTATTAAAAACATTAATAACCACTATACCAACTATTTTAAGAACAAAAACAGTATCACAAATATATTAAAATTATAGGAAGGTATGTAGAGCCAGTTATAATTGTGTTACACACATCTTTCTAATTCTTTTATATACTACAGCTAAACCTTTTTGGAATTGCCTGTGAATATTTTTAACCCCTCTTTTGACTAGCAGTTTTTTCCCTAATTTATTCTCATTGGCTTGTCTTTTCTTAGCATAATTGGGGTTTTGATTGTCAAACTGGAAAATTATTATGATGTGAAATTTTTCATTGTTTTAAATCTTGAAAGTTACAATGTTATCTTAATACAAGAGACCCCAAAATACAATACCTATTTAAATAAGAATTTTATTTATCTTAATAGTCTAGAAGTTAGTGGTCCAGCTCTGTGTTGGTGGTGCAGCTGTGCTCTACAAGATGATTCAGTATGTTTTGCTTAACAGACTTGAAGGGTTATTGGCCTGCCTCTGCATGGTCAAAGCTGGTACAGTTGCACATGTGCCTTCTAGCCTGAGGGAAGTGGGAAAGTTTTAGTCTAGCTCTGGATTGGTGTCTTTTAGGTTGAAGATGACCTGAAAGTTGTACCTTTACTTCCACTCACGTACCATTTGTCCACACTAAGTAACAAAACTTCAAGGCATGCTAGGAGTCTATTCTCTTGCTGGTGGGTAAATAACCAGGTAAAACTTTATTCCTATGGGCAAAGGGGAAAACAGATAATGGAAAACAACTAATAATCTGGCTCAAAAGCCAGTATCTAAAAAATTGGATGTAAATTTCAAACTAAATATTTCTAAATGAATACCTTTCTCAGATACAGCCAAGTCAGCAACACTCTATTGTAACTTTAGGTGAAGTGTAATGTGAATAGAATCTCTGAATGTGACATTGCTCTAAGATCTTGCTTCTCAAAACTGGAGGACATTGTTGTTTGTGGGGGGAAGTACACACAGCCATGAACTTAGATATAGCTTCTCTTCCTGGAGGAAGATTTAGAAGACTATGCATAGGATAGGAATATATTTTAGAGCTAAAAATGAAATTGGCAGGAACTTTAAGAAAAAGCTTAGGATTATTTTAAGGGATAATTTCAGATCCCCAGAGATATTTTCTATTTTTGCCACTATAGTCCTGTGGAAACATTTTGATAAGCAAACTTTTTTGTTTGTTAGGGTTTGTTTTATTTAGTTAGATCAACAATTCTAAACTATGTAAAATTGTGGAAATATATTGGGGGGGTGGGCGAGTAGTATGAAGTAAAGGAAATTTTCTTGTGTATACCAGCAGCATAGGCATCTTTATTCAAAGAAAGTCTTAAGTTATTTCTTTGTCATCTTAGATTTTTCTTTTATTCTTTGCTGAATTTTATACCATTCTTTTAAGGCCAAAATATATTTTTTATGCTTTTCTTCTCCTTGCAAAGAAATACTCTGATAATGGGACTTGCAGACTACACTAGAGTTGTGGAAGTAGTAAGCTGTAGTTAGTAATGGCTTTTCTTCATTTAAAGTATATTAAAATTAACTTTATATTAAAACTTATGTTCCATCTTTCCTTTTTATCACAGGACAATGAAAAGAGAACTCCACTGCATGCTGCTGCCTATCTTGGAGATGCAGAAATCATTGAATTGCTTATTTTATCTGGTATGGTAAGCTCTGTGTAAGAGCACATCATGCACATTTTGGTCATATTTAATATTTATTAAACCTCATTGACTATTTCTTCATATTTGTTAAACAACCTGAAACTTATTTGTTCATTCTAGAAGTAATGATCTCATATCATGTCCCAGGTACTGTTTTGGTGCTTAGAGTTCATTGGAAAATAAGTCACTGCCTTGTGGAGTATATACTCTAAAGAAAAACAGGCAACAAATACAAGTAAATTTTACAGTATGTTAGAAGGAGATAAGTGTTATGGAAAAATGAAAAAGTAGATCAGAAGAATACAGTCAGCCCTCTGTTTTCATGGGTTCTGAATCCATGGATTCAAACAGCCACAGATAAAAAATATTTGGAAAAAATTCCAGAATGTTCCAGAAGGCAGAATTTGAATTTACCATGCACTGACAATTATTTATATAGCATTACACTGTATTAGGTATTATAAGTCATCTAGAGATAATTTAAAGTATACAAAAGGATATGCATAATATGCAGATACTATGCCATTTTATATAAGAGCTTTGAGCATCTGTAGATTCTGATATCCACAGTGGGTCCTGGAACCAATCCCCTGCAAATGCTGAGGGACAGCTGTAATGGAGTGGGATGAGCATTATATAAGTTGGGTATTATGTGGAGTAGTCATACAAGGCCTCATTGACCACAGAGTTGCTGGGAGATGATAATAGTTCTCCAACGAGGAGGTGATAGTAGCTTGGAGCTAGTACAGCATTGGAGGGGATTAGAAAAAATGTGATTGTAGATATATTTTGAAAATGATGCCAACAAGATTTAAGTCTTTAAATAGCTTGTGTCTAATTTTTTATGAGGGTCTGTAAAATATATTTTAGGAAATTGTACTTTATTTTTAAATTTCTTTTAACCTGTTCAAGACTTTACAATATGAAATAATGGTAAAACTGTGTCCTATAGAATAGCACCTATGGTGGTCAGACTTCTTGCAGTCCTAAAACATCAAAGAGAGCTTAGAAATATTTTTGTTGTATCCAGATTATCATAAGTGATATTTATTGAAAAAGGATGCCTTTGTTTGAATTGTGCTTGTGTTGCCAGATTGCACAGATATATGCATAATGCAATTGGAGAGATAGTATCATTCCTTTGATATTTGGGAGAAGGAGCACTGAGAGAAATTTTGAGTGAAAAGCCTCTTAAATAGTAGCCTGAATAGAATTTTGCCATTATAATTTAATAAAGCTTTTTAAATGTGGTTTTTATAACAAATTGCATGATCTTATAGAATTACAGTCACTTATGGACCAAGCTAATATTCTTATATTAGTTTCTTTATGAATAACTTTATCACTGACATACTTCCTTGAAGATGTCTGTTCCTCTATGGATGCTAGCTTACTTGATTTCAGCTGAAATTTACTAGAGGTAAGAACTGAGGAGGTTCAAGAGAAAAATAATGCTTCCTCTTTTTTTTTTTTGGTGGTACGCGGGCCTCTCACTGCTGTGGCCTCTCCCATTGCGGAGCACAGGCTCTGGACGCGCAGGCTCAGCATCCATGGCTCATGGGCCCAGCCGCTCCGCGGCATGTGGGATCCTCCCGGACGGGGGTACAAACCCGTGTCCCCTGCATCTGCAGGCGGATTCTCAACCACTGCGCCACCAGGGAAGCCCAATGCTTCCTCTTAATTGAGGCATATTCTGCTTTAATAATATATCCAGGACCAGACGGCTTCACAGGTGAATTCTACCAAACATTTAAAGAAGAGTTAATACCTGTCTTTCTCAAACTGTTCCAAAATTTGAAGGGGAAGGAATGCTTCCAACCTCATTTGAGGTCAGCATTACCCTGATACCAAAATCAGAAAAAGACGCTACAAAAAAAGGAAGTTACACCCCAATTTCCCAGATAAACATAGATGCAAAAATCTTTAATAAAATATTAGTAAACCAAATTCAACAATACATTAAAAGGATCATACACCATGATCAAGTGGAATTTATTACAGGGATACAAGGATGGTTCAGCTTCCACAAATCAATCAATGTGATACACGCCTTAATAAAATGAGGCTAAAAATCATACGATCATCTCAATAGATGCAGAAAGAGCATTTGACAAAATTCAACACCTACTCGTGGTAAAAATGCTCTAAGTATAGAGGGACTATACCGCAACATAATAAAGTCCATATATGGCAAGCCCACAGCGAACATACTTAAAGCTGAAACCTTTTCCTCTAAAATCCAGGGGCATGGTGAGAATACCCAATCTCATCACTTTTTCAACAGTCCTAGAAGTCCTAGCCATAGCAGTTAGGCAAGAAAAAGAAATTAGAAGTGTTCAAATTGGAAAGGAAGAAGTAAACTGTCTCTTTTTGCAGGTGACATATTACATATAGAAAACTATAAAGATGCCATCAAAAAACTATTAGAAATAAACAAATTTAGTAAAGTTGCAGGATCCAAAATCAATATACAAAAATCTATGTGCTTGTATATACTAATAACTATCAGAAAGAGAAATTAATAAAATAGTTCCATTTATGATTGCATCAAAAAGAGTAAAATACCTAGGAATAAATTTAACCAAGGAAGTGAAAGAGCTGTACACTGAAAACTAGTAAGACATTGATGAAAGAAATTGAGGAAGGCACAAAGAAATGGAAAGATCTTCCATGCTCGTGAACTAGAATTAATATTGTTAAAATGTCCATACTACCCAAAGCAATCTACAGGTTCAGTGCAATCCCTATCAAAATTCCAGTGGCATTTTTCACAGAAGTAGAATAAAACAATCCTAAAATATATATGGAACCACAAAGTCCCCAAGTAGCCAAAGCAGTCTTGAGAAAGAACAATAAAACTGGAGCTTCCTGATTTTTAAACTATATTACAGAGCTGTAATAATCAAAACAGTATAGTATTGGCATAAAAACAGACACAGAGATCAGTGGAACAAAAGAGAGCCCCAAAATAAACTTGTGCGTATTGTGATCGATTAAGGCAAAGGAGCTAAGAATAGACAATGGGGAAAGGACGATCTCTTCAATAAATGGTGGTGGGAAAACTGGGCAGCTATCTTACACCATACACAAAAATCAACTCAAATGGGTTAAAGACTTGAACATAAGACCCCAAATCATAAAACTCATAGAAGAAAACACGCAGGGTAAGCTCCTTGGAATCAGTCTTGGCGATGATGTTTTAGATTTGATACTAAAAACAAAGAAAAAAAATCAGATATAACAAGTAGGACTACATTAAACTACAAAGCTTCTTTCTGCATAGCAAAGGAAACCAACAAAATGAAAAGGCAACCTACAGAATAGGAGAAAGTAATGTGCAAATTATATATCTAATAAGGGATTGATATCCAAAATATATAAAGAACTGATAAAACTCAGTAGCAAAAAACAGACAAACCAATCTGGTTAAAAGTCAGCCAGAGGGACTGAATACACATTTTTCCAAAGAAGACAGAGATATGGCCAAAGGTACATGAAAAAGTGCTCAACATCACTAGTCATCAGGGAAGTGCAAAGCAAACCCACAATGAGATACCACCTCATACTTGTTAGAATGGCTATCATTTAAAAAAAAAAAAAAAAGCATTAACAAATATTAGCAGGGATGTGGAAAAAAGGAAAATCCCTGTTAGTGGGAATATAAATTGGTATAACCACCATGGAAAACAGTATGGAGGTTCCTCAAAAAATTAAAAATAGAACTGCCATATGATCCAGCATACCCACTTCTGTGTGTATATCCAAAGGAAACAAAATTACCATCTCAAAAAGGTACAGGCATGTTCATTGCAACATTATTCACAATAGCCAAGACATGGAAACAACCTAAATGTCTGTCAGTGGATGAATAAAGATGATGTGGTAAATTCATACATTGAAATATTATTTGGCTGTAAAAAAAGAAGCAAATCCTGCCATTTGCAGCAATATGGATGGACCTTGAGGGCATTATGCTAAATGAAATAAGTCAGAGAAAGACAAATAATTCATGATCTCACTTATATGTGGAATCTACAAAAACCAAATGGATAGAAACAGAATAGATTGGTTGTTGCCAGAGTTAGACAAGTGGGGAGTGGAGGAAATGGGTAAAGGTGGTCAAATGGTACAAACTTCTAGTTGTAAGATAGTTCTGGGGGTGCAAGCTTAAAAGTTCTCATCACAAGAAAAAAATTTTAACTATGTGAGGTGAGGTGATGGATGTTAACTTATTATAGTAATCATTTCTATATTATATGTCAGATAATTTTGTTCTACATCTTAAACTAATGTTATATGTCAATTATATAATAAAACTGAGGGAAAAATAATTATCACCCAGAACAGTAGTCTTCAAACAGTATATGTACACTCTTGAGGTTCTGTAGTGGTGCTTCATGGGTTCTGCTTAAATTTGGTTTGAATGCCGTGGTTGTTGAGGCCCAAGTTATACACTAATTTACATACCCCGATTTCAAAATAGCCTTATAATTGTATTGAATGGATTTTTAGTAAGTTATAAATTAGAATTGAAACTAAGTATTTGACCTGGTAATTCCTAAAGAAGAGAATTAAATACATGAAGGGGAAAGTAGACAACAAGATTAGGCTAATTTGTTTGTAATTAGTAATGAAAATTGTTACTGAAAAGTTTAGGGTAGACTGTTCTCACCCTTCATGTTAGTTACCAATGACATGTTATAATAGTAATTAGGTTAACTTTAATCTTAAGAAAATTAAGCAATGTGAAATAATAATCTCCATTTAGCTCTTGCATTATACAAAAGTCATGGTATGCTCCAATAAGAACACACAATAAAGTAAATTACTGTAATTTCATATTATAATAACTACTTTGGTATCCACGGCAAGGAACAAATAGTTACTAAAATATTTCTCTGAAACGAAAAGTGAAGAATATAAAGAAGTTGATCGTTCCTTAGAGCGGTGTACTTTGATGTTCATGGATGTTTATGTTTCAGGTTTTGGTTGCTTTCTGATTTACTATGATGAGAAATTAGGAAGTAACATTCTGTAATTTGTTTAACTCTTGTGTTTCCATTGTCAAGAATTACGATGTTACAGTTTATTTTGTAATCATAATTCCTACTGTTTTATCACACACACACTGTCCTTATTCATAGCTTCTCTATTCCCATGTTTTTAAATTTTGATGTCTCTTGGTTGAATAGACATCATCATCAAGTAGTTTTTGTTTTTATATTTTCTGTAAGAGCTCATGGATATTGTATTCCGTGGTATCTTATTTATTTTGGACCATTTCCTTTTTTTATTTAGCTGAAAGGTAGATTAACTAGTTATAAAATTCTCAATTTATGCTTTTTCCTTTCAACATTGTAGATGTTACTCCACTGTCTTCTAGCATTGAGTGAAAGTCTTGAATTGAGCTCCTCTTTGCTTACATTCCACCCCCCCATTACACTTTCCACCACCATAGTCCATTCCCTTCTGCCTGGATGCCTGTAGGATTCAATTCTTTTTGTTTTTGTTTTTGTTTTTGTTTTGTTTTTGGGCCTCTCACTGTTGTGGCCTCTCCCATTGCGGAGCGCAGGCTCTGGACGCACAGGCTCAGCGGCCATGGCTCACGGGCCCAGCCGCTCTGCGGCATGTGGGATCTTCCCGGACCGGGGCACGAACCCGTGTCCCCTGCATCGGCAGGCGGATTCTCAACCACTGCGCCACCAGGGAAGCCCCCTTCATCTGTCTTTATCAGCTTTTTTCTGATTGTAATTTTGTCTTTACATTTAATTTTAAGTTATTTCCTTTTACCTATCCTTCATTCATTCAACAAATACTTAATGAGCCTGGCTGCATAGCAGGTACCATTCTGGGTGCTGTGGTAGAGCAGTGAATAAAATAAATGAAGTCCCAGCCTTTATGGAGTTTATATTTTAATGGGGGAGATAGTAGCAAGTTAATATAGTTTGTCATGTGTTGATAATTGCTATGGAAAAATTAAAGGAATGGTATGTTGGGTGGGGATCGGTTGCTGTATTGTGTTGGGTTATCAGGAAATGATTCAGTGACATTCGAGGAGATAAGCAAATAAGGAATCGAGCCTTGCATACAGAGGTGCAGATATCTAGTGGAAATTAAGAGATTAGCAAGAACAAACACCACGAGGTGTAGCATGTTTGGAGGCAAGTGAAAAAAGCAGTAGGAGGTTCCATATATATGTGTTAGCATACGGTATTTGTTTTTCTCCTTCTGACTTAACTTCACTGTATGACAGACTCCAGGTCCATCCACCTCACTACAAATAACTCAGTTTCATTTCTTTTTATGGCTGAATAATATTCCATTAAGAAAAAAAATGTCATGAAGAGACTAGGGGTAGGATGGGAATAAAACACAGACCTACTATAGCATGGACTTGAGGATATGGGGAGGGGGAAGGGTAAGCTGTGACGAAATGAGAGAGTGGCATGGACATATATACACTATCAAACGTAGGGTGGATAGCTAGTGGGGAAGCAGCCGCATGGCACAGTGAGATCAGCTAGGTGGTTTGTGACCACCTAGAGGGGTGGGATAGGGAGGGTGGGAGGTAGGGAAACACAAGAGGGAAGAGATATGGGAACATATGTATATGTATAACTGATTCACTTTGTTGTAAAGCAGAAACTAACACACGATTGTAAAGCAATTATACTCCAATAAAGATGTTAAAAAAAAAAAAGCAGTAGGAGGTAAAGCAGAGGTTGGGGGTGTTCCAGGTAAAGACTTGCTTTGGCCCTTAAAGTGATGTGGAAAACCAATGGGGAGTTTTGGGTGGAGGGACAGAGGCTGACCTAGCTTTTTAAAGATTCACTCTGGCTGTGGCTTCAGATTCTTGACTGTGTTGTAAGACATGTCTACTCTGCTTTTTGTTGTTTTTAGGCTTTTATCTTTGATTGCTTTGTTTTCCTTTTCTCTTTCCTGATCTGCCAGCTCTCATCTCTTTGCATTGTCTTACCTCTTTCTTGGAGCTTTTCTTTGAGGTCTCTGTTCAGAACTTAATTTCTCTGAAGTTGTGTATAAAGAGTAGTTCACAAATTCTTCCTCTCCTTTCCTGGGATAATTTCTTTGAAATATATTTACCTATTAACTGTATTTTGCTCAGTTTACTCTGCTTTTGTATATTTTTGCTCTAGTCCTGTGCTGAATCCTTTAATTTTTTTTTTTTTTTTTTTGGCCACACCATGCAGCTTGTGGGATCTTAGTTCCCCTACCAGGGATTGAACCCGGGCTGTTAGCAGTGAAAGCGTGGAGTCCTAACCACTGGACTGCCATTATATATCACTGAGGAATATGCTTTTTCCAGAACATCTATTTGGAGTAGGGTGGGGCAAAAAATTAGCGTCACTTAACGTTTGTTTCTTCACATAGCTCTCAAACCAAATGTGTTTTCTTTCAGTCCTAGTAGCATAGCTTCCTTTATTCTTGATGTACTACAGATAGTTGGGGTGACCCAGCAGCTCCTTGGATCACAGGTTCTTAGGTTGTGATCGATGGTGATTGGCTCTTACCCTCCATCTCCAGCAGCTCTGTCAAAAAATGAAGATTGTTGAGGTCTATCCCGATGGGGCTTTTTCTGTAAACCTACATCGTTGGAAACGCCTCATAGATTAATTGTGGTTTCCTTTACTCATAGAACTACCTGTTAGATCTGTGGGAAAGAACTACAAGACAGAGCTGCCAAGTGAACTATGAAAAACCTAACAAACTTTTTATCTTGGGTATTGGCATATCCCAATGATCTGTACTGTTCTAGGATGTGATGGCTTAGGAGTGAATATGATTTGAACCCAATACATTTTTAGAGGGTGTCAAATTCAGAACCAGGCAGATCCATCTCCTGACCCTAAACATGGTCCTATAGTAAATCTCTTGAGGAAATTGCATCCCAAAGATTACAGGTGGGGAATTTTGAAGTGTGTCCATATTTCATTGGAGATCAAAGAAGCCTAACTAAAAGAATTGTGGGCTGACTCACATGATAGCTTCTTTTTGAAGGGGCTGTTTTATCTTGAAGATTATGAGTTTGGAGGAACTAAGGTGATTGGCAGTGGAAAGAATCAGAACATGCGAAATTCCTTAAAAATTTATTGACTTAAATAACTTTGTGTTACACATAATTTTTAAAAAATGCTTTAAAAAAGTAAATAAGATTCTTGCTTGATCTCTCCTGTAGCACAGCCTTACCTTGTTCTTCTGTGTTATAAAGGAAGATTCTCCTGTGGATGACCTCTAGATCATGTAAAAGGGTGTTAGATAGGGATTCTAGGACACAAACAGTGGAGAGAAGGGGGCAAAAGGACATGCACACAACCACTCTCTTTTAGTCGAATTGGTAGCCTTCCTGAAGAAGCTTCACTTGATGTCCATGATGCATTTTTTAAGATTCATGGATGAGGGGTATAACTTTTGACATGTTATATGTAATCAAACAAGTGAATCCTTCCATAGAATCTATATAGTAACACTAGAGTCTAGTAGAATTACTCTATTATTTTTGAATGGAGTGAAGTAATTGGAAGCAGTGAGTGCTTACTATATCTCAAGTACTATGTTAAATTTAGCTTTTTTATTTATGACCTCATTTTATCCTCAACTCTGAAGGTATTATTATAGATAAAGGTAATGAAAGCATTTAGAGATGTGATAACTGGCTGAAAGTTATACTGCTAATAAAAGCTAGAGCCAGCATAGTAAGTCAGACCCAGGCTATCTGACTGTGGAGTTCAGGCTACCTGACTCTTAACTCTGCTACAATCTGAACTATGCTCCCCTCTACACTCTACCCACCCCCGTCTACTTAGCATTTAGTAAAATTTGTACAGGAAATAAGTTTTGTTGAAGAACTTCTGTTTTAAGGACTAAATTTACTGGCTGCCTAAATATAGATATTTTTATGGGAGCTATTCATGTAATGCTTATATTTTTCAAACATAGGTTTACCAGTACCTCAGGCTATTTCTAGCATGTGTTAGGTGGTTAAATAATGTGTTATATTAGTTAATCATTTAATTGGCCTTTTATAGAAAATAAAGATCTTAATAAGGATATATGTATACTGTGTTTCTGGTATTAAGAATTAGACCTAAGGTGTGTGACCTTTGAAAGACTGCAGTGTTGATGTATTACTTTACTAGGGCTGCCATCACAAATTACTACAAGATGAGTGGCTTAAACAAAAAAATTTATTTTCTCACAGTTCTGGAAGCTGGAAGTACAAGATCAAGGTGTTGGCAGAGTCAGTTTCTTCTGAAAGCTGTGAGAGAAGGATCTGTTCTAGGACTTTCTCCTTGGCTTGTAGATGACCGCCTTCTTCTTATGTCTTCCATCGGTACATGTCTATGTCCAAATTTATTCTGCTGATAAGGATCCAGTCATACTGCATTAGGGCCCATGCTTTTAAAAAAAAACCAACCTCATTTTAACTTAATTACCTCTGTGAAGACCCTGAGGTGCTGGGGTTAGGACTTCAGCATATGAATTTGGTGGTGGGGACACAGTTCAATCCACAATATCTATATATCCATAACACCCTCTTAAATGATACAGTGCACTAGCTTGGTGGTAGTGGGGGGTGGTCTAGCATCACAGGTGGAAACGTGGAAATGTACTTGCTTTTTGCTCATTCTTCTCCCAACCTGAAAATGGAATCTGAAACTTTTGCTGCTGCTTTTGGTAGACAGCCAAAGGAAAGCATTATTTCCAGTTTGGGAAGAGTGCGAAAAGTACTTGGCTCCTGGCCCAGCTCACTGTATAGGGACTATCTCCTCTGTGGCTTAGGAGCAGAGAAAAAAAACTATGCTCTGCAAACAGAAGTTTTAGAAAATTATTAGTGGGACTATAATTATTACAAACACATAGGAAAATAGAAATAATTTTAATAGCATCAACTCTCAGGTACTTTGCCTAGATCAGAGGCTGATAGACTTTTTATGTGAAGTGTCATACAAACACACTGGCAACTACTCATCTCTACTCCTGTAATGCGAAAGCTACTTATAAGTGAATAGGTGTAGCTATGTTCCAGTAAAACTTTATTTATAAAATAGGTGGCTGGCAATCTGTGGGCTGTAATTTGAAGATCCCTGGCATTGATTATAAAGATATTATCTTATCTATTTAATGTTAAAGTAAGGCAAGGTATTTAATAAGCATGAAATAACTTATTCTGAGTATTTCAAAATAGGGTAGAATATTATCACTGGAAATGGATCGTAGAGATCATTTGCCACAGCTCTTATTTTACTGATAACTGAGGTTCAAAAATCAAAGAATTGGCAGATCTTGGTGAGTGATCAGATTAGGGAGAAAGCAGGTGAATTAGTCTTCTTGCGGAATGAGACCTCGAGTCACATGGGACACTTGTGATTTGGATGCCTGACTTTGTAGAGCTCAGAAACAGGTGCTCCCTGTGTTGTTTTAACCTGGGGCCTAGCCTCCCTTGAGAGAGAGACAGAGACATGCATGGGCACGCACACACAAGGATTATTATTACCAAAATGAAGGCATAGGCATATGAGGAGCAGCCCCAGGTCACACAGCCTGCTGGTTACAGAGCCATTATTAGATCACAAGTCTTACTCCTGGGCTCCATCCACTGACCCCTGACTGCCTCCTCATATGTCCAGGCCTCTCTTCAGCTGGATTGCTGGCTAGAGCCCAGGCTAGACTGATAAAAGTGAATCAGATTTTTTATTTTTTAAAATTACTTTCTGTTTTACCTCTAAATGTAAGAAATTTATCTAATTTTGGAAGAAATTTTACCTTAAATATGTTTTTTCTTTTAAAAAACTATTGTTTCAGAATATATTTTATATGTGTGAATTAGTAAATGAAAAGATTGGGTGAAAGGAAGAAGGTTATCTGGATTTTTCTGTATAATCTAACTGGTATCAAATGGATACAACCAAGCTGTTTGGATGACCCTGCAGTTGATTTTTGCTTGCTGGTTTTCTTTTTGCTTTTAACGTATTGGAAATCTGATCACATTTCTGTTCTGGAAAGGTGAATCCAAATTCAGATATTTGATGTGACGTAGGTTCTGGCTGCTTGTTCTTCTTAAGGGAAAGCTCAGTTAATGTACATTTGACGGATTTGTGGGGGAAAAGGAGTCTAGTAAAGACAGTCTTTGATTTATACATGGGCATAACGACCTTGGGTTTTTCTAGATATGCTGCTAGCACTCAGGAGGCTTTCTTTGGGTGTCAGTTTGCAGTGGTCATCAGTGACATCATCCTCAAATTGCTGTCGTCTTCAGCTTCCACAGCAGTGCTTCTACCACAGGGTCTCCCGGTAGCCTGACTGCAGCAGTTGAGATGGCGCTGCTATTTTATGTTCTTTCTTGTTTTAATGATTAGGAAATAGTAAAGAAATTAATCTTTTCTTGGTGACTTAAGATCATTCTTTGGAATCACAAATATTATACTCTGCCAGGTAGAGAGCCTTTGATGATGCCACTGGAGCTGTTACATGTGGTTTTATTTCTCTCTAGGAAGACTATTTTGTGTTTTCAGTGGATAGGATTTCTTTCTTTTTCCGCCTTCTCTCCCTCCCCATCTTCCCCTTTCCCACTGTCTCCTCCTCCCCCTAGGTCTGTTCCCCTCCCCCTCTTCCTCCTCTCTGTCTCCCTCCATTCCCGACTCTCTCTCCCTCTCCCCTCCCCCATCTCCTTCTCTCTGTCCCTCCCCTCTCCTTCTCTTTCCTGTCTTCATCTCCTTTGTGGCTAGTTTTCAGCTGTTGGATTAGTTACTTTACTCTGGAAATGTCTTTTCCATTACTGGAATTACTTTGTAGTGTGTATATGAATATGTAGCTAATTGTGGAGCTCTGTGTGGAACAGAAGGCTGGTTACCTTCAGAGAGCTCACATGAGATGAGCTCTGGTAGCCTGGACGTCTGATGTGCACTGCCATGTTCATTGTTCTTAAGCCATTTTTCTTTGTGCAGCCAACTGCTGCTCTTATAATGGACCTTGCTATGCCATGTTTGTCTGTTAATATATAAAGCACGCACTAATTTACCCATGTGGACAGGGGAGATATTTGTTGTATTGTGCCCTTAGAGATAGCTCAGCCATTACTCACATACTTGACCTTTAATTTCCAAGGAATTAAAATATCTGATTAGTGTTACTAGAAGAAAGATGACTTAACACAATGAGTGTCTT